>NC_137008.1:6402339-6717339 GCF_032717465.1 Coenobita brevimanus | reverse complement strand
CAAACATTTAGTCCACTTTTATTTAAATCCGGTTGTTATAAATATTTTATGAATGGAGGATGCCTTTAGGCACATGGACTTGTTTTTCTTATTTTCTTTGTTTTTCCTTCGTCCATTCATTGTGTCAAAAAAGAAAAAAAAAAGTGCCAATATCTCCTTCACGACGGAGGCTTCCAAATTAGCTGAATAAAATTGATTGGCGGTAGTAATAATATAATTTGAAGAATGGCACCTTACTGAATGAACTGAGAGTGGAGGATGCTGACAGAATATTACGGTTTATGCAATCTCTCTCTCTCTCTCTCTCTCTCTCTCTCTCTCTCTGAATGCAGACCCACAGGGAGCCACAGGGGATCATCAGTAATCTTCCGCGCTGCTGGCTCGGCTGCTGCTGGTAAAAGTTCCTCAGCGCCAAGTTTTAAATGAAGTCGATAAAAAGCAGGAACTCTCGACGGCGATATTTTACTAACACTGGTAGTCTTGTTATCCCTCCACGCTGCTGGCCTTTTTCCGGCGTCCAGGCCAAGGTGGAAGTACTGCTAACGGAAGGTGGAAGGGACAGCTGTTATTATACTCTTATGTAGATCATCTTAAGTCTGTAGTTACTTTGTTGTCGCGTGAATGTTTTTTGGCAGGTGTGGAACTGTCAGATTACAAGAATCTGTTTTCACTAACAACTAGTCAGTTGGACAATCTATATTTCATTGCGCTGTCTCAGTACTGGAGCTTCCTCATTTCTCTCACCAACTAACATTAACTCGCTTGGATATATATATATATATATATATATATATATATATATATATATATATATATATATATATATATATATATATGGTAGAGTGTGCGTTTCGTCTCCCGCCAGAGTTGTAAAAACTTTGGGATGCGTTCACGAGCCACTGACCCTTTTGGCGGACACAAGGGGTGCTGTGGTTGAACCAGTGTTGCATACTAGTATGTTTGCACCCAGTCGGCTTAGGGCGGGCCGATTACACTTGGCTCACAGACTACACACATCCAAAGACATTCCAGCACTACAATTACACTGACAAGCACTTCTCACCCTACATACAATCTCTACCAGACAGCATAAGCCACTTGATCGAGATGCATTGGCTGTATCGTCCCCACTTCGGTCGGGATAGGCCGGTCTTGCAGTGGACCTCAACAGCTGATATATATATATATATATATATATATATATATATATATATATATATATATATATATATATATATATATATATATAAATAATATATATTATAAATAACAGAACGGAGGAAGGAAAAACAAATGGGTAAAAAAAAATTAATCCATACACCAGATTACTGGTGTCCTCTGTTCATAAAATATCTGTAACAGTTAGACTTGAACAGTTGTGGGTTGAAATTTGGAGGAAAACAACTCTGGGGAAGCGAGTTCCAGAGAGATGCAGTTCGGGGAATGAAAGAATTCTGATAGGCAGGAGTTCTGCAATATGGTTGAGTGACATTCCAGTCATGAGCGCTACCAGATGCCCATGTGGCACAAGGGAAGGCATGGAGAGGTGGCACCATGGACGCAACTTCGTCTGAGCATTTGCCAAAAAAATATATATGTAAAATAATGCAAGGGAGGCAACATTCCTTCTTATTTGCAGGGGAGGAAGTTTATATGTAATGGCAGGGTTGTTAATGATTCTAACAGCTTTATTCTGAATTTTGTCTAGTTGTCTTAATGTAACCTCTCCACAACCATCCCACAAGGGTGAGCAATATTCAAGCTGAGAGCGCACATGCCTCTTATAAATTATAGCTAACTGCTCATCGGCGAATAAGTTACGGACTCTGTACAATAATCCAAGTTTCTTTGAGGCGGTTTTAGCAAGTGATCTGACATGAGAGGTCCAGCTGAGGGCACTGTTAAGTGAGACACCAAGATTTTCAATACTTTTGGAGATGGGAATATTAGTAGCACTGAAGGTAATGTACGAATCTGGCAATATCTGTCTATTAGTTAACTGTATATATTTAGTTTTACTAGCATTAAAAGAGACAAGGTTGTTTTGTCCCCATTCACTGATTGTAGATAGATCTTGATTTATGGAGATGGCTGTACTGAATTGAGAGGTAGAGATATTAGACTTTGTAAATGGATGTCCGAGTGTGAATGAACTATGTGGTGTTGAGTCATCTGCATACGAGTGAATGGGATTGTGAGTGACAGATAAGAGATCATTAATATGAACCAGAAATAGGGTTGGCGGCAGAACTGATCCCTGCGGCACGCCGGCGTTAATTGAGTGGAAATTTGAATGTACATCATCTACTCTTACTCTTATTTTCCTGTCACTAAGATAAGAAGAAATCAAAGGAACAAAAGACGTTAGTCCATAGCAAGGGAGTTTGGACAGCAGGGAACGGTGCCATACTCTGTCGAAAGCTTTAGAGATATCAAGAGCTACTGCATGAGTTTCTCCAAAAAGATCAATTGATTGATGGATGGTATGAGTTAAGAGATTATGTCAATGGTGGATCTTTCGTGGCGAAAACCGTATTGTCTATCACTAATTAAGTTGTTGGATTCAAGATGTTTAACAATATGCTTATTAATTAAAGTTTCAAATACCTTACCAAGAGAAGACGTGACAGCTATTGGTCTGTAATTGGAGGGGTCAGACGAACTTCCTTTCTTCGGAACTGGGTGGATATTGGCTTCTTTCCATGAATTTGGGAATAAAGAAGTACGTATGCATAGTCTGAATAATTTAGCTAGGACAGAGGCAAGTTCAGGGGAACACATTTTCAAAACAATTGGCGGAATTCCATCTGGGCCTGGAGCTTTGTTGGTAGGTAAATTGTCTAGGATGGATTTTACGTATCTTGTCTGTATTTTAAGTGGGGCAATTTCGGGAGAATCAAGTTCCAGTACTGAGACATTCTGGCTGGTATCATCTATGGTAGAGTTTCTTGCAAAGGTACTAGCAAAGATATCTGCTTTCCCACGTGGGTCATTTGTAATATTGCCGTCTGAAGATTTTAGTGGGGGAATGGAAGATGACTTGTTAAAGTTATTATTGAAAGAATTAAGAGTTGCCCAGAATATTCTATATCATTAGGGTTGTTAAGTAGTTTTGATGCTTGCTTTTGAAGAAAGTTTGATTTAGATAGATTTAATACAGCTTTTGCATGATTTCTAGCAAAATGGGAGAGTGATTCAGATGTTTTTGATTTTAAGTAAGAGTTATATGCTAATGACTTTTGGGCTGTTGCTCTGGCACAATTGCCATCAAACCATTTTGGAGAGTTTGATCTTTTAGTGAATTGTTGACTTGGTATGAATAAATCCATACCAGCTAGTACTAAGTCGCAAATGTGGGACTGGGTAGAACTGGGATCACTAGAGTAGAAAGACTGCCATGGAACATCAGCAAGGTAATTTCTAAATCCATCCCAGTCTGCCCTGTCAAAGTGCCATCGGGTCACCCTGACAGGTTCAGAATGAGGAGGTGTAGGAGGGTTAACTAATGGGGCTTTGATGAGATTGCGGTCAGAGGATCCAAGTGGTGACAGTACCTCTATCCTGTATTGATCTGGATTATTTGTCAAGAATAAATCCAAGAGATGGGCATTATGGTCAGGATTATCAGGTATTCTGGTTGGTTGCTTTACCAACTGGGTGAGATTAAACAATTCCGCAAACAGCTCGCATTCTAGACCAGCGTCGTCAGTCCGGGCAGAATGCAATAACCATTCAACATTGTGTATGTTAAAGTCACCCAAAATGATAATTTCATTGCCAAGGGCAAGGTCAAGGTTACTCAACTGAGTGGATATGGAATCAAATACACTGGTTTCCGAAGAAGCATTGGGGGAATGATAAACTACACAGATATATTTGGTAATGTTTTGGCAATTTAATTTATATAATGAGTAATCAAAACTGGATGAAGTGAAGTTTAAAATAGTGTCAACTGCATATTGGGATTTGATATAACAACAGGTGCCGCCCTTGTTACGAAAGTTTGTGAGGAGATGGTAACCGGGAAAACAAAATGGAGATATATCGGTAGAGGATGAGATTTGTGGTTCTGTGAGGAAAAGGGCCAAAGGGGATATGGACTGAAGAAAAAAATGAACCGAGTTTATATTTGTGGTAAGGCCGTGGATGTTGGTAAAGAATAAGGCCGCACCGTCACCTCTTTGCCGACGAGCATTCCCGGAAATAGCAACAGTCGCTGCCGGCACAGTCGCTTGATGGCGACCGGAAGGACCCTGTGCCTCCAGCCCTACCCTGCCGGTGGTGGTAATCCATATATATATATATATATATATATATATATATATATATATATATATATATATATATATATATATATATATATATATATATATATCATGTAGCCTGAAAGTTAATGTAAACAAAAGTAAAGTTATGGTGTTTGAGAGGAATGAAGTCACAGAGTGTGCAGTGCGGTTGGATGGTGAGGATATGGAGAATGTGTGTGCATTCAAGTACTTGGGTAGTTTGATGAGTAAGGATGGAACTTTGGGGGATGAAGTACGTGAAAGGGTACAGCAGGGAAGGAAGGTTGTTGGTACACTGAAAGCAGTGATGAGAAATAGGGAGGTGAGTATGGAAGTTAAGAAGTCACTGCATGACGGTATTGTGATCCCTACCCTGACGTATGGAAGCGAGGCGTGGACCTTGCAAGAGGGGAACAAGTCAAGAGTGAGAGCAGTGGAAATGAGTTACTTGAGAGGAGCATGTGGAGTGACGTGGTGGGACAGGTTGACGAATGAAGAAGTGAAGGAACGTTGTGGGGTAGATGTGGATGTGGTTGAGAAGATTAGGAGAAATACACTGAGGTGGTTTGGACCTGTGGAGAGAATGGAGAATGAAAGACTGACTAAGAGGGTGTATGTAGGTGAGGTGGAGGGAGGGAGAGGGAGGGGTAGACCGAGGATGAGGTGGAGGGATGGAGTTGAGAGGTATATGAGGGAGGGGGGGTGAGTTGGGGGGAGGGTAGTCAAATGGTGGGTGACAAAGTGACTTGGAGGCGTTTTGTCTGCGGCCACCCTATGCGGGATTAGGGGGTCGGGCTATAGATAGATAGATAGATAGATCATTGTATCATCATCATGCGTTTGAGTATGCACTGCAGGACCGGCCTAGGTCGTGACGATACAGCCAATGTATATCTACCAAGTGGCTTAGGCTGTCTGTTAGAGATTGTTTGTAGCGTGAGAAGTGCTTGTGAGTGTAACTGTAGTGCTGGAGTGGCATGTGTGAGTAGTCTGTGAACCAGGTGTAATCGGCTCGCGCAAGCCAACTGGGTGCAAGCATACTTTATAGTAGGCGACACTGGTTCAACCACAGCACCCCTTGTGTCCGCCAAAGCTGTACGTGGCAGGATGAACACTCCCAAAGTTTATTATCTTGGCGGGGCCCGAACCCTGGCTTCTCCTGTGTACGAAGTGCACACTCTACCACTCTACCACAGAGGCTCCATATATATATATATATATATATATATATATATATATATATATATATATATATATATATATATGCAGAATGACAGTTTGCAATATACTATGGCTAGTTGCTGTAGTCCACTGCATCACAATCACCTGTTCAGTAATGTAATGTGTAATTCCGCCATCGATTATGAGAATTATGCTTTCCTCTTCTTTGCAACTGATCAGATTTTAACTTTGTATTGCTACCTGCAGTCTTTTACTGTTTCTCATTATAATTCCTGAATATCCTCGTCCCGGTAATTGTTTTTCACCAGTATAATTGCAGTAATGAATAGCAATACAAGTGTTCAATGTCCAAGTTTCAGATTTTGCTAATCCATTCCTCAAACTCACATTCATTTATTTGATGAGAGAGTACAGGACTGCCGCTCCTTAATGTATTGAATTAAGAAAATATTCTGAGATTATCCGTTCAGGAAATTTTTTACAGGTTAGATTGCTGCAAGAAAAATATTGAAGTCCTACAAGTTTCATGGAACTGATGGATTTCCAGTTACAAAATAGAGTCAAGTACTTAATATAACCTGTTGTTTAACTTCACCATCTTCTTCATCATCATAACCACTGAAAGTCCACTGGTGAACAAAGGTGTCCCCCAACCTTTTCCACGAATTCCTTGACTGAGCCAATCTCTACCAGGATTTGCCTGCAAACTTCACTATCTCATCTCTCAACCTCCTGTCTGAACTTTTTTTGGTATGCTTGCAATCTCTTAACTCCATTCAATCAGCCTCTTGCTCCATCGCATATCCCATATTCTTTCTACACAACCTGTCACCCCCATTTCTATTCTTTTAGAACTTTTATATTCTGGACTTTAGTCTGCTCTCACACCCATATTGATTTCTTCCAGTCTCTTAAAGATATTCCCAACATTGACGTTTCCATTGCTCTTTGAAATGGATTAGGATTCTATAGATTTTGTCAGTTTCCACGTCTAACAAATGTGCACCATAGATGGGATTATACATTCATTAATTACTTTTCGTTTCAGATATGTTGGCAAACTGCTTTTCATTGTGTCTCCATGTATACCGAAAGCTTTCAATTCAATTGTAATGCGTCTTTTTACCTAGTTTTCATGGTCGTCCATTAGGTTTAGAATTTAGCTCAAGTACTTGCACTCCTCCCCTTCTCATGAATTTATTTTGATGACATATTTTGGAGTTTTTGGACTAAAGATTTAGTTTACGGTTACGGTTCATTTTTAGCACCACTCTTAGACCGTTTCCATTTAGGTCATTTAGCATTTCTTGCAATTCCTCTGCTGTTTCTGAGATTAGGACAATGTCATGTGCAAATCTTAAGTGGTTTATGTTTTCTCCATCTATAGTATATTAACTCCTTTGTTCTCCCATTCCACATTTCTGAAAATGTTTACAAGGTATATGTAAATAATTTTGGTGAAAATGTATTTCCCAGAAGCACGCCTTGCTCACTCGTAATTTTTTCTTATCATTCTTGTAACTTACCTATAGCTGTTCCCTCTTTGTATATGTTATCGAGTAGTTTTACCATGTTCTCGGTTATTCCTTGCTCCCGAAATGAATTTATAGTTGCTATGTATTCCACTGGGTCGAAAGCGGATTCATAATGAACAAAACCTCAGCACAGTTCTTTGCTATATTCTGTAGCTTTCTTAGTAAGATGATTCATTGTGGGTAGATGATTAGTAGTTGAATACTTGCTTCAGAAACCATCCTGCTAACTAGCTTGGTTTTCTTCCAAATTTGTCATTCTGCTTGTAAAGACTTAACTGAAGAGGTTGTAAATAAATGATAACATAGCCCTGCATCCTGGGAAAAAAAAATCTACTGATTTGATTATATATAAAAAAATAACGATTATGCATATTTTTAACTTGCTGATTTCAGAAATAAAGACAAAATTAGCGTAGAAAGCCAATTTACATCACAAAACCCGTGTAAATAAAGTAATGGAATTAAAAAAAAAAAACATGGGCAATGCTACGCTGTTGCAACCCTTCATCTGACCAAGCACACCCCACCCCACCTCCATGCACACCTAACCAAGAGCATAATGACCTTGCCCTCAATCTTTTCTTTTAAAACTGGGCGCAAGGAGAATGCGTTGAGGACACATAACCTGGGCCCTTCAGATTCCTTCCACAGTTCACATTGAATCTCTGGATTTTTTTTATCTTTTCATTATTTTCAAATAAAGTAATCGAGACACAACATTCTACCTATCAAAAGGTACCAGTTCACTATAAGACATAACTATGTGAAACTTCATGAGTCCATAAGGAATACTTTCCGAGTTCTGGCCCCTAAACGGAATCTCTATGTCCGGCCAGCTGCCCCACCGCCCGACTCCACGGATGGACACCTATACAGTAGATCCCAGTGACAACAGCACCCTTCCCTGACTTTGTAGGAGGGTAAAAATGCATTATTGTTACGGATTGAATTTCCTTTTCATTAATTTATAGAAGTAGTAATGTCGACACTATCTCCTTGTAAGCACCAGCAGCAGTCGGTCAACATTTTGTGTTCCATCTCCCTTGATACCTGTTTCTTCCATTTTTCTATCCTGACGGAACCTCTGACTCTGTTCTTCACTTATTGCTTCAAGGTTTTCTGTAAAAATATACAAGGCTATACAGGAAATAAACTTCAACACTAATATTGCATCTTAATTTCTGGACATTTCTGAGTAAAGTTTCAGCAAGGTGATGATAGTTTTCATTTTTAGTAGAACCAAGAAAGTCTGACACAACTGCTGCAAATGCATTCCATGCATTTCATTCACTTGTTTTCATTGAGTTCTTGAACTGCTGGTTTTTCATCTTGGGGCCATAAAATTTACCTGCCCTCAGTTTTTCATCTGTTATAGCATGGTAATTTTGAACACAGATGTTCAAAACATTTTCCTTCTTTACCCAAATCATCGAGATGATTTTGCAGTTCCCTCCAGGAAAGTGGTACGTTTCTGTTTTTCTATGGTCCAGTGTCTCAGGTTTTCAACACAAGATCTGCAGACTGAATGAGGGGGACCAAGGTTTAGTTTGATCACCCAATTTCATTTCAAAATACCCGTGATATACTTTATTTTTTAAAGTCTGATATTTAGGTCAGCTGTTTTGGTGCTGCAAAACATCCGCAGATATAACAAAAGATCTCTCGGTCAAGTTTACACTTTCTTTGGTTAGTTGACATAATTACAGCCCACGAATAAAAAACAAATTAGTAAAACAGTAACAAGCAGCGATCTGGGTAACGACAGCAGCCCACAGTTGTTAATTAAATTACTAAAAATAACTGAATATAAAAACATATATATTGTACAGTATATAAGAATATATAGTAGTTAATGAAAATCAGATACTATCTATCTATCTATTGCCAGACGCCTCAATCCCGTTTGGGGTGGCCACAAACAAATCGCCTCCACGTCGGCATGTCCTCCGCCATTTCACTGCCCTGCTCCCAACTCACACACCCCCTCTCTCATATACCTCTCCACCCCATCCCTCCATCTCATCCTCGGCCTCCCCCTCCCTCTTCCCCCCTCCACATCACTCACATACACTCTCTTCGTCAGTCTTTCACCCTCCATCCTCTCCACATGGCCAAACCACCTCAGTGGGTTCCTCATAACACTTCCTATCACATCCACATCCACACCACAATGCTTCTTTATATCCTTATTCGTCAGCCTGTCTCACCATGTGACTCCACAGGCTTCTCTTAAATAACTCATTTCCCCTGCTCTCAATCTTGACTTGTGTCCTTCCAACAACGTCCAAGCTTCACTTCCATACGTTAGAGTTGGTATCACAATACTGTCATGAAGTAACTTTTTCACTTCCATGCTCACTTCCCTGTTTCTTATCACTGCTTTCAAAGAACCAGCAACCTTTCTTCCCTGCTGTACCCTTTCAAGCACTTCATCCTCCAAACCTCCATCCTTACTCATCACACTACCCAAGTACTTAAACGTACTCACATTTTCCAATTCCTCACCATCCAACCTTGCTGTACATTCACTGACTTCACCTCTCTCAAAGACCATCACTTTACTCTTCCCTACATTCACCTTTAGATTCTGTTTCTTGTACGCTTTCCCAAACTCATCCACCAAGCCTTGCAGCTCCCCTTCGTCTCACTCAACAACACAGTATCATCTGCAAACAACAGTACAGGGAGTTTCCAAACATTATCCTCTCTCACCAGGGCCACTCCAGTATCCACTACCCTACCTTGTACCTCTTTTATTACCCCATCCATGAACAGATTGAATAACCATGGAGACATGACACATCCCTGTTTCAACCCAACCTCCAAAGAGAAAAATTCACTTAGTTCACCATCCACACGCACTGCAGCCTTAGCATCATCATACATACTCTTCACAGCATTCAACAACTTCCCATTTACTCCATATATTCTTAATACTTTCCACAATCCTTGTCTATCCACCCTGTCATATCCTTTCTCCAAATCCATGAAAGCCGCATACAACTTCTTTCCCTTCTCTAGAAACTTTTCCACTAAAGATCTAAGAATGAATATCTGATCTACACAACCTCTTCCCTTCCTAAAGCCTCCCTGTTCTTCTCCAACTAATTCCTCTGTTCTTTCTCTAACTCTGTCAATAAGTATCCTACCATACACTTTTCCTATTATACTAAGAAGACAAATGCCCCTATGATTACCACACACTTCTTTTTCCCTTTTTCCTTTGTACAAGGGAATAATTATACCTGACTTCCAATCCTCAGGGACTCTACCTTCCTCCCAGGCCAATTTGCACATCTTCCACATCCATTCTACTACTATTTCTCCCCCATGCTTCAGCATCTCACCACACACTCCATCAATTCCTGGGGCTTTCCCCAATTTAACTTTCTTCATTGCTTCCACAACTTCTATCCTACTGATTTCTTCCTGTCTTCTCACCTCCCTCCTTCTCCCAGCCATTCCCCAGCCACTTATACTCGCATTACTTTCATCCTCTATGTTCAACAATTCCTTAAAGTGTTCTCTCCATCTGCTCACTCTTTCTCCCTTCTCCACTAGTAATCTACCATTTTTTTCTTTCACTCCCCTGCTAACTTCACTTCCACCCTGTCTTACTCTCTTCACCTCTTTCAAGAACATTTTCTTACAGTCCCTCCACTTTACACTCAAATTCTTTCCAAATTCCTCATCCATTCTCTTCTTACTCTCTCTTACTAATCTTTTCACCTCTCTCTTTCTTTCTACATATAACTCTCTCTTCCGCCTCTCAACTTCTTCCACGCCCCAATTTCTCATCCATTCATTGTATGCTTTCTCCTTTTGTGCCACAGCCTGACTCCCCTCTTCAGACCACCACGCTGTTCCTTGCACCCCCCTCGGTCTTCTCTTCCTCCCACAAACCACATCACATGCTGCACATATTTCTCCTGTAAATATCCTGCACACACCTATCTTACTTGTATCCTAATTCTGGCCACCACCAAGTAGTGGTCAGAAAGTCCACTCCCTCAAACCTCTATAAGCTCTTGCATCCATTACACATCACTTCCTTTCATCCACACACACATAATCAATCATTGCCTTCCTTTCATTCAGTTCACCACCCACCTTTCTCATCAATCGCCATGTATACCTGTGGATCATTTTATGCCTGAAGAGGGTATTGGCTATCACCAACCCCCTCCCAGCACAAATGTCCACTAACGCACTCCCATTTTCATCTGTCGCAGCAGGCACACCCCACTCACCAATTATTCCATCCACTTTCACATTCCCTACTTTACCATTCATAACACCGATCAAAAACACTCTCTCATTCCTTTCAAACTTTTCCATGCACACTTCCACATTTATGCAGAACTCTTCTCTCACTCTGCTAGCACGATCTTGCGTTGGCGCATACACACACACAATTGCCCACATTTGTATTCCAACTTTCAACTTTATCCACACAATCCTTGACCCAAGTGATCCATACTGTCTTATGCTCTTCTTCTTTTACTCACAACTATACATACTCCTTCCTTTGCCCTCTCATTCTCACCTACTCCTGCACATATACCCCGTCCATACTCCCATTCTCTCACACATTCTCCTCTCCATTTTGTTTCAGTTATTCCACATACATCCACTTTTGCACCCTCAAGCACCTGGACAATCTCTCTCTCTTTCACCTCATCATTCGCTCCTGTTATATTCCACGTAGCCATTACCAAGTCCTTTGTCCGGTCCTTGGTCGTCATCGTTTGGTCAGTCCTTGTCCGAGGCTTCTTGTTTGTTGTTTTAGTTAGTTGTTTTCCGGGGAGGGGCACTAACCCTCCGCCAACCCTTTTAGTCGCCTTTTACGACAAGCAGGGATACTGGGGGAGTATTCTTGAAAAACCCTCCTACCCCCAGGGGTAAATAGTTTACTGAAATATATAAACTAGCCAATGCCAGAGTCAGGCAACTATATGAAGCTTTCCCGATTAAATATGACATCCTATTTTGTCGCTAAACGTGACGTGCTAGGTAAAACTGAAGACATTTTCGGAATCAGCGACATCTAAATATCTTAAAATAAATGATGTTTGTCAGCAAAATTGATGCAGGGTTGTATAGTAAGCAAATAGGTCGATATCTACTTAGAACTTTTGAGTCACATTTCTTGGAAAGTAAAATAACCATTGCATTACACCTTGTTTTGAGATTTTTCATCTTCTTTATGCACTGGGTAAATAAGTGGGTGACCCTGTTTTGAACTTCTACTGCTGCATCCAACAGTATATCTGATACTCTGTCATCTCCTTCTGCGGCCTCTCCTCTTTTCATACCTTTATGAGAAGTGTTTACACTGTCTGGTTTTATCTCTGGCAATTCACTTGCGTCATCTAATAAGTCAGCTGTTGATACAATTTTCATGCATACAGTTCTTTGTAAAGTTTTTCAATTCGCTACACCATTTTCTGTCTGCACTTGAAGACTTCATCATCTTTGTCTTTCAATGATAGGATTTTTTGCTTTCCTAGAACCGTTTTGCTTCAGACCTGTTCCACACTGTTTCTGTTTTTGATGGTTTCTTTGATCTGGTCTACGTTTCTCTTTCGTTTTTCTCCTTTCTATGTATCTAGCTGAGAAGCTTCTTTTATTTTTCATTTTTTGCTTCGTCTTTCTTAAATTTTACTTATTTCTTCTTTTTTGTTCTTTTATGTGCTCGAGGGCCATTATTTAATACATTTTGGCTTTTGTTGTATCATTTTTCCCTACTAACTCTGCTGATTTCAAGAACACATTTGTTAGTTTACTGTTCAACTCATCAGCGTCCCACCCGGTATAACTTATAGCCTCAATTTTGCTCTTTATTTCCAATTGAAAGGCAGCTTTAGTTTTGCTTAATTTTAGTGGACATACCTTTTTATTTTAAATTAGCTTTTGTATTTCGCTTCTGAATGTGAATCTGGCTGTGCAGCCCACCATGGTTTGGTCACTTTCTACATTTATTTTGTTGATCTAACTGTGACATTAGAGACTGTGCTGTTTTTATCGGCTGTAATGAAGCCGTTTTCATTATATCTTTTCTCCACTGGGGCTCCTCCAGCTTCATTATCTCTCGGTTATGTTGTGGAGAATACTTATTGTTCTCATGCATTACAGAAAAAATTACCAATTCATCCTGCAAATCCTCTCTCCTACTCTGAATTTTTCCATACATGCTTCTACGTATTTCGATTTGACAACATTTGCATTGAAGTCTTCCAGGAGTATAGTACGAGTAATTATGGTCTTTGTTTCTTCCATAAACTACGAGAGGTCGTCTTGGAATGATTCGGTTTCACTGTCTATGCTTTGAGGAGTGGGTGCATAAACTGTATCTTTTGCATAGTCTACTTACAATCTATGCTAGTCTATCAGACAGACTGCTGAATTTAACAATGTTCTGTTAAGTACAACTCTGACATCATTAACGCTCTTATTTCACACTACTCTGCAGTAAAGTAGGTGGTTGCTGTTCTGGAGCTGAGTTCAATTACTTCTTTTCTGTGAATATCGCTCAGACCTAAAATATCCCAGTTAACGTATTCGCATTCATTCATTAAGTTGTCAAGTTTGTAATCTTCTATGAGGATTCTTACATTGTTCTTTCTTTCTCTGCGAGGAAGAAGGAACCAAACGCTGAGCCCACATGAATGCTCCTTCCAAGAAATAAAACAAAAACAATACAAAGGAGAACCAAATTCAAGATCCGCTCATTTCGAGATGCCTGGACACACTGCGTTTGAAAGACTGGAGATCATAGGAAATAGGAAATACAGACAGAGAGAGACAGTTCCAGAGTTGACCTGTTGCATGAATGGAAGACTGGGAGTAATGGTTAACTCTTGCATTAGAGAGTTGGACAGAAAAGGGGTGAGAGTTTCTTCTAGACGGGTGCTACGCGTCCGTCGTAGAGGTGGAGGGATGCAAGCAGACAGTTCAGAGGAGCAGTGATCATTGAAGTAGCGATAGAAAAAAGATAAAGAGGCAACAGTGCGACGAAGAGACAAAGGTTGAAGGGAGCCAGTAAGAGGAGGCGAGTTAATGAGACGAAAAGCCCTTGACTCCACCTTGTTGAGAAGAGCTGTATGTGGGGAGCCTCCTCACGCATGAGAAATGTACTGTACACTGGATCTCAAAAGTATCGGTGCACAGGATGTGCGATGCCTACCGAAAAGGTTCGAACAACTGCTGACATTACCAACGTCTCATTGTGTATCATCAGTGTCTGTCTATATTAACATTACATTTGTTATTTGTTTGCAAGAGAATATTGCTGGTTGGCTATATATAACACCTCCAGACATCAGGGCTACTAACGTGTGGTAGGTAGGATATTAATATTTCAGTGACCTTCATTCTGTGGTCCCAAATGTTTCACGCATGTTGTGCAACTATACTTTCGTGACACAGTGTACACAGGGGCGAATAAAAACCGTGTATAAAGTCAACAACTGTGAAGGCGTAAAGATGGCACGGAGTCAGATTAGTACACCCACTTTCTTGGAGGTAGATTTTACAAGGAGATGTAACATGATCTTTCTAAGATGAATCCCGAGATAATAAAACCCCAGGTATGTTTAAAGATGATGCAGGACTAAACTGGATATTGTTAAAAATTAGAGGATACTTCTGCAGAAGATTTTATCAGGTGGATAGAGTAAAGGACTGAGTTTTTCATGCATTATAAAAAATAAAAAAAAGAAAGAAAAAGATTACTTTTACACCAGTCAGAAATATGAACCAAGTCAGACATTAGGTGTGCCATAGCCTCATCCCTTTTTTCTTGAACTACTTGCTGAGATGGACGTTGCGGGACATGAATGGAAAGGTGAAGGGTGAAGTAATCAGCGTCTGAATGGATAGGGTTGGATGTACAGCTTAGAACGTCACTGATGAATAACAGGAAGAAAGTTGGTGATAAGACAGTCCCCTGAGGAACACCACTACTGATGGCTCATGAAGAAGAACTGTGGTCGTCTCCAACAGCAGCTACAGAATGACCGGAAAGGATGCTAGAGATGAAGGCACAGGTCGAACAAAAGAAATAGTAAGAGGGCAGTTTGGAAATTAAATATTTATGCCAGACTCGATCGAAAGCCTTTGAGATGTCAAGTGCAATGGCAAAGCATTCGCCAAAGTCTTGAATGGAGGATGAAGAGGAGTCTGGAAGTTAGGTGAGAAGATTGCCAGTGGAGCATCTCTGGCAGAAAGCATATTGACGATGAGAAAGAGTAATAGGAAAGATGCTTTAAAATTTTTTTGTTCAGAATAGACTCGAAATTTTTGAAACATGGGATACTAAAGCAAATGGGCGATAGTTAGAGGGATGGGAATGGTCGCCCTTCTTTGGGACAGGCTGCATGAGAGCAAGCATCCAGCAAGAAGAAAAGTTACAAGTTCATAGACAAAGGCAAAAGAGTTTACCTAGGCAGGGTGTAAGCACACAAGCACAGTTCTTGAGAACAACAGGAAGGACCCCATCAGGCCCATATGCCTTGTTAGTATTGAGGCCAGTGATGGCAGAAAATACATCAGTTGAGGACATTTTAATGTCAGCCATGAGGAAGTCAGAGGGGAGAAATGATGGAGGAACAGCACCGGAGTCTTCTAACGTGGAACTGGAGGAGAAAGTCTGAGAGATGAGTTCTGCTTTGTCAGTAGAAGAAAAAGCTACACAACCATCAAAGTGGAAAAGAGGAGGGAAGGGTGATGAGGTAAAGTTGTCAGGTTTTTAGCACGATGCCAGATAGAGAAGAAAGAATTTGAGTTAGAGAGTTCAGAGCATTTAGTATGAATACAACTATTTTTACCAGAGCAAAAAACAGACTTAGCACGATTCTGGGAAGAAAAACAAAAGAGATGAGATTCAGGGGTGGGTTGGCTCCAATAGCTTTTGTAGGCCTTCTTGTTGTGAACAGTATTAGTACAAGTGTGATTAACCCGAGGCGTCCCATCGACATATGGGTATGTTGCAACATTTTGCATTTGCCAGTCCCGTCAACGTACTGGTACGTCGTGCAATTGGAAGGTTCATAATTTGCACAATTTTAAATTTTTGCGCGTGATTTTTCGTACGTATACACGGGACACCTTCCTCTATTCCCCTATAAGATGCCAAGCAGGGACAATGCCTTAAGCCACATAGCCTCACCCCCCTGCACGCCATTATCTCGGCAATTCACCTGTTACCAGTGACCTGGCCAATAAAGACATTCAGGGCCAGAGTGATTCCCCAATCGATGACAATGAGGAGGACAAAGTTTACATAGCATTAGAGGAAGAAACAGTCCGAAATGATGATCAGGTAATGTGGCAAAAGGTCGGGTATGGTGATGAGTTAGTGAGTGAACCAATGCTTATAATGCCTATATTACTGTTTGAAAACCAATATACTCTCATACTACATATAAATTCGTACCAAGTAAATTAATAAATACCGTTTATGAGTGGTGTGAAATAGTTACCCTCCCATAGAACTTGTTTTCTTTGGTGCCAGCCTGTTAGAAAACCCAGTCAGGTAAGGAGGTACTGCTACCTCGATCGAGTATTTTAAACCTCAGGTGAGCGATTTCTTTATGAAATTTCGATGTTTCTCACAAAAAGTGAAGGTTTTAGCCAAAAAAATTTGTTTCAAAAATACCTTGGGATTGGGGGGTGTCGGAGGTGCGAAATAGCTCGGGACGTGACGGGTTAAGCCTGTTTTTTTATTTGCATTAGTCACAGGATATGAAAAAAGAATGTATGCTTCCATGCCCGAGAGAATAACCTCCACAATGCACAGGGCACTCTCAGATGGTTGTCTGCCATGGAAGCAATAATCATTTCAGGGAAAATCAAAGAAGCTCTGCCTCAGGGCCTCCTATTCAATCAGATCCAAAGTGCCACAGCTGCCACTTCTTGGAAGGGTCACAGGCTGTACTGGAGCAATAAGACTGTTAAGGTCATAAGGTTTTCATCAGAGGAGCCCAAAGGAGAAAAATGATTAACAGCATAAGCAGAAGGATTAGTTGTAAGGAAGATGTCAAGTATGTTGGAACTTTCTCCAGGATGGTCAAGGATACATGTAGGGTGCTGTACAAGCTGCTTTAGGGCAATAAGAATAGAAAAGTGGTAGGTTTGTTCACTACGTGGATCAGTGAAAGGAGAGGGGAGCCAAAGGTGGTGGTGAACATAGAAATCTCTGGAATGAATATTTCAGAGAAAGGAGTCTGATAGGATATGTTCCATCTTAGAAGTAAGATAGAATTTTTCACAATCAGCAGAATTATGGTCAGTAAACACCACACATGTTTAGTCAGAGAATGACAGGAAACCAGAAGCCAGAGAGTAGAGAATTCAGAAGATTCAAGTTCAGGAACACAAGAGCAAAATATTTGTTGTGTAAACATATGCAACAGCCACCTTTGGCTTTGAAATGAGTGTAGAGAAAGTAGGAGGATACAGAGAAGGGTTTGCTACAAGCCACCTCAGACAGCTGTGTCTCAGTGAGGAAGTGAAGGTGAGGTTTAGTGGAGGAGAGGTGGTGTTCAACAGATGGAAAGTTCGAGGAAAGGCTGCAAATGTTGTAGAAATGAAATGAGTCAGACAGTGGTTCCAGGCATCTCACTTGGTCATCACCGGGAGAGGGGCACATGGTGGGGGATTTGATGATCGCCTCCCTGAGGACTCCGAGGCTTGGTGATGAGATGCCATTTTTTTTTTTTTAAATAGGAAGTGAATTGTGTAATTATCGTGTAGTGTGGTGTTAATAATTAGGGGAACTTGTACTGGAGAGCATGCTGGCATGCAGAAAAATATCATATAAAATCCATCAATAATTATTTGAGATATCGTGTCGACAAACAAATTAAACTGCCATGGGCAGAGTGCTTACTGGTTGGATCCGATTGTGTTTGCTTAGTTTTCACTGGCGTGTAGGCAGTCATGTGTCTGCTTAGTTTTCACAGGTGTGTAGGTAATCATTTGGCAAAATTTTTCGCGCTCCATTGCGAAGCACAGGGTGGGTTTAGGAAGCTAAAAATAGTATTGCCACGTGTGCCAGACGTTCCTTTTCAATTTGGTAAGAAAAAAAAATCGATTTTCGAAATCTGAAAAAAATGGTGCCTGGGCCGGCCACTGGGTCCCAACGATTTCTGGACCCACGGCCATTGAGGGGTTTCAACCCCCCACCCAGCTGAAGACCTGTAATCGATTTTGATGAAAACCAGTCGGCTTCCAGGGTTTATGGATATCTACCTTCTGATTTTTTTTTTTTTTTTTCAGAACGATTGGAGCAAAATTGTGATTTATAGAGTGCTATGAAACAAATTGACAAACATGCGGAACTGACCAACATGCCTGCCGGATCTTTTGATGCCAGCAAGCAACAAATATACACACATACAAACGGTGTTGAATACATAACCTCTTCCAACTTCGTTGCTAAAGGACTGAAAGGAGGCATATAAACTGCATGTGAGAAAATGCTCTTGCTTCATAATCCATTAACTGCGACACAACATGTAGCAACAGCCGTTCAGAGGTGCACTGTGGCATACAGCTCCAGTTGTATTTTTGCCCAAGCTCAATCTTCTAAATAAAGAAAATATCCAAGCTCTTTACGGTCAAACTACTGTAGATGTTGACCTGAAAATTTACACAAACATGCAGCAACGTGGTCTGTTCAGTACTGTAACCACAAAACTGGTCTTCGGAAAAAAATACTTTATATGTTGCTCCAAAATTAACGACCTTCAAAACACTAAAGCGGCTACACTATGGCGTATACCAACCTGAAAATTTATTTTCATAAAGTTCCTCACATTAACTATCATTCAGGAAGAGAAGAAATCAGATTTACGAAACTTAATCCTTTTTATTGTGTGTGTGCACGGTTTGCACTTCGGATTTCCAGTCTACCTTAGTTTATGGGTAAAATATCATGAATCTATGCAATGCTCTAATCAGCAGTTACAGAAACAGATTTACAGAAAAATTACTTCCAAACTAGCAACTGTTACTGATAAAGAGGCAGGATACAAAAAGATTCTGGACTTACTGTACTGTATACTATCAAAGCAGCTATGCCTCTCTTTGAACGCGTGCATGTGCATGTGTGGTAGTAGTGGTATGAGATTTACAAATACAGTAATGGTGGTTGGTGGCCAGGTGGAGAAATTAGTGGCCACATGGGTGCTGTGGGCAGGGTAAATGGGATGGACAGAGTGGGAGAATTGGGTTGGCAAGGCAGGGTGAGTGGTGTGGGAGAAGTGGATGGGTGGGTATATGCTATGGGAATGATAAGCACGTTAGGTGATTGAGGTTGGTGGTGGACAGGGTGGCGTGGAAGGATGAGTGGGTATTTGCTTTGGGAATGGGAAGCATGACAGGTGAGTGAGTGGGGTTGGCGTGGAAGGATGGGTGGGTATATGCTATGGGTATGGTAAGCATGGTAGGTAAGTGAGTGGGGTTGGTGGTTGATAGGGTGATGTGGGTGGATGGGTGGGCAGGAAGGTGTAAGTAAATTTATTGGGTAAGGTGAGGTAGATGAGTGAAAGTTGACATAGTCGGTGAGTAGGATAAGTTAGGTGGGTGAGTGGGTGGGTGTTGTGTGGTGGCGTGGGTTGGTAGTTGGGCTGATACGCACGTTTGGTGGGTGGGTAGGTGGATGGGTGGAGTGGGCGGGTGTATAGTGGGAAAAATAGGTTCATAGGTTGAATCTGTCAGTGGCAGGTATACAGTAGATCCATTGGGAATATATACCTGGGACCAAGTAGGTACAAACCGAAAGTCCAATGGATAAAAGCAAGTTCAGGAGGGAAAGATGTCCTTAGGCGAAGATAGGTCGATGTGCAGCATGTGTTCCTTCATGGGGAGAAATGAGTGAAACAGGTTCATGGGGCGAAATGATACAAGGCGGATAATAGATCCAAGAAGGGAAACTTGGCCCCTGGAAAGAAAGCGAGTTGATGAATCCATGTGGTAAAGTAGCTCCATGGGAAAACAGGTCCATGAGAAGAACAGATTTATTGGAAGAATACACCCATGATTTTAAATGGTGTCATATGAAAAACACCTCCATAAGTGGAAGTAGCAAAACTAGGTCCATGGAGTAAAAGAGATCTAAATTGGGAAGTAGGTGGCAGTTGAATCAAGTCCCTGGGGAAAAATAGGTAGGTGTGGAGTTCAAACCTAAAGATGTGTACTCAGTGACAGGTTTATAATTATTTATTTTTTTAATGCAAGGTAGAAGGAATATCAGGCTGGAAGTCTGGACGCTTGTTCCCTCCAAGGAAAAAAAAAAAGTGAGCCAAAGTCAAGATCCGTTCATATCAAAATGCCCCGGCACATTGCTTTCAAAAGGCTAAAGGTCACGGGCAGCCGGAAATACAGACAGTGATAATGAGTTCTAGAACTAACCTGTTTCATACATGAAGGAATGGGAGTAATGGTTTAGTCTTGGATTTGGTAGTTTCACAGAGAATGGGTGAGAGTGTGCTGCCAGATGTGTGCTACACACCCTCTGTAATGGAGGGGGAATGCAAGCACAGTTCGGAAGAGCAGGTACCACTGACGTAACGATAGAAGAGAGATAAACAGGCATCAGTGCAGCGAAATGACAGAGGTTAACGGGAATTTGTAAAAGGAGGAGAGATGATGAGACGAAAGGCCTTTGACTACACCTTGCTAAGAGGAGCATTATGTCGACCCCCCTCCCCCCAACACACACACACGCACACACCTGAGGTTAGTACTCTACACAGGAGCGAAAAAAGAAAAATCCTGTATAAAGTCCAGTGCTCTGAAGGAATGAAGAATGCATGGTGTTGGCTAAGTACATCTGGTCTGGAATAATATTTTGTAAGAGACAGTATATGATCTTCCCGTTATAATTCCCGAGATAATGAAACCCCAAGTATATTAAGAAAAGATGCATGATTGAGCAGAATTTTGTTAAATATTAAGGGATACTTCTGTGGAAAAATTTGGTGGCATGAAAGATGCAGAAACTGAGCTTTGGGTCCATCAAAAACAACACTATTACCGTCCTTTTACCAGATCAGAGATGCGCGCAAGGTCAGAAATTAGGTGTGCCTTAGCCGCATCCCGTTTTTTTTTTTTTTTTTTTTTTTTTTTTACGCGAGGAAGAATGAAACATAGGCCAGGAGCCCGAAAATCGTTCCTTCCAAGAAAAAGCAAAAATAACACAACAGAGAGCCAAAATCAAGATCCGTTCATTTCCAGATGCCTGAACACACTGTGTTTGCAAGACTGGAGATCATAGGAAGTAGGAAGTAGGGACAAAGGGAGACAGTTCCATGCTGACCTGTTGCATAATTGAAGGACTGGGAGTAATGATTAATTCTTGCATTAGAGAGTTGGACAGAAAAGGGATGAGAGTTGTTGCTAGATGAGTACTACGTTCCTGTCGTAGAGGTGAAGGGATGCTAGCAGACAGTTCAGAGGAGCACTGACCATAGAAATAGCGATAGAAAAGAGATAAAGATGGAACAGTGCTTCTGAGAGACGGAGATTGAAGGGAGGCAGTAAGAGGTAGAGAGATAATGAAACGAAAAGCTTTTGACTCCACCTTCTTGAGAAGAGCTGTATGTGGGGAGCCTCCCCACACGTAAGAGTTACACTCTACACAGTGGCAATTGAAACCCGTGTCTAAAATCAACAACTGTGCAGGAGTAAAGAAGGTACGGAGTCAGCTTAGCATACCTAATCTCTTGGAAGTAGATTTTACAAGAGATATAATATGATCTTTCCAAGATGAATCCCGAGAGAATGAAACCCAAAGTATGTTTAAGGATGATCCATGATTGAGCTGGATATTATAAAACATTAGTGGGTACTCCTGTGGAGGATCTTATCAGGTTGATAGGTATAAAAACTGAGTTTTTGATACATTATACACAACAAGATTACTTTTACCCCAGAGATACGAGCCAAATCAGCCATTAGGTGTGCCATAGCCTCATCCCTTGTTTGTTGAAGAAACTGCTGAGATGGACGTTGTGGGAACCGAATGGAAAGAAGAAGGGTGGAATCATGAGCGTATAAGTGGATAGTTAGATGTGCACCTTAGAAGGTCACTGATGAATGAAAGGAAGGGAGCTGGTGATAGGACAGAGCCCGGAGGAACACCACTGTTGACAGATCTAGAAGAACGGTGGCCGTCTACAACACCAGCTACAGATCGACCAGAAAGGAAGTTATAGATGGACACATATACAAGGACAGAAACCGTAAGAGGGCAGTTTGGAAATAAAAAATTTATGTCAGACACGATCGAAAGCCTTTGAGATGTCAAATGCAATGGCAAAGTTTTCGCCAAAGTCCCGAAAGGAGGATGACCAGGAGTCTGAAAGGCTGGTGTGAAGATCAGAAGTGGAGCGTCCCTGACGGAACCCATATTGACGATCAGAAAGCAGGTTGTGATAGGAGAGGTGCTTTAAGAATAGACACGAAAGCTTTTGAGACACAGGATGTTACAGCAATTGGGTGATAGTTATAGGGTTGGGAATGGTCGCCCATCTTTGAGACTTGCTGCATGATGGCAAATTTCCAGCAGGAAGGAACGAAACAAGTTGACAGACAAAGCGAAAGAGTTCGCCTAGGCAAGGGGTAATCAAAGAAACAATTCTTGAGGACAACACTAGGGACTGCATCACCAAGGCTTTCTTGCATTATTCTAAGGATATGAGAAAGGAATGTATGCTTCCATGCCCGAGAGAATAACCTCAATAATGCGCAAGGCTCAATCAGATGGCTCTCAGCCATGGAAGCAATAATCATTCCATCGAAAATCAAAGAGGTACTGCTTGGGGTCCTCTCAATCAGCAGCTCCAAAGTGCCATAACCGACGTGTCTTTGGCGAGTCCACAGGCTGTACTAGAGCTACAGGACAGGTTAAGGTAAGAAGGTTATGATCGGAGGAGCCCAACGGAGACAGAAAAGGTAAACAGTGTAAGCAGAAAGGACTAGTTGTAAGGAAGAGGTCAAGTGTGTTGGAGCTCTCTCCAAGGCGGTCAGGGATACGGGGAGAGTGCTGTACAAGCTGCTCTAAGTCATTAAGGATAGAAAAGACGTAGGCTTGTTCACCAGGTACATCAGTGAAAAGAGAGGAGAGCTACAGGTGGTGCTGAACACTGAAGTCTCCTAGAATGGAGATTTCAGAGAAAAGAGAAATGAATAGAATGTGCTCCATCATAGAAGCAAGATAGTCGAAGAATTTTTCATTGTCAGTCAAGTTAGGGGATAAGTAAACAGTACAGATATATTTAGTCACAGAATGACAGGAAAACAGAAGACAGAGAGTGGAGAATTCATAAGATTCAAGTTCAGGAACATGAGAGCAAGAGAAGTCGTTGCGTACATATACACAACGGCCACTTTTGGCTTTGAAATCAGTAGAGAGAAAGAAGGGTGATACAGAGAAGTGTTTGCTGTCACTTGCCTCGAACAGCTGAGTCTCAGTTAAGAACAGAAGGTGAGGTTTAGAGAAGGAGAGGTAGTGCTCAACAGAGAGAAAGTTAGATGAAACGACACGAATGTTGCAGAATGAAGAAGTGAGTCAGACGGTGGTCCAGTCAACTCGTTGAATCGTCACAGGGCGAGGGGTGGATGGTGGGGGCATTCATGTCCCCCCCCCACCACAGGGACTCCGAGGCTTTGTTATTAGATGCCATTTTGGTTTAAATTTTGAATAGGAAGTGTAGTGTGTAATGTGCATGTAGTTTGGTGTTGACAGTTAGAGAAACTTGTATTGGAGAGCATGCTGGGCTACTCTGTGTGTTACTAAAACACTGAAAAAGTGCAACAAAGGGGGATTGTCAGGAACTAGTCCCGAGGGCTGATGAAACGGGACCTCCAGCACTCCCTGTCATCAACTTTCCATCTACCTTGGGAGTACTGCCCTGCTCAACTGGTGCTACTGTCTACTCCCTTAGAAGTAAAAAAAAGTAAAAATAAAATTAGAAAAAAAAAATCGTTGACGTAAATGCTGTGATGGATGCTATGAGAAGTGAATGGGAAGGCGAAGAGTGGAGTCATCGAGGAAGGATTGGATAGGGTTAGATAAATAAAAGGAAGACAGCTGATGACAGGACAGAACCAAGAGGAATACCACTACTGATAGCTCTAAAGGAAGACTTGGGGACGTCTGCAGCAGCAGCAGCTATAGAAAGACCAGTAAGGACACTAAAGATGAAGGCACATATTAGAAGGATGGATACGGTAAGAGGGCAGTTGGAAAATTGAAGATTTGTGCTAGGCTCGATCAAAAGCCTTTGAGATGTCTATTGCAGTGGCAAAGCTTTCGCTGAAGCCCCGAAAGGAGGATAACCATGATTCAGAAAGGAGGGTGATAAGATCGGCAGTGGAGCGTCCATGATGGAACCCATACTGGTAAAAAGAGAGACGGTTATTATAGGAAAGGTGCTTTAATCTTTTTACTAAGAATAGATTTATACATTCTGATATATATGATGTTTTGGACCGTAGTTAGAGGGATGGGAACCGTCACTCTTCTTCAGGAGGAGCTGAATTAAAGCAAACTTCCAGGAATAAGGAGAGGCATAAGTTGACAAAGACGAAAGAGTTTTCCTAGGCATGGTGTAAGCACAGAAGTATAGTTCTTGAGAACAATAGGAGGGACTTCATCAGGCCCATCTGCCTGATTAGCTCCGAAGCCAGTGGGGGGGGGGAAACTACATCAAGTGAAGAAATTTTAATGAGAGTTACGAGGAAGGCAGGAATTGGGAGAGATGGAAGAGGAAAAGATGGAGCTAATTACGAAATGCAAATTTGGATTCATGGGCAATGTAAAAATTTAACGGACTGTTTGATCACCAAATATTTCGTCTATTGCTTATATGACGCAGCGTATAGTGAAACTGTTATTGTCATACCCATTTTAAGTAAATTTTCAAAAAAAATAAAAAATTAAACCTCCATTTCCCAAAACAGTAAATGATATTCACACGTTAATGTTCAGTTTTGCAAATAAATAAATAATTAAATAAATAAATATAAAGGTAACGAATCTGACCGATTGTCGTAATTCAACATTTTCAGAAGAACTTACCCTACATAATATTGTGCATACTATAAGTCGTCTGAAAGCTGTAGCATTAATTGGAAGAAACGTATTAAGATCGACATGTATACAATACACAAGGTAAACATAGGTATTATACTTTGATATTAGGACTGTAATTTTACTGTAGTAAGTTCCAGGATTGTTACTGGATTAGTTTTGCACGACAAAAGAACTTTAAAATGAGTGATAATAACTAAATCAGCTCTTATTCCCCGAGCGATGCTCAAGGGGGATGCCTTCACGTTCTGGCATCAGTTCAACCAGGGGGCTCTACTGTCCGGTTATAAAAGCATTCTCGATCTCCTCCATTTGGCCCAAAAGGAGGATGCTCCACTGCAGGAGGAGGAGAACACCTTTCTAATGCAATCTACTCACTTCACATTATTACGAGCTTGGGATCGCAACAACAGGCGCAGCCAAAATCAGTAACTGATCATAGATCATATGCTGTTATTAACCCTTACCTATAAGGTAGTATCCTATACTCATATTCTCTCCACTAACAACTTTAGGGGATATAAAAGTATCTTTTGAACTGGAAGAAGTTTATTTTTCATCTTTCAACCACTTCACTGCAAGATTTTCTCTTATCACAATCTGTGTAGTACGTATGCTAGGGTCTTTAACCGAGAATCACCATTAAAGATTGTTAATTCCTCCATGGCTGTGGGTCTGGAATTTTACATGCACCCCAGGCTGACCCCGGGTCCAGTTTCTGAGGTTTCGAAAATTTATTTTTTTTATTGCCATATTGAAGAGAAACTTCAGACGCACAGAACAGTGCAAATCCCAGTGTCCTAGACCCATTCTGTGGCTTGCAATGGAGCACGTAAGTTGCAGAAATATCAGCAACCGATATCCGCCATCGCGAGGTGCTGTCACACTGCGACATCGCACGTGTTATCATTTTTAATCCCCGAAAACAAAGTGAATGGCGCTGAAATGTTGCACATATATTAGATATGATGATATTGTATTATTTCAGTACATAATATGTTGGGATTGGCTAAAAAAAAATAATAATATCAATATTTTTTCACGTTTTTTATATAAAATATGTTTACAGTAGTGTCTAGTTATTTTTTACGTTATCGTCGTGCCCATGCTTGGAAAAGGGAGTGAAGGGGTTGAATGTTCGTCTTAAATGAGAAAACTGCCCATCCCCCGAGGTTAGGCTTTCCCATGGGAGATGAAAGTGTAGGGTCAGATCTGATTAGGGATAAGGGAGTTGAGTCGCAGCTTGCCACTTCCACACCACGTGCATGGCTAAAAATAGAATCATAATGCAGTTTCAAAACTACGAATAACTCTAATTATTACGAATAGAGTGACAAAGCAGAAATAAATTCGTTTACAGACGAGGTAAACGTATTTTTTTCTGTAATATCACGTTCATCTTTCTCTATCATTTTACCTTGTTAATTTCCCAATATAGCTGTCTGTCTGTCGGGAGTGTGGGAAAGTATGATATTTTTTGCCAGGGTAATGAAAAAGGGTACAGCTGGATGTTTCTCAACCTTTACACGGTTAGAATTGCAAGATGACCTGCCATTCGCACCTACCACGAGCTGATTAGTAGGAAGGGAAGGAAGTAATTTCCACCCACGAAGACATCACATGAACATAGAAAACTTTCCTGTTATGCTTGTAAAAGGCAATGAATATGTAAAATGATTCAAAATAGTGCAACAAACCTGAGCAAAGAGGTAAAGATACCAAGACTATAGCACCAGTCCAGCAGGGGAGTACTCCCAAGGTGGATGGAAAGATGAAGACAGTGAGAGCTGGAACTCCCGTTCCATCAGCCCTCGGGACTAGTTCCTGTCCATCCCCCTTTGCTGAATTTTTTCAGTGTTTCAGTTACACAGAGACTAGGTCAGCATGCTCTCCTGATACAAGATTCTCTGTCAACACCAATCTACATGCGCAGTACACACTACACTACCTTTTTCAAAATAAAAGTAAAATGCCTCGGAGTCCCCGGGGGGGGGGGGCATAATTGCCCCCACCATCTGCCCCTCTCCTGGTGATGACTCTACATGCCTGGAACAACTGTCCGACTCACTTCTTCTTAATTTCTGCAACATTCGCGGTCTTTCCTCTAACTTTCTCTCTGCTGAACATCACTTCTTCATTTCTGCAACATTCGCGGTCTTTCCTCTAACTTTCTCTCTGCTGAACATCACTTCTTCTCCACTGAACCTCACCTTCTTCTTTTATCAGAGACTCAGCTGTCTGAGGCAACTGACAGTAAACCCTTTTCTGTATGCTCCTACTTTCACTATACTCATTTCAAAGCCAAAGGTGGCTGTTGCTCTCATGTTCCTGAACTTGGTACTTCTGAATTCTCTACTCTCTGGCTTTGGCTCTCCTGTCATTCTCTGACTAAATATACATCTGCGCTGTTTTACTTATTTCCCAATTCTACTGACTATAAAAAATTCTTCGACTTTCTTACTTCTACGATGAAACACAATCTGTCCATTTCTCCTTTCTCTGAAATCTCCATTCTAGGAGACTTCAATGTTCACTACCACCTTTGGCTCTCCTCTCATTTCACTGATCCAATGGTGAACAAGCCTTCATTTTTTCTATCCTTAATGACCTAGAGCAGTTTCCACATCACCCTACCCGTATCCCTGACCGCCTTGGAGAGAGCTCCAACATACTTGACCTCTTCCTTACAAATATTCCTTCTGCTTACACTATTAACCTTTTCTCTCCGTTGGGCTCCTCCAGTCATAACCTTATTACCTTAACCTGCCCTATCGCTTTGGTGCGGCCTGTGGACCCTCCAAGGAAATGTCGTCTGTGGCACTTTGGAGCTGTGGATTGTGAGGCCATCAGGCAGTGCTTCTTTGATTTTCCCTGGAATGATTATTGCTTCCATGGCTGAGAGCCATCTGATTTGCCTTGCGCATTATGGAGGTTACTCTCTCAGGCATGGAAGCATACATTCCTTTCTCATATCCTTAGAATAATGCAAGAAACCTTGGTTTAATCACGCTTGTTCTAATGCTGTCTGCAACAAGGATAGGGGCCTATGAAAGGTACCAGAGCCAACCCACCCCGGAATCATCTCTTTTATTATGTTTCTGCAGGTAATCGTGCTAAGCCTGTTCTTTGTTCTGCTAAAAATAATTTCATCCGTACTAAATGCTCCTAATTCTCCAACTCGAATTCTTCCCACTCCTACTGGCACCTTGCCAAAAACCTTTCTAACAACTTTACCTCATTATCCTCTTCTCTTTTCTAATCTGATGGCTCTGTAGCTATTTCTTCTACTGATAAAGCAGATCTCTTCACTCAGACTTTCTCCTCCAATTCCACCTTAGATGATGGCGGTGCTGTTCCTCCCTCACTTCCCCCCTCGGACTTCCTCATGGCTGACATTAAAATTTCTTCAGCTGATGTATTTTCTGCTATCACAGGCCTCAATACTAACAAAGCATGTGGGCCTCATGGAGTCCCTCCTGTTGTCCTCAAGAACTGTGTTTCCTAGCCTACACCCTGCCTAGGTAAACTCTTTTGCCTTTGTCTTTCAACTTGTACCTTTCCTTCTTGCTGGAAGTTTGCTCTCATTCAACCAGTCCCAAAGAAGGGTGATCATTCCCAACCCACTAACTATCGTCCAATTGCTTTAACATCCTGTGTCTCAAAAGTTTTCGAGTCTATTCTTAACAGAATAATTTTAATGCATTTTTCCTGTCACAACCTTCTTTCTGATTGTCAGTATGGGTTTCTTCAGGGACACTCCACTGGCGATCTTCTCACCTTCCTTTCAGGCTCCTAGTGATCCTCCTTTCGGGGCTTTGGCGAAAGCTTTGCTATTGCACTTGACATCTCAAAGGTTTCCGATTGAATCTGGAATAAATCTTTAATTTCCAAACTGCCCTCTTACGGTTTCTATCCTTCTATCTGTGCCTTCATCTATAGCTTCCTTTCTGGTCGTTCTATAGCTGCTATTGTAGACGGCCATCGTTCTCTTCCTAGATCTATCAACAATGGTGTTTCTCAGGGCTCTGTCCTATCACCATCTCTCTTTCTTTTATTCATCAATGATCATCTAAGCTGTATTGTACATCTAACCCTATCCACTAGTATGCTGATGATTCCACCCTTCACCTTTCCATTCGGTTTCCGCAACGTCCATCTCAGTAATGACTTCAACAGTCAAGGGATGAGGCTATGGCACACCTAATGGCTGACTTGGCTTGTATCCCTGACTTGGGTAAAAATAATCTTGTTTTTAATGCATCAAAGACACAATTTTTACACCTATCAACCCGTCAAAATCTTCCACAGGAGTACCCACTGAAGTTTAATAACATCCAGCTCAATCCTGCATCATCTTTGAACATGCTTGGGGTTTCATTCGTTAGGGACTTATCTTGGAAACATCATACGGCATCTTTTGTAAAATCTACTTCCAAGATATTAGGTGTGCTAAGCCGACTCCGTGCCTTCTTTACCCGTGCAGAGTTGTTGACTTTAAACACGGTTTTATTCGCCCCTGTTTAGAATACATCTCTCATGTGTGGGGATGCTCGCCACATACAGGTCTGCTCAATAGTGTGGAGTCAAAGGCTTTTCGTCTCATCAACTCTCCTCTTCTTACTGGCTCCCTTCAACCTCTGTCTCTTTGCCGCACTGTTGCCTCTTTATCTCTTTTCTGTCGCTACTTACATAGTCACTGCTCTTCTGAACTGTATGTTTGCATCCCTCCACCTCTATGACGAATCGTAGCACCCGTCTAGCAGCAAACTCTCATCCCTTTTCTGTCCATCTCTCTAAAGCAAGAGTTGACCATTACTCCCAGTCCTTCACTTATGCAACAGGTCAACTCTGGACCTGTCTCCCTCTGTCTGTATTTCCTACTTCCTATGATCTCCAGTCTTTTAAGCGCAGTGTGTCCAGGCATCTACAGTAGAAATGAACGGATCTTGAATTTGGATCTCTTTTCTAATGTTTTTTTTTTTTTTTTAATTGAAGGAACTGTTTTTTGGGCAAAGCCTTTGGTTCCTTCTTCCTCGCATAATAAAATAATTTTTCTTTTATTTTCATGTCTTTCTTGTTTATCCGTGTTTATCTATAATCACAAACAGAATGGTTGTGTGTGTTTTGCAAGGAAGGAGAAAAATGCTATTATCTGTCTGGGTCGAGATACTGGATGTAACTATGTGTGTTTAGGCTTGGCCACGAGCGAAAAAATCGTACATCCACTCGTCACGGCAGCAGGTAGTGAACTGACAAAGTGACAAATGAGGTGTGAGAGCATTAAGTGAAGGTCAGTCTCATGTCCCAGATGTTCGTTCACTTCCCGAAAGAGTTCACAGTTTTCTACAAGTCGCACTGCATCGAATGATCCAAACCATTACAACAAACCTGAGCAAATAGGTATAAGCACCAAGACAAAAATGTATTTTTCTCATATGATCATGTCTTTTTTGTTTGTGCCTGTATTTATTGATAATCGTAAACAGGTGGTTGTATGTGTTTTGCAAGAGAGGACAAAGATGATATTTTCTGTCTGGGTCGAGATAATGGATGTACTTGTGCTTGTTTAGGCATGGTCAGCAGCGAAAAAATCGATAATCCACTCATCACAGCAGCAGGCTCTGAACTGCTTGATGAGGTGTATGGGAGCGTAGTGTAGGCCAGGCCGAAGACGTTCAGAACGTTCGTTCACCTCTCAAAAATTTTCGCCGTTTTTTATAAGCCGCTCTCAAAAGACGCCTGTGGCCATTTATCGGCTGAATGTCATTCATTGCCGGTGGCCACAGAGGGGTTAACCCGAGAGAAATCACCGTAGATAAGTCTCAAAAGGTATCCCAAATATTTTTTCCACTGCTTTACTGGTGACCTTGGTAACTATATAGAGACTGACTACAAAAGATTTCCTTAAACTAGCAATCACAGGTTAATTTGTATTGAACTATTTGTTCGGCAGCCAACTTTAAAAAAACAAGTTGTGCCAGACACAACAAACCTCAACCGACTGCACTTGTTTTATTGCTGTTGAATACTGAATCGATAATGCCATTTAGTGTCAGTACGGTACACAATTAAAGTCTAAGGTAATGGCGCCAATATTTTCAAGTTACGGCCTCTGAAAATCCATGATATTGTATTTCCTTTCAAGGTCACTCAAGGTGAAAGGTCATGGTCCCAAATAAAAGCCCATATGAGACTTCCTATCTATCTTCAACGAGTTTCGAGTCATAGCCCCCTGAATACCCGTGACCTTGAGTTTGACCTTTCGAGGTCACTTATGGTCAAAGGTCATAGTACAAATTAAAAACCTACATGGACGTCCTATATGTTGATAATAGTAAATATCTCTATCTTCAACCTTTTTTGAGTTATAGCCCCCTAAAAATCCGTGACCTTGAGTTTGACCTTACAAGGTCACTCAAGGTCAAGGATCTTTGTGTCAAATGAAAACCCACATTACGAGTTCGTGTATGTTCGTAATAGTAAATATCTCTATCTTCAACTGGTTTCAAGTTATAGCCCTCTGAAAATCCATGACCTTGATTTTGACCTTTCAGGTTCACTCAGTTACATCCAAAATTAAATAACCTTTTTGGGAACAGTGCCCACATATCCTGAAAGTTTTATGTAATTTCATTCAGCCGTTTTTCCAAAATATTGCTAACAAACAGACAAATAATCGAACAAATAGACAAAGCAACTTGACCAACAACAATACCTCGCAGGACTCTGTCCGGACGTCATCAAGCTGATTAAGTTGAAGATCATCAAGCTCCAGGCAAATATAATTTATACTATACTTCCCTGGTGGTGCATGCTGTACAAAACCTTGAATATAATGCATAGTGCCGGATGTTGTGTGAGGACAGTTGCTACGATGATATGTGGTACCAGTTACAAGGATGATGTGTGAAGGCAGGTGCTGGGGTGAGTTATGAAGGCTGATGCTGGGGTAGGGTGTGAGGGCAGGTGCTGGGGTGCGTTGTGAGGGCAGGTGCTCGGTTGGAATGTGAGGGCAGGTTTTGGGGTGGGGTGTGAAGGCAGGTGCTGGCGTCAGTTATGAAGGCAGATGCCGTAGTGGGGTGTGAGGGCAGGTGCTGAGGTGGGTAATGAAGGCAGTGCTGGGGTGGATTGTGGGGGCAGGTGCTGGGGTGGTTTGAGAGGGCAGGTGCTGGGGTGCGTTGTGAGAGCAGGTGCTGGGGTGGGTTGTGAGGGCAGGTGCTGGGGTGGGTTGTGAGGGCAGGTGCTGGGGTGCGTTGTGAGGGCAGGTGCTGGGGTGGGTTGTGAGGGCAGGTGCTAGGGAAGGTTGTGAGGGCAGGTGCTGGGGTGCGTTGTGAAGGCAGGTTCTGGGGTGGGCTGTGAGGGCAGGAGCTGAAGTAGTATGTGAGGGCAGGTGCTGGGGTGGGGTGTGACGGAAAGTCCTGGGGTGGGGTGTGAGGGGAAAGTGCCGGGGTGGAATATAAGGTAAGATAGTCTGCCCTGGCTAGTTTTCTTGTGGAACTCATCTGGTTCATTTACATTTTCAAATTAAGGCAGATTTAACATAATCCCTCCATTACCAACATTTTGGAAACAGAGGCTCGGCTTTCAAAGCTGGCAGGGGATCCAGAGAATTTCAAATTCCTAAAGTCCATTAAGGAAATTATATTTTTTAACAGTGATGTTTGTTTGTTTGTTGTTAAGAACACTGTATTATGAAAAATATTGGAGGAAAGTGCACCAGCGCTGAACACGATGGGATTCGGTGTGGTAATGAACGTGTGAGTTACATATTTACACCCAGACAATATTCGAAGGTGCATGTAAGACGGGCTTGATAACATTAGCTGTTTATGACTCTAAAACAAGCATACAAGAGAGTGCACAAGCAAACAGAATTTCTTGATATATGTTTTGAAGTGATAACTGATGATAGGCATTAAATGCAATTACGATGATGTACAAGATTGGAGCACCAGGCAGATAATTCATTAATCCCATTTACTTCAGTGAAGCATTAATTTCTATAATCTTACAACACCTTAAGTTAAAGCTTTAGAAATGAAGGGATGAGATGTATAAAACACTCAATAATCCCTTGAAAATGAGAGATCTACCTGAAGTTGAATAAATGCGTTTGGAGGTAGCAGAAATAAACCATAAAAATACATCATCAGACTGAAGGGTTTAATGCCATGGACTGGGGAAAGTTGATGGCAAAAAAGGTTGGAATTAATATTTCACAATTGTTCGGCGTCAGTCCCTAGCTGCCAATTTTCGACGACTGTATTCGATGTTTCCGTATCGTGGAAAGGATGTAAGCATGCTCACCTAAACCTTTCCGTTCATTTTCCTTTAAAGACCTTGAAAAAAAAATAAATGGGAACTGTTTGTTGATATTTTAAAATTATGCCCAAGAACATATGGTATATGATATTATTTCCTTTCATCCACTTGATTGTCCTATACTTATATACTTTAGCGACTGCACTTTTTTTTTTTTTCGCTTATGCTCCCATATGATGTATTAATTATTAACATGCAAATTAAATTTACAAACTAGAAAGTACCCAGGAGCGCATATCGCCGCCATCGCCAATTTAAATTATGATTTTCTGCTGCAAATTGCTTTTACCCATCAGACCAATGCATTATACGGTCTCACACAGTCAGTTAAATCTACTGTCGTAGTCTGCCCTGTTACAAGGATCAAAGAGATCATACAGTACCTCCATCATCGCCGAAAAAAAGAAAAAGATTTAATGCTCCATTCAGATCCTCATCCACACCAAACTCTAATGAACTCTCCTTTGACCCCCTGCCCATACATCCACAAGCTTTTATCGAAAACCTAAAACTTCTTGAGATATCACGTACGAAAACAGACTTAGGTGAATACATAAGCACAGTTTATGTAATATATTACTTAGACTGTGTACATAAGTTTCGTCCAACTGCGATGCCGGAGGTAATAAATCAATGGAAAGAATAATTGCATTATTGTCTATCTATCTATCTATAGCCCAACGCCCTAATCCCGCAAAGGGTGGCCGCAGACAAAACGCCTCCAAGTCACTCTGTCACCCACCATTTGACTACCCTCCCCCCAACTCATCCCCCCCCTCCCTCATATACCTCTCAACTCCATCCCTCCACCTCATCCTCGGTCTACCCCTCCCTCTCCCTCCCTCCACCTCACCTACATACACCCTCTTAGTCAGTCTTTCATTCTCCATTCTCTCCACATGTCCAAACCACCTCAGTGTATTTCTCCTAATCTTCTCAACCACATCCACATCTACCCCACAACGTTCCTTCACTTCTTCATTCGTCAACCTGTCCCTCCATGTCACTCCACATGCTCCTCTCAAGTAACTCATTTCCACTGCTCTCACTCTTGACTTGTTCCCCTCTTGCAAGGTCCACGCCTCGCATCCATACGTCAGGGTAGGGATCACAATATTATTATGCAGTGACTTTTTAACTTCCATACTCACCTCCCTATTTCTCATCACTGCTTTCAGTGTACCAACAACCTTCCGTCCCTGCTGTACCCTTTCACGTACTTCATCCCCCAAAGTTCCATCCTTACTCATCACACTACCCAAGTACTTGAATGCACTCACATTCTCCATATCCTCACCATCCAACCTCACTGCACACTCTGTGACTTCATTCCTCTCAAACACCATAACTTTACTTTTGTTTACATTAACTTTCAGCTTCCTCCTCCTACACACTGTCCCAAATTCATTCACCAAACCTTGCAACTCCCATTCATCTTCACTGAACAATACTGTATCATCAGCAAACAGCAACACCGGAAGCTTCCAAATCTCACCCTCATTCATTAAGGCCAGCCCCACATCCACTGCCCTACCTTGCACCTCCTTTACAACCCCATCCATATATATATTAAACAGCCATGGAGACATCACACACCCCTGTTTCAGTCCCACATTGAGATCAAAGAACTCACTCAGCTCACCATCCACTTGCACCGTAGCCCTAGCTCCCTCGTACATACTCTTTACAGTACTCAACAATTTCCCCTCCACTCCATATATTCTTAATACCTTCCACATACCTTGCCTATCTATTCTGTCATAAGCTTTCTCCAAGTCCATGAAGGCGGCATACACTTTCCTTCCCTTCTCTTGATACTTCTCCACTAAACATCTTAGAACAAATATCTGATCTACACACCCTTTTCCCTTCCTAAATCCCCCTTGTTCTTCTCCAACTAGCTCCTCTGTCATATGCCTAACCCTATCAATGAGCATTCTACCATATATTTTACCAGTCACACTAAGAAGGCAAATACCCCTATGGTTACCACATATTTCTCTCTCCCCTTTTCCTTTGTACAGAGGAACAATTATACCTGATTTCCAGTCCTCTGGAACCCTTCCCTCTTCCCAAGCCAATCTACACAACTTCCATATCCACTCCACAACAATCTCACCCCCATACCTAAGCATTTCACCACACACTCCATCAATTCCTGGGGCCTTTCCCAGCTTAATCTTCTTCATTGCTTCCACTACTTCCGCCCTACTGATCTCTTCCTCCCTCCTCTCATCTCTTCTTCTCCCAGCCATTCCCCAACCACTTATACTCACACTGCTCTCACTCTCTACATTCAACAAATCCTCAAAGTGCTCCTTCCATCTCCTCAATTTCTCTCTCTTCTCCACCAACAATCTATTATTCCTATCTTTCACTCCTCTATTATTTCCTCTTTCACACTGCCTTACTTTCTTTACCTCCTTCCAAAACAATTTCTTACTCTCCCTCCATTTCACACTCAGATTCCTCCCAAACTCTTCATCCACTTTCTTCTTACTCTCCTTCACCAGTCTCTTAACCTCCCTTCTCCTGCTCACATATACCTCTCTCTTCTCTTTCTCATCTTCTCCCCTACCTCTACTCGCCAACCATTCACCATATGCCTTCTTCTTTTGTTCCACAGCTCGTTTCACCTCATCATTCCACCATGCTGTCCCTTGCACACCCTTGCATCTCCTCCTCACTCCACAAACCGCCTCACACGCTGCGCTTATCTCTTCCGTGAATATCTTACATACGTCTTCCACCCCTTTCATCTGCTCTAGCTCATACCTTCCCAATCTTTCTTCCACTATGCTCTTATACTCTGTCATTTTCTCACTATCTTGCAATTTCTCCACTCTTCTCACAGGAGCTGCTTCCTCCTGTCTTCCCCTTCGCCTCCTCAACCACTTTCTTTGCATCTTTACCTTGGCCATCACTAAGTGATGGTCCGAGACTCCATTCCCCCACCCTCTCCACACTCTTGCATCCAACACTTGTCTTCTCATTCGCTCATCCACACACACGTAGTCTATCATTGCCTTTCGTTCAACAAGTTCACCATCCATCCTCCTCATCACTCTCCATTTATACCGGTGGATCATCTTATGACGAAAGTAGGTGTTGGCTATTGCCAACCCCTTACAAGCACAGATGTCCACCAAAGCACTACCATTCCCATCTACTTCAGCTGGCACACCTCACTGACCAACCACTCCATCCACTCGTACATTCCCAACTTTGCCATTCGTGTCTCCAATCAACAGCACTCTCTCGCTCCTCTCAAACTTGACCATACATGCTTCTACTCTCGCCCAAAACTCATCTTTCACTCTTGCCACTCGATCCTCTGTTGGAGCATACACACATACAATCGCCAATGCTTGTATACCTACTTTCATCCTCACCCATACAATCCTTGCACCCACTGTTTCATACTCTCTTATATTTTCCTTCCACTTCTTGCTTATCATCAGACATACTTCCTCTCTTGCCCTCTCATTCTCACTGACTCCCGCACATATACCTACGCCATATTCCCATTCTCTCATCCTTTCACCTTCCCATTTAGTTTCAGTCAGTCCACATATATCCACTTTTGCATCCTAAAGCACCTGAACAATCTCTCTCTCTTTCACTTCATCATTCACTCCTCTCACATTCCATGTTCCCATCCTAAGAATGTCCTTTGTCCGTTCCTTAGTCGTCAACGTATGGTCCGTCCGGGTCCGAGGCGCTTTATTCGCTTTTTTAGTTAGTTCTTTTTACGGGGTGGGGCACTAACCCACCACCAACCCTTTTAGTCGCCTCGTACGACAAGCAGGGATACTGGGGGAGTATTCTTGAAACCCAACTTAATTACGGGATGATTCAGTTTTGTCTGCTATTTAAGTAAACAAGGATATTTTTATTGTTTAAGTTACAATCTCACCAGGCAATACAGATTCAAATGGGAAGTAAACGCGTGAAGTCGATTCGGAATAAGTATTCATACTCTCATTACGTACAAGGAGGACCAGCACATAAACGCTACAGACAGTCTAGCGCCAAACTTTTAACCCTTCCATGTGGCACTGACACTGGACCATTGTATTCAAAACTAAATAACATTCTCCTTGGCCGGCTTTAAGTCTTTCCACCAAGTTTGGTCCAAATCGAATAAAAACTCTTTGTGCTAAAGTACTGAACATATTACCTTACCCTGCGACACTTATCTTTTACGGATTGTTCATAGAACTGAATCACTTCATCCTTTTCAATCCCGTAACAGTTCCGCTCTGTTGGCCTAATTCGGATAAAAACTGAGTTAAAGTTACACTTGGCCTAGGATCTGTGACATAATTCTATAGACTTTCAATAAACTTATTAACAGACAGACACAGAGAAGAACAGACAGATAAGCCAACCATATTAAACCAATTTCCCCCTGGCACTGCGGGTGCTGGTGAAGCAGTGGTACTCGCCTGTGCCAGATGATTATATTCAGTTACGAAACTCCCGTAGTTAAGGATTAATAGTTAGAGGTGAATGGCAGCAGCAGGAGGGAAAGAGCTGAGAGTACAGAATAACGGAGAATGTGACGTGCAGAGAGAGAGAGAGAGAGAGAGAGAGAGAGAGATGACGTGGCATATATCCCATTAGAGCCCAGTGTCATCAATATAGGACGGAACTGGACATTTTTTAAATTTAATAAAGAAGGGAACCCCGGAGTAGGGACCTATGAGCTTGGCGACTATGAACCGATAGGCGGCGGGCGGTACGCCCAGCACCCTTCCAGGTCAGGTATGAATCGGAGAGACGTAGGATTAATACTTCTTTAACATAACCGAAGACAGAATTGGTGTTGGGGGAGTGGCAAAGATATGTGAGGTGATAATTTATGTGTACCAATGAAAGAGCAACAAAAATTCTCTCTCTCTCTCTCTCTCTCTCTCTCTCTCTCATTATTATTATTTCTTTGTGGTGTATACGTCTTTTAATAGAATAAATTAAACATCACCATGAATCACACACACTCACACACACACACACACACACACACACACACACACACCATCATCATCATCATCGGCTTCAACTACAGCAAACTATCTTTCAATTATCACTTCCTACTCCCCCTTTTCAGCCATTGCATTATACCTCTAACGCCTTTTGCTTTTCGTGTTTCTTCTACATGTCCACTCTGCCCCGTAACTCCCTCGTCTCTCACTGCGTCTCTTTTCCACCGTTTTCACTTTTTACACAGTACACTTCTTCCTCTCTCCTCCCATCCCCTCTCCTGTACCTACCTCCTCTTCCTTCCTGCCATCACTCATACTTTCCACTTCCCTTCATCACACCTCCGTCCCTTTTCCTCTCGCCACCTCCACTCCCTTCTCGTTCTCGCCTGCCCTCTGCCTCTCTCTTTATGCTAGTCTTCGTTCCTAAAGTTTTTTCCTTCCTCCAAAAACCCCATTATATTCCCAATGTCACTTTGCTTAGTGCTAGTCATTTTACTGTGTGTGTGTGTGTGTGTGTGTGTGTGTGTGTGTGTGTGTGTGTGTGTGTGTGTGTGTGTGTGTGTGTGTGTGTGTTTTGGATGTAAATATCAACTTTTAAGGTTTGTTCATATTTCCACAATACTTATTCACTGGGTGTATAATCAGTTACACTTAGCTCTTGGCTGTCCTTACGGTTTCACTCAAGTGACGTTACGTACTGGTTTACTCTTTTTCGTTACAGATGATTTTATTTGTTCAGGTTAATTGTTAAACTGAAAAAAAATATATATATAACACCTTGATGAACCACTTCAGTTGTGTCCTGCTACATTTAAAGTATACCATAAAATGAATGAACGTCTCTCTCTCTCTCTCTCTCTCTCTCTCTCTCTCTCTCTCTCTCTCATTATTTCTTGGTAGCATATACGTATTTTAATAAAATAAATTAAGCATCACCATGAAACACACACACACACACACACACACACACACACACACACACCATCATCATCATCGGCTTCAACAGACTCTCTTTCATTTATCACACCCTACTCCCCCTTTTCAACCATTGCATAATACCTCTATCACCTTTTCTTTTCCAGTTTTTCTGCATTCTTTGCTACAGTACATTAGTTTTTCCTACAACGTTACTTTTCGTCTCTGCCCCGGATCTCACTCGTCTCTCACTGGGTCTCATTTCCACCGTTTTCACGTTTTACATAGTACATTTCTTCCTTATACATTCGTCCCTTCATTTCCTGCCATCTCTCCTCTCCTCCCATTCCCTCTCCTGTACCTCCATCCTCTTGCTTCCTGCCATCACTCATCCATTCCATTTCCCTTCATCACACCTCCGTCCCTTTTCCTCTCGCCGCCTCCCCTCCCTTCTTCTTTTTTTTTCTTCTTCTTCTTCTTTTTGCCTTTTTTTTTTTTAATTCGAGGAAGAAGGAACCAAAGGCCACGAGCCCGCAGTAACAGTTCCCTCCAAGAGAAAAACAAAATACAGTATAGAGCCAAATTCAAGATCCGATCATTTTGAGATGCCTGGACACACTAAGTTTGAAAGACTAGAGATCATAGGCAGCAGGAAATACAGACAGAGGGAGACAGTTCCAGAGCTGACCTGTTGCATAAATGAAAGACTGGGAGTAACGGTTAACTCTTGCATTAGAGAGCTGGACAGAAAAAGGATGAGAGTTTGCTGCCAGACGGGTGCTACGCGCCCGTCGTAGAGGTGGAGGAATGCAAGCAGACAGTTCAGAGGAGCAGTGACCATTAAAGTAGCAATAGAAAAGAGATAAAGATGCAACAGTGCGGCGAAGAGACAGAGGTTGAAGGGAGTCAGTAAGAGGAGGAGAGTTAATGAGACGAAAAGCCTTTGACTCCACCCTATTGAGAAGAGCTGTATGTGGGGAGCCTCCCCACACATGAGAGTTGTACTCCACACAGGGGCGGATAAAACCCCTGTATAGAGTCAACAATTGCGCAGGGGTAAAGAAAGAGCGGAGTCGGCTTAGCACACCCAATCTCTTGGAAGCAGATTTTACAAGAGATGTAATATGATCTTTCCAAGATAAGTCCCGAGTAAATGAAACCCCAAGCATGTTCAAGGATGATGCAGGATTAAGCTGAATATTATTAAACATTAGTGGGTATACCTGTGGAAGATTTTGTTGGGTTGATAGGTGTAAGAACTGAGTCTTAGATGCATTAAAGACAACCATATTATTTTTACCCCAGTCAGAGATACGAGCCAAGTCAGACATTAGGTGTGCCATAGCCTCATCTCTTGTTTGTTGAAGTAACTGTTGAGATGGGCGTTGCGGGAACCGAATGGAAAGGTGAAGGGTGGAGTCATCAGCATATGAGTGGATAGGGTTAGATGTACAGCTTAGAAGATCATTGATGAATAGAAGGAAGAGAGTTGGTGATAGGACAGAGCCCTGAGGAACACCACTGTTGATAGATCTAGGAGAAGAACCATGGCCGTCTACAACAGCGGCTATAGAACGACCAGAAAGGAAGCTAGCGATGAAGGCACAGATAGAAGGATAGAAACCGTAGGAGGGCAGTTTGGAAATTAAAGATTTATGCCAGACTCGATCGAAAGACTTTGAGATGTCAAGTGCAATGGCAAAGCTTTCGCCAAAGTCCCGAAAGGAGTCTGAAAGGTAGGTGAGAAGATCGCCAGTGGAGCGTCCCTGACGGAACCCATACTGACGATCGGAAAGAAGGTTGTGATAGGAAAGATGCCTTAAAATTTTTCTATTAAGAATTGACTCGAAAACTTTTGAAATACAGGACGTTAAAGCAATTGGACGATAGTTGGAGGGTTGGGAGTGGTCACCCTTCTTTGGGACTGACTGAATGAGAGCAAACTTCCAGCAAGAAGGAAAGGTACAAGTTGACAGACAAAGACGAAAGAGTTTGCCTAGGCAGGGTGTAAGCACAGAAGCACAGTTCTTGAGAACAACAGGAGGGACCCCATCAGGCCCATATGCCTTGTTAGTACTGAGGCCAGTGATGGCAGAAAATACATCAACTGAAGAAATTTTAATGTCAGCCATGAGGAAGTCAGAGGGGGGAAGTGATGGAGGAACAGCACCGGAATCGTCTAAGGTAGAATTGGAGGAGAAAGTCTGTGCGAAGAGATCTGCTTTATCAGTAGAAGAAATAGCTGCAGAACCATCAGAGTAGAAAAGAGGAGGGAAGGATGATGAGGTAAAGTTGTTAGAAAGATTTTTGGCAAGATGCCAGAAGGAGCGGGAAGAATTCGAGTTGGAGAGTTGAGAGCATTTAGTATGGATGAAATTATTTTTAGTAGAGCGAAGAACAGACTTAGCACGATTCCGGGAAGAAACGTAAAGATGATGTGATTCAGGGGTGGGTTGGCTCCGGTACCTTTTGTAGGCCCTCTCCTTGTTGCGGACAGCATTAGAACAAGCGTGATTAAACCAAGGTTTTCTTGCGTTAGTCAAAGGATATGAGAAAGGAATGTATGCTTCCATGCCCGAGAGAATAACCTCCGTAATGCGCAAGGCACACTCAGATGGCTCACGGCCATGGAAGCAATAATCATTCCAGGGAAAATCAAAGAAGTACTGCCTGAGGGCCTCCCAGTCTGCGGCTCCAAAATGCCACAGACGACGTTTCCCTGGAGGGTCCACAGGCCGTACCGGAGTGATAGGACAGGTTAAGGTAATAAGGTTGTGATCGGAGGAGCCCAACGGAGAGAAAAGATTAACAGAGTAAGCAGAAGGATTAGTTGTGAGGAAGAGGTCAAGTATGCTGGAGCTCTCTCCAAGGCGGTCAGGGATACCGGTAGGGTGCTGTACAAGCTGCTCTAGGTCATTAAGGATAGAAAAGATGTAGGCTTGTTCACCAGGTGGATCCGTGAAAGGAGAGGAGAGCCAAAGGTGGTGGTGAACATTGAAATCTCCAAGAATGGAGATTTCAGAGAAAGGAGAAATGGATAGAATGTGGTCCATCGTAGAAGTAAGATAGTCGAAGAATTTTTGATAGTCAGTAGAATTAGGGGATAAGTAAACAGCACAGATATATTTAGTCAGAGAATGACAGGAAAGCCGAAGCCAGAGTGTGGAGAAATCAGAAGATCAAGTTCAGGAACACGAGAGCAAGATAAGTCGTTGCGTATATATACACAACAGCCACCTTTGGCTTTGAAATGAGTATAGAGAAAGTAGGAGGATACAGAAAAGGGTTTGCTGTCAGTTGCCTCAGACAGCTGAGTCTCCGTTAGAAAAAGAAGGTGAGGTTTAGAGGAGGAGAGGTGGTGCTCAACAGAGCGAAAGTTAGAGGAAAGGCCGCGAATGTTGCAGAAATGAAGAAGAAGAGAGTCAGACAGTGGTTCCAGGCACCTTGAGTCGTCACCGGGAGAGGGGCAGATGGTGGGGGCATTTATGGTCCCCCCCCCCTGGGGACTCCGAGGCTTGATAAAACGACGCCATTTTTGGTAAATTTTAAATAGGAAGTGTAGTGTGTACTGTGCATGTAGTTTGGTGAAGATAGTTAGAGAAATTTGTACTGGAGCCTGGCCTGATTCTCTCCGTAAACGTTGCTCTTCATTCCTAAAGTTTTTCTTCCTCTGAAAACCCCATTATGATCCCAATGTCACTTTGCTTAGTGCTAGTGTTATTACTGTGTGTGTGTGTGTGTGTGTGTGTGTGTGTGTGTGTGTGTGTGTGTGTGTGTGTGTGTGTGTGTGTGTATGGTGTTTTGAATGTAAATATCATCTTTTAACGTAACAATTTTCACAATACATATTCACCGGGTGTATAATCAGTTACATTTTGCTCTTGGCTGTCCTCACGGTCCGAATCAAGTGACGTTATTTACTGGTTTCTTCTTTACGCACGAGATAATTTCATTGTTCAGGGTAATTGTTACTCTGAAAGAATTTATTACACATTCATGGACCACTTAACTTCAGTGGTGTTCTCCTATCATAAGTGTTTTAAGTACCATAAATGAATGAACGTCTGTCTGTCTGTCTGTCTGTTTGTCTGTCTCTGTAAACTTTAACATCCTTCCAATTTCATGGCATCACACATTTCGTTGCCTTATTACCTTCACTACCGTAAGGTCATCTTATGTATAATCTACAGTCTTTTATTTTTTCCTTCGAGAGACTTTTCCAACAACCTGAAGACCCATCGAACTGCAGCCTCATCACTTAACTTTAATTACCCCTCCAGTAAAGCAGGGGTCGGCAATTAGGGGCAAATTGCCTCACCGGTGGAAATTTCAAGTTTTCTGGGGGTAACGAGACCGATCCGGGTTAGAGCAGTTAGCATGAAGGCAACTTATGTCTGGAAAATTAGACCAGATAATTTTGGCAAGCTGATGAGATGCCCCTCGCCCGCTCCCTTCCAGGCAAATAAATGCTATCTTTTGATATTTGGATTATCGTATAAAACAACAAAATTATCGTATTTTCTATATAACAATCGTTTACCTTAAAAGTAAAAGCAGAATTTTATCACTCACAGGAACTCCTGGTAATGTAGGCCTACTCCAGACCTAGCATACTCAGAATCTGGACTGAAGTTTAATTTAAATCCTCCAGAAAAAGTTGACCCAGAAGAAATGTTAGCCAAGCAACCATGATACCAATTTCATGAGTCGCGGCCGCAAAAATATTTAATCTCTCTCTCTCTCTCTCTCTCTCTCTCTCTCTCTCTCTCCAGGGAGAGTATGTTTTCACCTCTGATTTTTGTTTGTTTGTTTGTTTGTCTGACAGCAGGATTACTCAAAAGCTAAAAGAGATTTGGACCAAATTTGGTGGGTAGATAGCCCATGTCCCAGGGAACATTCGATTAACTTTGGAGCCGATCCGGACCGTATTACAGATTCTAAATCCTGAAAACACTTTTAGCGAAAACCCTAATGAGTGATGAGAAAACCTAACCCATTAAGAAGAGTGGTTTGGAAATTATTTTGCCCTTTTCGAAGAGATGCGCTCCACTGAATGTCCATCTAGTTTTCCTTGTTTTTAAACGCAAAACATCTTTGTGTGTTACGTTTTATCTATGTAACCATTAAACGAGAAGTTCCTCTATGCCGGGGTAACGGCGATGCTCCAAGCTCTTGACATGGGGTGTTGGTCAAATGTAATTCCCGACCATGCAGCAAGGTCTATGAAACTTCCCTATCGCTCCAGGCAGTTGTTTGGACCCTTCCAAGTAGAGGTTTTTATGATGCTTTGGCGTTTCAGATTGGAAGTCCCTTATGCAGTACTTCTTTGACTTCCCTGGTAATGATCACTGCATCTATGGCGGGGAACCATATCAGTAAATCAAGTATTACGGACGTAAGTCTCTCGGGCCTGGAAGCATATATTCCTTCCTGTTATCATTTGTGTAAAGCAAAAAAAAGCTTTGGTTTAAGTCACGCCTGTTTTAATGCTGTTTACAACAAAGAGGATGCCTACAAAAGGTACCGGTGCCAGCTCACCGCTGAATCTTGTCTGTTCTATCTTTCTTTTCGGAACAACGCTAAGCCTGTTCTTCCGGGTTCAAAGAATAGTTTTTTTTTCCTACTTAATAATCTCGACACAGAACTCTTCGCCCAGAATTTTTGCAACTGTTCCACTCTGGATGATTTCGGTGCTGCTCCACCATCTCCTTCCCCCTTTTGACCTCCTCATGCCAGACAATAAAATTCTTCTACAGGTGTCCTTTCTCCCCTTCCTTGCTTCAGTAATAATACGACTTTTGGACCTGATGGGATCCCTCGTTTTGTTCTCAAGTATAGTGCTGACATCGTGCATACGTACAATCTTTTGCCTTTGCCTGTCAACTTGTAGCTTTCCTTCTTGCTGAAATTTTGTTCTCCAACAACGGTGGCTATTCCCAGCCCTCTAACTATCACCCAATTGCTTTAATATCTAGATCTAAATATTTCATTTTTTTTTTTTAGTAGAAATGCTTGCGGCACTTTTCCTACCAGAACTTTCTTTCTGATCGTTGGTATGGATTACACTGCACTGACGCTAATCTCATCTTCCTTTCGGGACTTGCGAAAGCTTTGCGATTGCACATGACAAAGGATTTCGACCAAGAATCTCTTTAAGGTTTATATTTATTTGTGACTTCGTTTCTAGCTTTCTGTATGACCGCTCTAGAGCTCCTGTTATAGATGGCCATTGTTCCAATCGAGTTCTTATTAATGGTATTCTTCAGGGTTGTGTCCTGTCACCATCTCACTTCTTTTTTTCACTGGTCTTCTGACCAGCACACCTAACCCTATCCACTCATATGATGATTCCACCCCTCACAACTCCGTCTACTTCTCACATCGTCCATCACAGAGGTTTTTGCAGCATTCACAGGGTGAGAGTATGGCATACCTAGTTTCTGACATGGCTCATGTCTATGATCAATGTAAAAGAAACATTGTTGTTTTTCTATCTATCTATATACCTAGGCTGCTTCCCCCAAGGAAAGGGAGGTAGCCGAGACAGGACGACTCACTCTCCATTTACTCATCCATTCAAACACATTCATTCGCATCTTAGCCCCACAGGGGAGAACGTTGTTTTTAATGCGTTAAAAACTCAGTTCGTACATATTTCGACCCGCCAAAATCATCCGCTGGAGTATAACTTAATATTCACCAATACACAGTTGTCCTTAATATTTTCTCAAAATCTCTGGAGTTTCATTCTCTCGGTACTTATTATCGAAAGATAACATTACTTCCCTTGCTAGATACACTTTCAACAAACTGGGTGTTCTGAACCAACTTTCTGCCTCTTTTACTCCTCCACATTTGTTGACTTTGTACAGGGATCTAGGTCGTCCCTGGATGGAGTACAATTCTCTTGTGTGGAGGTAACCCGCACACAACTCTTCTAAACAGAGACGAGTGAAAGGTTTCAAATCTCATCATCTCCTCCTCCTACTCGCTCCGTTCAACCTCTCCTTGCCATGGTGTTGCATCATTATATCTTTATTATCACACTTCAGTGATCACTGATATCCTGGACTGACTGTTTACACGCCTCTTTCATTACACTGGACTCCAAGCACCCGTCTGGTAGCACACTCTCACTCACTTCCTGTCCAGTGTCTAATGCAAGAGTAGACCAAGTCTCAGTCATTCATGCATGCAACAGGTCAACTCTGGAAATGGTTTCCTCATTGTGCACTGTCTTCTGCCTATGGCTTTCATTCTTTTAATTGCAATGTAGCCAGACATAAATTTAATAGAGTTTGAACTTGGCCCTTTTGTGTTTTCCATTTTCTTGGAAAGAGTGGCTGTACAGGATTGTAGCCTTTAGTGTTTTTCTCCTTGACATTAAAAAAATACCTTTCTTTAACTCTTACACTACCAAACAGTACCTTGAATTAAACAAAACAAATCTGCTAAGAGCTAACAGAAAAATAAAATAGAAAACTTTGAACTGAAGAGGTTACATTCTCCTTTTCGCATGTCACTTCTCTCCTCAAATACTCGCGAGACTGCACTGCTCCGCCACTCAGTATGGAATGAGCGTCGGCTGCCCCGAGAGACAAGCCACATAAATCCAGACCTCATCTGAGTAATGCAGTTGCTGTCAACTGTTTCCTCCTTTTCGTATATTTTGTTTTCAATAAAACAAAAAAATTCGCTCTGGCGGTAACTTCCAAGGCAGATAATTTAGTTGCGTTCGTCGTGGCATATACATATAAATCTTTATCTATCTATCTATCTATCTATTTATCTATCTATATAAAACATATAAATTATATATATATACATAGAGAGAGAGAGAGAGAGAGAGAGAGAGAGAGAGAGAGAGAATCGTTGTTGTTCTCGCAATGAGTAAACATTTTCCAGTACAGAGTAGGCTCTGCAACTTTTTAGTACAAAATAATTACCAAATCTTGGACGGTTGTCAGTGGATTGGAAGAGTTAAACGTTTCTGAGTTCAGGAGTGAGACAGCTGAGTGCTAGATTTTTTTTTTTTTTTTACCCCTAGGTGGATTAGTACGTACATATACCCACTTTGAAGGACATTACTCAAAGTTTTGTATGTATATAACACGTTGGGTATTTATAAATTCCGTTTGGTCACCGGGGTGACCCCCGATCCCCCAGAGGGGCCCCGGACAACTTGGTGCGTTTGGAATACGGTAATGGTATATTTGTATTCCATGATTTTTTTCTTAGAGCTGAAAAAAAATTTGATAATCCCCAAATCTACGGGTTATTGCTAGGAAGGGCTAGAAGAGAAAGACGAAATGGTTTGTCTAATAAAGATATCAACACAAAACCTATGGCTTTACAAGGAAAATAAATATCAGAAAGAGCAACAGCACACAGACGTCCAATGCGGAAACCAATGCAGAAGTTCGAATAAAGAATTTATCTTTCTCAAAAGGACTGACAGCTACAGAGACATATTTGTGAAAACGAGGAGGAAATTGGAACTTACTAGATTTTTTTGGAATCTATCTGCTACTTGTAGAGTTTTCAGATGTCACTACATTAATGGTGGGTTATATTATTTTAGTTGGTTAATGAAAAGAATTATCACGTACTTTTGAGGTAGGGCTATCTTTTGAATCTCTCCTTGTGGACAGCAATACAGCAGTGGTCTGTAAAATAAGATTTAATGCCATTAGCTATGGTTTAAAAGAGAAAATTTCTTCAAATGCAGGAAGAAAATTATTCTACGATGCAAATTCATATTCCAGTGGTTGTCGGCCATGGAAGCGGTGTGCATTTCACGGGAAGTTAAAAAATTACTACCGAAGGGAATCCAACCCACAGCATCGTAATGGCATAGAAACTGCTTTGTGGTGGAATGTAGAGGCTTTGGTGAAGTAAGAGATAAAGTAATTGTGAGGATATTTTAGTCTGTTAAGCCCTGAATAATGAGATATGCTAGAAGGGCAGAAAGGTGTGGAAACATAAAAAGAATATAGTGTTATAAATAGCGTTATAGGAGACGTGCTGGAAGGGAAGAAAGAGGGCAGGCAGAAAATCACAAGGGAAAAGTATATTCTGATGGAACTAAGCACTAGTGTGTGTGTGTGTGTGTGTGTGTGTGTGTGTGTGTGTGTGTGTGTGTGTGTGTGTGTGTGTGTGTGTGTGTGTGTGTGTGTGTGTGTGTGTGTGTGTGTGTGTGTTTAGCTCTGATTTCGTCCAATGAAATAAATTTGCTAAGGTCGTGAGAGAGAGAGAGAGAGAGAGAGAGAGAGAGAGAGAGAGAGAGAGAGAGAGAGAGAGAAAGAGAGAGTTGCGATTGGCAAAATGACCTTAATACTTTTGGAGATAGTGGTTAAATAACCATCTCATATTAAATCGTCTCTCATCTGGACACCACATTCCATCCCTTCTCCTCTTTCGTTTGCTCCCCTCCATCTCCGCCTCCACCTCCCCTTCATAACTCCTTTCCGCCCTCCAATTTCAACCTCTCCTCTCGCTTCATGTCTCTCCATCTCACCCTTTCAAGTAGGATCTTACCATCTCTTACTTCTCCTTTCCCCGACTTTCTCCAGCCACTTGCCCTGGCTCTTCTGCTTGATTTGCCTCATTCTCTCATTCCCTCTCCTACTGACTCTGCCTTCTCCCGCTATATTTATTTGTTGCATTGAGCCTTTATTTCCCCAGAGTAATTTAATGACGCATATGTTGTCATATTTCTCAGCGGAGTAGGAGGGCCGGAGGTACTGCTAATGAACCTGCGTCTTTAATTTAGTTACAATAATTCAAGGACTATTGAGAGAGAGAGAGAGAGAGAGACCCAAAACATACTATATAGTAAACATTCTGCTCTAAGTTACAACGGGTAATATATATATATATATATATATATATATATATATATATATATATATATATATATATATATATATATATATATATATATATATATTATGAAAGTATAATTACGACCGTACTTTATTGTGCAATAGTCTTTTTTTTTTAGTAAGTCTCTTGTTCGGGGTACTTTGAAATCAAATGGCTTTGTTGGCTATTAGTTTTATTTAATATATTTCTTTTTGCAGTAAGAAGGAAATATGAATAGTTACTGCAATCCAAAGTTCATCTGGTCGGTCACTGTAAATAGGATGTTATATGAATCCTATATTGTTTTTTCTTCCGAAGATAAAACTTCCCGAGGTACCAACCATTCCACACACTACTGGCCATCTTCAGAGCTCTAAAGTTACATCACCCTCACCCTCCCAGTGTTGCCTTATCTCCATCACGTTATTTTAGTATCTGATCGTTCGCTAATGAATGATGCTGTATATTTGCCACATCGGTTTTCAAAATGATAGTGAGAATTTTTGGGGAAAATGTTACATTATCTATACAGGAAAATTTAGTGGCATTTGCTTAGTTGTGGGAGAAAATGGAGTGGTAGAGGAGGAAATGAGTAGGAGAGAGAATAACTTTTTCCTACGTCATTGCCCGAAAGGGGGACTATTTGCTTCTTGTACTGGCAACTTGGTCGGTGGGTTTTTTTTTTTTTTTTTTTTTTGTTATGCATGGAAGAGGGAACCAAAGGCCAGGAGACCACATATTATTCCCGTCTAGAATTTAAAAAAAAAAAATACAAAAGAGCTCCAAATTCAAGACTAATTTAAACAGAGATGTCTGGACACACTGCGTTTGAAAGACTGGAGATTATAGGCACTAGGAAATACAGACAGAGGGAAACAGTTCCAGAGTTGACCTGTTCCATACATGAAAGATTCGGATACCGGTTCACTCTTGAATTAGAGTGCTGGAAAGAAAAAGGTTGAAAGTTTGTTGCTAGACGGGAGCTACATGCCCTCCGTTGTGGTGATAGGATGCAAACAGACAGTTTAGAGGAGCAGTGACCATTGAAGTAGCGATGGAAAAGAGATAAGGATCCAACAGTACAGCAAAGAGACAACAACTGAAGAAAGCCAGTAAGAGAAGGAGAGTTAATGAGATGAAAAGCTTTTGACTTCACCCTATTGAGAAGAGCTGTATGTGGGGAGCCTCCCCACACGTGAGAGTTGTACTCCAAACAGGGGCGAATAAAACCCGTGTATAAAGTCAACATCTGTGCAGAGGTAAAGAAGGCACGAAGTCGACTTAGCACACCTAATCTCTTGGTAGCAGGTTTTACAAGAGAGGTAATACGTTCTTTCCAAGATAAATCCCGAGAGAATGAAACCGCAAATATGTTTTAAGATGATGCAGGATTGAGCTGAATATTGTTAAAACTTAGATCGTACTCCTGTGGAAGATTTGTCGGGTTGACAGATATAACAACTGAGTTTTTGGTGCATTAAAAAAAAAAAGGATTACTTTTACCCAAATCAGAGATATGCGCCAAGTCAGCCATTAGGTGTGCCAAAGCCTCATTCCTTGTTTGTTGAAGTAACTGCTGAGATGGATGCTGCGGGAAGCGAATAGAAAGGAGGAGGGTGGAGTCATCAGTGTACGAGTGGATAGGGTTGGAAGTATAGCTTAGAAAGTCAATGATGAATAAAAGGAAGAGAGTTGGTGATAGGACAGAGCAGAAGAACAGTGGCCGTCTAAAACAGCAGTTATTGAAGGACCAGAAAGAATGCTAGAGATGAAGGCACAGTCAGAAGGATAGAAACAGTAAGAGGGCGGTTTGGAAATTAAAGATTTATGCCAGACGCGATACAAAGCCTTTGAGATGTCAAGTGCAATGGCAAAACTTTCGCCAAAGTCTCGAAATGAGGCTGACCAGGAGTCTGAAAGGTACGTGAGAAGATCGCCAGTGGAGCGTCCCTGACGGAACTTATACTGACGATCGGAAAGATGGTTGTGATAGGAAAGATGCTTTAAAATTTTTCTGTTAAGAATAGACTCAAAACGTTTTGAGACACAGGATGTTAAAGCAACTGGGCGATAGTTAAAGGGTTGGGAATGGTCACCCTTCTTTGGGACTAGCTGAACGAGAGTACACTTCGAGCAAGAAGGAAAGGTACAAGTTGAAAGACAATGGCAAAAAAGCTTTCCTAGACAGGGTGTGAGCACAGTCATTGAGGACAACAGGAGGGACCCTATCAGACCCATATGCCTTGTTAGTTCTGAAGCCAGTGATGGCAGAAAATACATCATTTGAATAAATTTTAATGTCCGCCATGAAAAAATCAGAGGGGCGAAGTGATGGAAGAACAGCACCGGAATCAACTAAGGTGGAACTGGAGGAGAAAGTCTGAGTGAAGAGATCTGCTTTCTCTGTTGAAGGAATAGCTACAGAGCCATCAGAGTGGATAAGAGGAGGAAAGGATGATGAGGTAAAGTTGTTAGAAAGGTTTTGGGTAAGGTGCCAGAAGGAGCAGGAGGAAGTGGAGTTGGAGAGTTCAGAGCTTTTAGTTAGAATGATTCATTTATTTATTTATTTATTACAGAGAGAAGAGCAGATTTATCACAGTTCCGGCCAGAAACATAAGAGAAATGAGACTCAAGGGTGAGTTGGCTCTGGTACCTTCTGTAGTCCTTTTCCTTGCTGTGGACAGCATTCGAACAAAGTGCGATCAAAATTTTTTTTTTTTTCACTAGTCATAGGATATGAGAAACAAATGTATGCTTCCATGCTCGAGAGAATAACCTCCGTAATGCGTAAGGCACACCTAGATGGTTCTCGGACATGGATGCAATAATCATTCCCGGGAAAATCAAAGAAATACTACCTGAGGGCCTCCCAATCACCAGCTCCCAATTACCAAAACTGACGCTTCTTGAGAGGGTCCACAGGTCTTACTGGAGTGATAGGACAGGTTCAAATGATAAATTTGTAATCAGTGGAGCCCAATGGAGAGGAAAGATTAAGAGAGTAAGCAGAAGGATTAGTTGTAAGGAAGGGGTCAAGTATGTTGGAACTCTCTCCAAGGCAGTCAGAGATATAGGTAGGGTGCAGTTCAAGCTGCTCTAGGTCATTAAGGATAGAAAAGATGTAGGCTTGTTCACCAGGTGGATCAGTGAAAGGAGAAAAGAGCCAAAGGTGGTGGTGAACATTGAAATATCCTAGAATGGAGATTTCAGAGAAAGGAGAAATTGACAGGATGTGTTCCATCTTAGAGTTAAGATAGTCGAGGAATTTTGCATAGTCAGTAGAATTAGGGGATAAGTAAACAGCACAGATACATTTAGTCAGAGAATGAGAGGAAAGCTATATCCAGAAAGTAGAGAATTCAGAAGATTCAAGTTCAGAACACGGGAGTAAGAGATGTTGTTGCATACATATACACAACAGCTACGTTTGGCTTTGAAATGAGTGTATAGAAAGTAGGAGGATGCAGGGTTTGCTATCAATCGTCTCAGAGAGCTGAGTCTTAGTCAGGAAGAGATAGTGAGGTTTAGAAGAAAGGAGGTGGTGCTCAACAGAGAAAGTTAGAGGAACAGCTGCGAATGTTGCAGAAATGAAGAAGAAATGAGTCAGACTGGTTCCAGACATCTCGCTTGGTCGTCACAGGGAGAGGAGCGGTTGATGAGGGCGCTGATGCCCCCATCCCCCGGGAACTCCGAGGCTTGGTTATGAGACACCACTTTTTTATTTTGAACAGAAAGTGCAGTGTGAAATGTGCATGTAGTTTGGTGTTGACAGAGGAACTTATAATGGAGTGCATGCTTGCCTACCTTCTGTGATAGTGAAACACTGAAAAAGTTCAGGAAAAGGGGATGGTCAGGATCTACTTCCGTGGACTAATAAAATGGGAACTCCAGTTCTCCCTATCATCTTTGCATCCATCTTGAGCATATCGCCCAGCTTGACTGGTGCTACAGTCAACTCTCCTATAAAATATTAGGTTTACTTTCTCCACGCTGGACTGGTGAAGCATCCATAGGTTGTCTTTGGGTTACTATAACCAAGGGACGTAATTATCTAGATTCCAGTCATTGCAGTAGCCTTTTCTTATTCTCCCCTCACTCTTGGCTCCCATTCCTCATTGCAGGTTGTTCAGGACGAGCTCCGTAATGATACTACTTGGCTCTCCTCTCCATGCACCCCTCTGGCTAAACAGGAGATGGGAGGGGAAGGCAGCCCACATAGCTCCCTCTGTTTCTTGTTCTCTTCAATACTTCCTCTCCTGTATTTAGGTCTGCGTGATTCACTGATATAAGGTTACTGTCCACGCAGGGGGTGATGCACTTCAGTCAAGTAGTGGGGTCTAAATAGCTGACCATATTATTTGCACTGCACCCTTACCTGGTACTTCGTCGAGTCCTGGCGTATTCCAGACCCCTTTTTCTCCTTCACTCTCCCATTCCTTCCTGACAACTTGTCCACTGTTTTTGCACCGCTTCCATTGGAGCTTGAATAAGTACACATGAGTGTCTGGGGTAAACAGGTGCGAGTGGTGATAGTCATCTTATGGACATGATGGAAGGGGGGGGGGAAGGTTAGTGGAAACATGACTAAGGTCCCCCTTCACAATCCTATACATTGCCTAGTCTCACATTATTGACCCTTGTATTCAAGTAACCACACTAAGAGATGCTCTGTCCTTGTCACTGGACTTCAGCTGAAGGACCTTCATCTGCAGAGATTACTGACTAGATGAGTCTTAGCAACTATGCATTCACAACCATGATCATTCTTCACCACAGCTGGTGACTCAGTGTCACTCAGTCCGGCAGCATTTTGACATATGAGTGGTTAAATCTGATCAGTCCTTGGGCCTTGTAGCTCTGCTTCTCTCTCTCCTCTCCTTGCCTCGGCTCTCACTTGACTATGATACTGGATTCCCTTTCCTGTCTGCCGCAGAGATCCTGCCATATTCACCTTCACAAACTTTACTAAGCAGATAGAGAAACAGTCAAACTTAAGCATAGGTTGTGCTGCTGATTTCTTTTCTGATAACAATAACCAGTGAATCTTCCAAAACAAAGTATATAGATCTTGAGGAATGTCATCAACGCAGGCTATTGCACCATCTAATCACAGGTCATGGACTTTGGCACTTATTGCCCGTGTTCATGCCAGAGTCACTTCTTTCACCCAATGCACTATCAGTAATTTCCCTCCATATCTTTTTTGTTAATGTGCTACATAATGAACTACAGAGAGTCGCCTTCCCGAGGTGAAGTTGATGTTCTCAGATAAGGAATCTCCCTAGACGGAAAACATCCTACCTGAATGGACGAACTAAATGGAGGATCACATAACCCTCAACTATATCCACTCTGCGAGAGGAGGATGGTCTGCTGCAGTGTCAGAGAAGAGCCTCTCTCCCAGAGACACTTTTTTTTTTTTCCAAGAAGTCCTGGAACTACTCCAGTTACACTGAATTGGTCTTAATCCATACAAATAAACAAACCCGACGTATAACACAACTTAACTCGTCAGCACTTTTCAGTTATGTACAACTGCTGTAACAAGTGGTTGTATTTTGTCTGTACAGATCTGCTAGCATACAAAGATCATACTTCGCAATGTACGTATGTCGCATTGCTCATAGGAAAAGACTACACCTACATAAGTAATTAAAGAGAGAGAGAGAGAGAGAGAGAGAGAGAGAGAGAGAGAGAGAGAGAGAGAGAGAGAGAGAGAGAAATTACAGCATGTAATGAATAGGGCTTGGGTGAACACGAAGATCTCCGATGCTTTACTGGAGAAGTTTACAGGCTTTTAACATAACAGCAACTGACTGTGCATTCACCATACAGATACATGCTTAGATATGGTTATATACAGACAGGCTTATATAGGGAGAGAATACACGTAGCCCCTTTCTGGAGAATGTATATTACACACACATCAATAGAAAGCAATGCACGCTTAATGTTACGGACTAGGGTTAAAACCCGTAACATTACAGAATAATGAACAACTCCCATCAAAAGGCAACAAAACTAGAATTACTACATTACTACAAGAATGGAAGTTACCAAAAATAATATACTGGAGGGTTAATATTATCCTTCAGTGAAACCCTAAAACTATACAACAGCCAGGAAGATCATGACCGTTCATCACGTCATTGGTTTAATTCAGTTTTCTTTTGGTACCAGCAGTCAAATTAATAGCTTAGGCTTTCATAAATTCAAAGAAAATATAAAATCATAGATATTATTTACATATAAATTACACTTTATACATTTACACCCTTACTCATACAAGATAACAGATTATACTTATCAACAGAGAGAGTTACACAAGGCACCACAAATACAAGGTAGGCAGACCCATGATGACAGGCAGGTCAGGTCAGGTCAGAGCTCGGAGGTGAACTGAACTCAAAAGTGTATAACTTGCCGTCATCACCTTGGTCATTGAGCATATCATACAGTGCCAAATCTACAACTACTCATGAATAACAAATAAGTTAACAAAGAAATAGTTTACAGTACTTCATTATCATGTTTGAATGAAGACCAACAATAAGAAAATAATAATCCCAATATATCTATTCCTACGTCTGACAGCACTACTGGATGAACAGGCATACGAGAGCACAGGAGGGGGGGGGGGGGCGTGATTCGAAACTACTGGCGCCAAGACAGCCAGCTTTTACTGCCTGGAGAAAAGGTGTCTGGAATTCCACACTCCTGGGCAGAAACACTGTTCATCTAGTAGTTAATCAAAATAAATGTAATACATAACAATATACAAACCTTTCATACGTTAATATCGGAGCAAACAAAAAGCAGCCACTCACACACATGACACCCTGCCTCCCTTTTTATTACATTCGCATTCCATATTCGACTCTCATTCTGTACTTGTCTGCTTCCACTACATACTGCCATTTCCCCTGTATAACGTGTGATCATATAATTCTCAAACCGTCTCTCCAGTTTCCCCTCCCAATTTATCTCCCTAGTCTCTCAGATGCCTTCCCCCCCCCCCCCGCTCTCTTCACGCCTCTTGAAATGTAATCCCTTTTGTCCTTCACTTTACAATCCTTTCATTCACCCAGTGCAGTCTCTCTCTCTCTCTCTCTCTCTCTCTCTCTCTCTCTCTCTCTCTCTCTCTCTCCCTTCTGTTGCAGGCCAGACTAATACTGTCAGGACCTTTTTTTTCTCTCTCTCTCTCTTTCTACTTCACTTTCCCTTCTCTTTCAATGAGACAAATTGGGTATACATTGCGTGTATATTTCCATTTTCCTCTATTCACGTTGTGCCAAAAACGGATGTTTTAATTGCTGGGATGGAGTCTGTGCTTCAGGCCACTTCAGGAGACTGTTCCAGGATCGAGCCACCTAAGGATGTTTGGACCAGAGGGGCTGTGATAGGCCAAGTTATATTACAGCCATGAAGGTGGGACTTTGGAACCTTCCAGCACATCCACTTATTGAGTAAACCTTGGACACAGAGTTTCACTCAGGAATATGTTGTCAGACCTCGAGTCAAAGGATCACAGATACACAAGTCATATTCCAACACTTGCAATTATATCCCGTCACCAAGTCAATATATACAAGACATTTGCACATATCTGCAGAAATTGTGCTTGGTTCCCATATTGCACAATTACAGTAAACTTGCACATTCACTAACACAGTGAGCACAGGTTTAGGTTAATGATAAAGAGTCTACTCGTCTGTCCCGGTGTCCTGACTCTAACTGCCCATACATCTCAGACTCATTGCCTCTCTTCACCATGACCAGCTCAACTCGAAGTTGTAGACACTTCGAAACAGTTTGAATCAGATCCCGACAATGCAGACAGTGTGACCCTTAAGATAACAAGTTAGCAATAGCCGTAATAATAATCAGAATAGTATCTTTGATAAATATTCGGTCACGTGAAAAAAGGAGGGTATCCTACTTTATACAAGTAACATTATCCCATCCTTAACCCTTGTAAGGTAATCTTGATTTTGTTACTATATTAGGTAACGTGGGGTCTGACAGACCCCACGGAAAAAAAAAAAAAACTTTCGTTTGAGATATTTCAAAATGCTTCAATTGTCATAAAAGGACTTTGTATAAACTTGTAGTGGAGTTTTGTAGATTATTTATATGTTGAACTTGTGGACGAGCGGTTGTTATGGTAACTTTCATGTAGGAATTAGGTGGTATAATTAAATTATTAGTGAGATGGGCTGGAAAAATTGATAAATCAGTACTGTTATCTGGGTCACAAATTGTGGAGGATGGGGTTGGTGGTGGGAGTGTATCTATACACTCATCTGTTTGTGTATGTTTGTTTAAGCCATTAATATTACCAATTCTTTTTGGCTCTCTTTTACCAATCGGTGAGGGCTCTGAAGGTATTTCCTCTATGAATTCATTGTCAAAGTCTATTCCATTCATTTGTGGGAGTATAGTTATGTTCTCAGCTCTCATGGATCTTAAACCCAGTAACATATAAGCTTTAATTGCTAAGTTTTCAACGATATAGAAAAATGCAGAGAATGGTCTTCTAGTCTCTGTGAAACTGATATTTAATCGTATGATACCTTTCAATGTAATTTGTTTTCCATCTACCGTGTATAAATCTAAATCAGCTTCATCCAGAAAAGTTACTTTCTTTTTATTCTTAAGAATTCTATTTATTTCTTCATGTGTTATTAAGTTCACTGAAGAGCCTGTATCTAAAAATAAGGAAACGTTTTGATCCTCACATATAGCTGGTATCAAGATACACTCATTTCCCAACATGCCTCCTATGTGACTTTTAGACTTGTTTTTCTTTACGTTTGTTCGTTTTTTATCATGACTTGGTCTTCCCCCGATTTGAACATAGAAACAATATTTTCTACTGTTTTGTAATCACTGGTCCAGTGCCCTTGGTATCTATGATGCCTACAGTAAGGACCAAATCCTTGTGTCTTTTGCTTCTCCTCTTTTGCTTTGATAAAGCATTCATACCTTGTGTGTCCTGGTTTTGCACAATAATGACATAGAATGGACCTATCTCTTGACCGTGACCTACGATGTGATTTCCCATAAGAAGTGTTGTTTATGGCGCGAGACCTGCTCGGGCTGCGCGAAAACTTATGAAACTGCCTGTAGCCTGGCGTCTGTGATCGAGGCCTCGTCATGTTTGGTTGTTTGGTCTGCCTGCTTTCGGGTCGCGATCGATTTTGTTCTCTGTTTGGGGTCGGTGTAGATGTTTTCACAACTGATACTGTCTCAGGTACCCTCATTCTACTAGAATGTGCAGGTGTGTCGACCATACCTGCTTTACTGCACTGCATCTCTACCTCGTTCATTAAGTCTAGTAAGCACATGCCTGGGGTGTACGCGATCGTCTTGGCGATCTTAAGGGTCCTATCAGGTAATTTACACAAGGCAGCTACATAACCAATGATGTCCACGACGAGGTCTGGGGACATCTTTCCATCATCTGTTATCCAATTTGAGTTTTCCAAAGGAACTAACACTGTTCTTTTGATTGTGGAGACATCAGCAATTATTTCGCGGAGCACATGGTTTGTAGTGTGCTCCCTTACAAGATCTACAATTTTATGTAATTCTGGAATTATACCTGGCAAGAAGTTCATACCTCCAGAAATTTTCTTCAAAAATTCAGTTTTAAATTCATCATATGTCCTAGCTTTATGGAGCTTATCTGATCGCAATAAATTGCTTGCTGGACATCTTTCCTGGCTTATGCAAGATGATAAAATAGCAATTTTCTCTTGTTCATCTAGTATGTGGCGCTTGATGAACATTTGTTCGCACTGACTGACTAATGAAATGACATCAATGCGATCTTTTTCTGTGCCAGAGAATTTTGGGGCAGTTTTATCCTCATGGTACACAAACACATGAGGTGTGGTTGTTAGATCATCGGTATTTGTTTCTTGATTCATTTTCACTGTTTGCTCTGTTAATTTAACTTGGACTTGTTTATCGTTGTGTGAGGGAATGGTGGAATATGTACGACCGGACCGGTGAACCCTGTTAAGTATATTGGCATACGTGTGCAAGTCAGCGACAAAGTCCTCACTTGCTATGTCAGAGGAGGTTTCCCATTCATCATCTGAAACTGCCGTATTTGTTTCTTGGTCTTTAGTATGTGGTGAGGTTTGTACAAGGGGTGGGTTGCCTTGGTGCTCTCTTAATTGTGAGTCTGTTGTTGTGGCTAATTGTGTGTCATCTGGTATTAACGTGGGTGGTGGCGAAAATATTCCTGTCATTAAGATATGGTGTTATGAAATACACCTTTTGTTTATTTATGTTCTAACAAAATTGATGAGTAAATAAGTTGAAATAAATGATAGATAGTGAATGTATAAGTGTATAAATGGAAATAAGTAAAAAAGTTGAATATAGCTAATTTTAGCACTGAGAAGAAATGAGTAAGTATAATTTTACCCACTTGATACAGATCGTAGAGGTGTGTCGATACAAAAGTTGATCTCGGAAGAAAAATGCAGGGTTGATTGAAGATCTCTTGATAATTCTAGTGCTGTGTTGATGGACGATATTACTCAGGAAATTCCATGGCCTGGTGCTTGTAGTAGTTAACAGCTGTCCCAGGCAAACCTCAGCATAGAACATCGAATTTCTAACTCAGTACTGTGGAAATAAATGAGTATGAGTAGGAGCTATGTGAATATTGAGTAATGAGTAGTGGGTGAGAAGTGCCTGGTGTCAGTCACACATTGCTTGGCGTGGCAAACTCGCGTTGTGATGTCATCTCAGCACATGGTGACGTCGGCTTCCCACACTGGTAGCTGTGGTGAATACTGAGTAGCGATGCTTAAGCTGGGTGAAGAAAGGTGAGTAAGTCGCGTTATAAATGTGGCTCTGGTGTTATGCTGCGTGTCTTGACCTCTGCGTCAGCAATGGAGGTAGGTGGAAGAGAGTGGTAGGGGTATGTTAGCTTGTTGCTTTAATATTTCCTTTTCTTTACTTGCTTTGTTTTTTATTCTTCTTGCTGCTGCTTGAAGTTACGTGAAGATTATAGAGTTGTTTTGTAGACTTGTAGGCTATTTGCATTGTAGGCTGGATTTTGTAGGAATTCACTGTAAAACTGAAGTTAATCTTGTAGAGTGTCGCCTGCTTTTGTAGAAATTCACTGTTGATTCAAAGACTAGGTGCGTTCTTTCGCTGCCACCAAATGTCATAAAAAGACTTTGTATAAACTTGTAGTGGAGTTTAGTAGATTATTTATATATTGAACTTGTGGACGAGCTGTTGTTATACTTGAGTTGTTTGTAAGTAAATAATCTTGGTTCCCATTTGTCATGCAATGACAGGAGAGGTAAAGAATAGTATGGGACTATTTTTATTTGTCTTGGAAATATTAACACAGTCTCTCACACACGAGTGAAGTATAAGTAGAGTCCCGCTAGCTACCTCCCTGTCTCGCTCTCTCTCTCTCTCTCTCTTCCAAGTTGCTAAGCCTTTCTCCCTACTACCTGCCGATTCTATGGCCTCTCTCCTTCTGAGCTCTCTTTCCTAAATTCTGGTGAAACAGGGGTCGTGTCACGTGTGTTACACTGTGGTTGGAAAGTTCCAGAAACCTGTGTGTGAGTATGTGTGTATGTCACTAGGCTTTGTTCTCCTGCTATTTCGCTGACAAACTACCTGCATCATCTCCTGACATTACTACTTCCTAATCTGTCGTCAGCTTTTCCTCAGTTTAGCTTGCAAGATCATTTCCCATTCCCAGGCTCGCATAGAACTGTCTATCTGTCTATTTATCTATTTATCTGTTATGATTTGTAAATATAATATGGACTCATAACACAATACACAAATAATTCAGCCCCTTCTCTGTAAATAGGGCCAGAAAAAATAATGTTTAATCGAAAAAATCTATATATGTTTTTAAGTTTATACAAAAATGGTTCAATTTTAGGTATAAAAATTTTAAAATTAAATCTTGCAAAATTGAAAAGTAATATCATGATTCCTTGGGTGGTCTGCAGTAGACCGATGTTGGGACCTTCTGTATACAAAAGGAGAAAGAGAGCAAATTGAAATAAAAAAAATCACAAGAGGGCTCAACTGAGGTTACATTATAGGTAATCTGGGGTCTAGCATACCCCAATGGCTCTATAGAGCAAAATCAGAGCCAGGTACAGCTATGACCCCATCATCCCCATGAAGAGCATCACTAGGCAGGAAGGTAATGAGACGGACAGATCTGTAGACCTTGTGCTCATATTTTTTAAAATTAAAATTTCGGGGACTGGGGTCTCTGAGACCCCACATTACCTATCTAGGGTTAAGACAGTGAGTGATACAGGGTATAGCTAATGAGTATAGTAATCCACTTCTGCAGAACTGCTAAATGTGGTTACGTTTTTGCCCTTGATGCTGGGAAGTGGTGCCGTGGAGCTGAGCGATTTCAGGGGACGAGGCCTACCGATACAGGCTGATGTGCGAAGCAAATCATCATGTGTTGCTGAAAAGCATTAAACTGGTAACTTACGCAATACTGACACGATTTCCTAACAGTATGACAGTTAGATTTACATGAACTCTTAAATCAGCTATTAAATATACGAAATAAAAGTCCTCTTTAGAATACTGTATATACAAGTATACTTCTATACAACAAAACATTATTCCATGCATCATAGTATACAAGATGGAACAAAAGTTCCTTGTGCCTAGTTTCGACTCATGAATCAAATGTCACAGCCCTTATACAAAGAACATTCTAAAAGACTCTTCCTATCTGGCATGGAAGCTACATGATGATAGCTCACTGAAGCTCGAGTGCTCCCATGTATCCCACGGGTGTCAGTGAAGTTGGTCTTGCCAGACACCAGCCAACACAGCAGGTCAGCACCAAAATTTGTCTCACACCTGATGTATTTTATATGCCCCTCCATGTATATGACCGGGACATATAGTGTTGGTCATGTCCATCCTTCCGTCTTTCTGTCCTTCCATCTGTCCATTCTGTTTTGCGTTAAGCTCATTTCCAAAGAAACTGTTAAAGATACCTTCATTAAACTTCATGCACAGATACATATTGGTGAGAGCATATCAACCATGCCAAACTTTGATGATCTTGACCATCTGTATGACCGTTACCTCACATATCATGATTTTGCATTTAGCACATTTTCTTGATAACCCATGGCAGGGCATTCACGTCCTATGGACATATTTCTAGTTATCGAATTCAAACTGTTAAAGGTATAAGGCCCTTCGCATGAATCAACTGTTGGCAGACTTCGTGAATTTGATGTGACAAGGGCATGTGCTCTGTCTCAAGGTAAAATTTTCCTCCACACAAGTAGTAATAGATTTGTGGACTCCTTCCACAACAGCTAATAGTTCACGTTCTGCTGTCGAATCGTTGCACCCAGCTTTGCTTAGCCTTCTACTGTGGTATGCTTCAGGACATAACACTCCATTGAACTCTTGATGAGGGATGGCTTCCACTGCCTCAACTGATGCGTCGGTACTTAGAGTGAAGACCTAATTCTTGTCTGGTAGCCGTAGTATTGATTGACAACAAAGAGCATCTTTAAGTACAAAGTAAGCATCTTATTGCTTGGCTCCCCATGTAACTTTGTTCTGTGTCCCATTTTAAGGAAATTGTGCAGGGATTGTACTAAAGTGGTCCAATCCTTGACAAAACTTCTGTAATATCCAGGGCCGGATTTACCTACTTGTCGGCCCCAGGCCAAATTCATCAATGGGCACACAGATTTATAGAAATATTTGCATGCTTCAATAATCAATATATATATATATATATATATATATATATATATATATATATATATATATATATATATATATATATATGAGCCTCTGTGACACAGTGGTAAAGTGTGCGATTTCGTACACTGGAGAGCGAGGGTTCACACCCCGCCAGGGTACTAAACTTTGAAAGTGTTCTCCCGGCTATGTACTGCATTGGCGGACACCAGGGGTGCTGTGGTTGAACCAGTGTCGCATACGTAAAGTATGCTTGCACCCAGTCGGCTTGCACGGGCCGATTACACATGGTTCACAAACTACGCACATATCCAAAGCCACTACAACATTACAATCACACTTACAAGCACTTCTCACCCTACATACAATCTCTACTAGAGAGCCTAAGCCACTTGGTAGAGATACATTGGCTGTATCGTCCCCATTTCGGTAGGGATAGGCCGGTCCTTCAGTGGATACTCAAACGGCTCGTGATTATATATATATATATATAAATTTTACTGTATTTTTTTTGCAATGGTCAAATGTCATCAGATATTACATATCATAATATTATAACGGAGGAGGGAGAAAAAGTGAGCAGATGGAGAGAAAACTTTAAGGAATTGCTGAACATAGAGAATGGAAGTAATGCGAGTATAAGTGGCTGGGAATGGCTGGGAGAAGGAGGGAGGTGAGAAGACAGGAAGAAATCAGTAGGATAGAAGTTGTGGAAGACATGAAGAAAGTAAAATTGGGGAAAGCCCCAGGAACTGATGGAGTGTGTGGTGAAATGCTGAAGCATGGGGGAGAGATAGTAGTAGAATGGATGTGGAAGATGTGCAGATTGGCCTGGGAGGAGGTAGAGTCCCGGAGGATGGGAAGTCAGGTATAATTATTCCCTTGTACAAAGGAAAAGGGGAAAAAGAAGTGTGCGGTAATCATAGGGGCATTTGTCTTCTTAGTGTAATAGGAAAAGTGTATGGTAGGATACTTATTGACAGAGTTAGGGAAATGACAGGGGAATTAGTTGGAGAAGAACAGGGAGGCTTTAGGAAAGGAAGAGGATGTGTAGATCAGATATTCATTCTTAGATCTTTAGTAGAAAAGTTTCTAGAGAAGGGAAAGAAGTTGTATGCGGCTTTCATGGATTTGGAGAAAGCATATGACTGGGGGGATAGACAAGGATTGTGGAAAGTATTAAGAATATATGAAGTAGATGGGAAGTTGTTGAATGCTCTGAAGAGTATGTATGATGGTGCTAAGGCTGCAGTGCGTGTGGATTGTGAACTGAGTGAATTTTTCTCTTTCAAGGTTGGGTTGAAACGGATGTGTCGTGTCTCTATGGTTGTTCAGTTTGTACTTGGATGGGGTAATAAAAGAGGTACAAGGTAGGGCAGTGGATCTTGGAGTGGCCTTGATGAGTGAGGGTAGTGTTTGGAAACTCCCTGAACTGTTGTTTGCAGATGACACTGTGTTGTTGAGTGAAGACGACGGGGAGCTGCAAGGCTTGGTGGATGAGTTTGGGAGAGTGTGTAAGAAACGGAATATAAAGGCGAATACAGCAAAGAGTAAAGTGATGGTCTTTGAGAGGGGTGAAGTCAATGAATGTACTGTGAGGTTGGATGGTTAGGAAATTGAAAATGTGGGTACGTTTAAGTACTTGATTAGTGTGATGAGTAAGGATGGAAATTTGGAGGATGAAGTGCTTGAAAGGGTACAACAAGGAAGAAAGGTTGCTGGTTCCTTGACAGCAGTGATAAGAAACAGGGAAGAGAGCATGGAAGTGAAAAAGTTACTAGATGACAATATTGTGATACCAACTCTAACGTATGGAATTGAAGCTTGGACGTTGCTGGAGGGACACAAGTCATGAGTGAGAGCAGTGGAAATGAGTTATTTAAGAGAAGCCTGTGGAATCACATGGAGAGACAGGCTGACAAATGAGGATATAAAGAAGTGTTGTGGTGTGGATGTGGATGTGACAGGAAGCGTTAAGAAGAACACACTGAGATGGTTTGGCCATGTGGAGACGATGGAAGGTGAGAGACTGACGAGGAGAGTGTATGTGAGTGAGGTGGAGGGGGGGAGAGGGAGGGGGAGGCCGAGGATGAGATGGAGGGATGGAGTGGAGAGGTATATGAGAGAGGGGGGTGTGAGTTGGGAGCAGGGCGGTGAAATGGAGGGGGACAGGGCGACATGGAGGCAATTTGTTTGCGGCCACCCCGTACGGGATTGACGCGTCTGGTAATAGATAGATAGATAAATAATGTAAGAAAAAAAATCAACACACTGTAACACATCATTACTTTTAGCCAAAATAGTTCTGCATCATGTACATCTTATATATGCGAATAATGAAAGAAATACAGTTAACTTGAAGGATAATCAATTTTGCAAGCACAAGAAGTAGAGCAAACTATGTGAATTTCAAAATAATTTCTTCCTACTTTTTTCATGGAAAATTTGTCAGTGATGCTGTCTGTGTCAAGCCAAATATCATCAAATATTACATAATAACATAATATTATACTGTAAGAAATAAAAATTATATCTATCTATCTATCTATTTATCTATCTGTCCATCTATCTATTTATCTATCTGTCCATCTATCTATCTATCTATCTATATATATATATATATATATATATATATATATATATATATATATATATATTATCTTATTTCATCTTACTATCTTCATTCTACTATAGGACCTAGTCCTTGGTCCACCGGTTGAAGACTACTGCGGACCTATATTTATTGTACAGGGGTCCCATACTCCAGGCCCTATACTTATTGTATAGGGGCCCTTATGGTTGTAAATATAGTATATTATACAATGAAATACTCGATGTACACTTCAAACAAGGTTATATACTGGCACACTGCGCGACAAATTAGTTTCAGTGGGCCCCCAGATACCGGTGGGCCCTAGGCCAATGGCCTACTTGGCCTATTAGTAAATCCGGCCCTGGTAATATCCACAAAGTCCATGAAACGATCGTACCTGCTTCTGAGTGGTGGGACGTGGAGCTTGCTGAATTTTATCCACTATTTTTTTTTTCCTCAAGTTCACATTTTCCATCAACCGCTATAAGACCCTGATGTTCCACCTTAGTGACTCCCGCCTCACATTTGCTAGGTCTGAGAGTCGTCGTGTGTGATTGCAAGGGCGAAAACACCTTAACAAGAAGATCCATATGCTCTCAAAGGTTGCAGTGTGAATGAGCACTTCGTCCACAAACATCTCCACCCCAGGTAAGCCACCTAGAACTTTCCTCATGTACCGACTGAACACACCAGGCAAATTGGTAAGGCCAAAAGGAAGCACTGTATACTGGTAAAGCAGGGTGTCTTGAATACAGTGATATGACGACTTTCTGGGTGTACAAGGATCTAGAAAAATCTTTTGTTGAGGTCCAACTTTGTGAAATACTTCGAAGTTGAAAGACGAGAAAAGATAAGCCTGTGGTTAGACATGGGCTCTCCATCAAAATGTGTGACAACATTTATCTTTCTGTCGTCCTCACATAGCCTTATGTCACCTCCCTTTTTCTTCACCACAACAGTTGGTAAGCAGTAAGGGCTGAAAGAGGGTTCTATAATAATGCCATCCTGTTGCATTTTATGCACCTCCCTGTTAACGGAATCCACATATTGCATGGGTATAGGATAGGGTATGACTCACTACGTGCTGGCTTTGCATCCCTCAACCTGATGCGATGTTCCTCCATCTTTGTCACACCTGGTTCATCTGTGAATATTGTGCCATATTCCTTGATCACCTGATGGAGAATGAGTTGTTGCTCATCAAGCTTCGAATTTATGGTCACCTCTCCAGGACCTTCAATTGTCTTTAAGACTGGTGTCAAGGGCCGAGTGAACCCTGCGCCCTCGGGGATGATTGTGGTGGTGCATTCATTGTGGATACCAGCATCCGTCACTTGCTATTGCTGCTACTGCTGAAGAGGTGGAGGTGAATTTTCACTACGAACTTTTTCAGCATGTGGACATGAAAGAGTTTGCACAACCCATGCCAATTATATAATTTACCGCAGACACTTTCTCAAAAACGATGTACAGACCTTTCCACTGTGCCAAAAGTTTGGTGTGACCGTGTGGTAATTGGATCAGACATTGATTTCCTTCCTTGAACGCCCGTCTTCGAGTCTAGAGATTATAATGGGACTTTTTTACTGTCTGGGCCTTCAAAAGCTCCTCGCTGACATATTTCCAGGTAGTTTGGAGATGCTCAGTTAGAACCAGCACATACTGAGAGGAAGACGGCACACTTGGGTCTCTACCAGAGAGGTAACATATGAGTGGAGGCCGCAATTAGCCACACTGAGTGAAGGCAGCGCGAGTGAGTGGCTGCCATTCTGGTAGGAGGTAGAGAGGTCTCGTGATAGTGGCGAGACAATGGAGGTCCCTAATTTTACCTACATGGACGGTACCATGGCGGAACCTTTCTTGCAGCTGGTGAGATCAGCTATTGGAATTGCAGCAGGTGATATCAGCTTTAGGAATGTTTCTTATAGGGAGGTTAGTTAAGCTTCACCATATAAATGGCCAAGCTTCTTGTTTTCATAAGTATTACTATCTTTGCACTCTTTTTTTTCTTCGACGTTTATACTACACATGAAGGTACCCTAGGGTAACCCAAGTCCTTGTGCTAAATATAAAAGCCCTTGGGCTATTTTTAAAGGTTATATACTCATCTTCTTTCTAAAAATTGCATATTAGAAATTGGAATTACAGAAACTGATTGACACAGATATTTGGTTGAAAATCCTATAATTAAAATGTTTTCTGAATAATTTTGGCCTAATATTTTGCCATTTAGTCGAGTGGAAAGTACCGAATTCAAAACTGCTCATTTTTTTCTTTGCAACACGTTTTAGAGAAACCCACAAAAGCTTTAAAGCTATAACATTCCACATATATAGATTTGGTCCTTCGTATGATCTGAAAGGAATACGATTCCAGTGAAGCATACAGTTTGCTAGTCCTTGAGACAAACATACAATTTACACATCCGTTCGTCAACATCTTCGTATTCAGATCTTGTTGATGTTACAGAAGAAGTTACCTTAGGGTCTTCAGATATTGTTTATATTACTCATACTCTATATAGTATAGGGCAAAGCATCGCTGTTTTGGCTACACAATAATATTGGTTAACTGGTTACCTGTTTTTATTGTGTAGTAGCAGTAAGGAAGCTTCACCGTGAGTAATGTTTCTATTGTGTAGTAGCAGTAAGGAAGCTTCACCGTGAGTATTTATGATATAACAAGATATGAAGTCTCTAAGACAACTTTTCGTGTACCGGCATCAAAGGCTCTGAAGACAAAGGTGTCGAAGAACACATGTGCAAATTTTACAATTGTCTCAGTAACTGGTTGTTTGCTCAGTTATATCCATATTCCTTTCAGGTCATAAGAGGGACCACAACTATAATTTGGAAAGTTAGAGCTCTGAAGCTCTTGTTTTTTTTGTTTTTTTCAGAAATATGTTGCAAAGAAATAAATGAGCAATTTTGAATTCGGTACTTTTTTTACTGGGCTAAATGGCAAAATATTAAGCCAAAATAATGCAGCAAACATTTTCATCATAGGATTTTTTACTAAATAGCTGTATTTCAAATTTGTTTCTGAAGTATTTCAAATTGAAATATGCAGTTTTTACAATAATGAGTATATGACCTTCAAAAATAGGTCAAGGTCATTTTTTTGGCACAAGGACTTGGGTTTCCATAGGGTACCTTTATGTGTAATATCATCAAGATCGAAGAAAAAAAATGCAAATAATAATAATAATAATAATAATAATAATAATAATAACAACAACAACAGCAACAACAACAATAATAATACAGACGAAAACACTAACCTTCGCCATATGCACATCAAAGCTTAATAATAATACTGACAAAAACATGAAGCTTCCCCATTAAATGGCGAAGCTTAACTAGTTACATAATTATTGTGTAACCACAATAAGGAAGCTTCGCCATAACTGTTTGTGGTATATAAGGTATGAAATTTTAGCATTACAAACAAGTCTGTGACGTTTAAAAGTACAGTATTTGAAGGTTATTCATATCTGGAACATGTACTTAGATTAACCTAAGGTAGCTCCTTGTGTAAAATCAAGATCTGAAAACAAAGGTGTGGAAGAACACATGGGTGTCGTTTCTCATATATCTCAATTACTGGCAAACTGTATGCTTATCTGTAACCATATTTCTTTCAGATAATACGGGGGACCACAGCTATATTTCTGTAAAGTTACAGCTTTACAGCTTTTGTGGTTTTCTCTAAAACTAGCGACAAGAAAACACTGAACAAAGTTGAATTTGGTACTTTCCACTTAGTTAAATGGCTAAATATGCAGCCAAAATTCTCAGCAAACTTTTTTATTATAGGATTCTTAACCAAATAGCTGTAATTGAATTATTTACTGAGATATTTCAATTTCATATAATGTATGCAATTTTGGCACCAAAAATGAGTATATGACCTTTAAAAATAGGACAAGGACATTTATATTTGGCACAAGTACTTGGGTTACAATAGGGTACTTTCCTGTTTACTATCATCAAGATCTAAGAAGAAAAGTGCAAAGATAAATAATAACTTCATTCTTATTGAGTGACACAAGGAAGGAAAGTAGTGGTGCTACAAAGGCCATGACAAGAAACAGAGGCTTGAGTGCTGCTGCTGTGCGAGGCTTATGTGAAAGAGTGTTAGTGCCAGCTTTAACAGACGGATGTGAGATTAAAGTGTGGCATGAAAATGAAAAGTCACGAGTAAGAAAAGTGGAGATGGAACTGTTGAGGAATGTATGTGGAGTACAGAGAATGGATAGGATATGGAATAATAAGATACGTGAAGGATGCGGTGTGAGGAAGTCTGTGGACACCAGAATCGAAGAGAGTGTACTGAGATGGTTTGGTCATGTGGAGAGAATGTATGAGCATAGAGTGGGTATATCTGAGAGAAGGACGGAGCAGGCGAGGAAGGCCAAGAAGAAGGTGGAAGGATATGGTGAATGAGTGTGTGAGGAAGAGGGGTATGGAAGTTGCTGAGGCTAAAGGACTTACAAGAGACCCAACTGGATGGATGTTCGGGGAAGCACATAACCGGGGATTTGGCACCCCTTTTTGACGTGGCATCATTCAGATTGGCTCTGTCAGATAGGTATATGTGAAGCTACAGAACGTGATGAATTTTTTTTGGTCCATCTGATGGAGCCAGAATTTCGAGGGCTTGAATGATGAGTGAATGGAAGCGTGGCCTATTGAACTGGGCAAACTTTGGCTATCTGGACGTTGCTACTCCTCACCCTGCCCAAGGGTGGGAAAGGAGGTCCTGATGCTGATGATGATGACTTGTTGTGTAGCCACAATAAGGAAGCTTTGCATTAACTATTTGTGGTATAATAGTAGGTATAAAGTTTTGACATCATAAACAAGTCTTTGACCTTTAAAAGTATTTCAAGGCCATTCATATTTGGAACATGTACTTAAATTAACCTAAGGTAGCTTCTTGTGTGATATCAACAAGACCTGAAGACAAGGAAAAAACGCATGGGTACATTTAATATTTGTCTCAATAACTGGCTAACTGTATGCACAACTGTAACCATATTCATTTCAAATCATAAGAGAGACCACAGCTATATTTCTGTGAAGTCACAGTTTTACAGATTTTATGGTTTTCGCTAAAACGTGCTACATAGAAAACACTAATCATATTTGAATTCGGTACTTTCCACTAGGCTAAATGTCAGAATATTAAGACAGAAATCCCAGCATTTTTTTTTTTATCATTGGATTTTCAACCATATAGCTGTATCTCAATTAGTGCTTTAGGTACCAGTATCTCAATTTCAAATATGGAATTTTTGCACCACAAATTAGTAGAAGACCTTCAAAAATAGGTCATGGTTATTTTTATTTGGCACAAGTACTTGGATTGCCTTAGGGTATCTTCTTGTATAATATCATCAAGATCTAATGGGAAAAATTGGAAAGAAAAGGAATAAAAGTAAAGACGAAAGAAATAAGCTTCGCCATTTATATGTGGAAGCTTAATAATACGACGAAAATAAGAAGCTTAGCTATTTAAATGGTAAAACTTAATAATAATACTAAAGAAAACAAGAAGGTTCTCCATTCGTGTGGCGAAGCTTAACTAAAGAGATAAGGTTATTGAGGACAGAGGTAGTGAGGAGGAAGGTCAGAAGCTTCCGATGATGTCTTGTCACTGTGCTGCTTTTGGATGTAGTGAAAAGGATAACATAAAAGCACATAAAAGGATCGCATTTAATGAGTAAGTCATAGTGTGAATAATTACATTATAGTGATCAAAAGGTCACTTATATATCTTATGGTGTGATTTAGAGTATTCTAAGGGGGCCAGTTTTACCTTAAAGTGTTTTTACCGTGATCTGAGAGGCCTCTGCTTATGTTATAGTGTAACTTACAGTGATCTAAGAGGCCTATATTTGTGTTGCAGTGTTTTTCCTGTGATCTAAGAGGCCTCCATTTGTGTTACAGTGTGATTTACTGTGATCTAAGGAGCCTATAATTGTGTTGTAGTGTTTTTACCGTGATCCAAGAGGCCTCAGTTTGTGTCAGTGTGTGAGTTATAGCAATGTAATTAGCCTATATTTGTGTCGTGTATGACGGTATTTTGTACTTTTCCTATAGATTTCCGAAAGATCCTGCTCGACGTAAGGAATGGGTGTTGGCAACACGACGTGAAAACTTCAATAAAGGAAAATATGCCTGTATTTGCTCCAAACATTTTGCAGAGGAAGCTGTTGATAGGACATCTGACTCCTATGTTAGAATTCGAGAGAATGGCGTGCCAATACTCTTTGGTGCTTTCCCAAAGCATCTCCAGAAATGTGCATCTACCCGGGTTTTGTTCGATCATCCCATATCCTTACACTGACCAAAGGCTGGCCCCACTTCCAACAAGAGGGTTCAAGGAAGGTAGTGTTCAGTGGTGGTGCAGCCGGCCTTTTTGGCTTTAGAGCAGGCGCAGAGGCAGCCACTACAGCGGTAACCACTGGAGTATGATGAGCAATAACCTGGCAAGAGAGACGGGATAGCCCTCTTGCCTCAAAGTCAGGATGTGGAGATGCACAGTGAGCTAGCATGCATCAGACAAATTATGACAGCACATGGGCAAAAGATCCAGCCTCCAGGAAATGTAACGAGTAGTATGGACAATGGAAGGCGGCTCCGCACATGGGTGACCATCCCCTGGCAGAGGCACTGCCTTCTCGAAATGCCACCAACACAGATACACTCCCCAAGCATGATATCCATTGGAAATGATTTTCAGAGAAGCAGGTGGAGTAACATAGCTAATGAGTTATCTGATTGCACTGTAAAGCTTCCTGGTGAAGTACGAGAACCAAAGAAAAAGTCACCCCGGGATTGATAAACAGTTCTCTGTTCCTGTCCTTAGTGTCTGCAATAGAAAACCTTTAACAAGTTCAAAATTGGAAGACCTCATTCTCAAACTTTTACACTGTGTTCAGAAAGTTAGATGGCCACCATAGTAGTTGATACACAAGGGAGAATCTGGGCAATCCATCTCACCATGGGAAATGCCACCAGAGTTAACCAAATAAAACGAGTTCGGTAGGAGAGCCTGCAGATTTCAACGGCTGTGCCAGCTGACATTCCCAAACCACAGACAATGAAAACAGTTCCTGCGTCTTGGCACATAGGCTCTGACCCGATGATGGTAGTCAGTCGCGTGTTAGGATATCCCTTCCTGATTCCCATAACTTTCATCACCTTGGTGTGCCAGCCCATCCACGAGGTCTTTCCTTTGTATATCTAAGGAAGTACTTAGAGCAGACCACTTTCTGGGACTGGTTTAATGAGTGTTAAGTCACAAACACTTCTTTAAAAGCAAAAAATTTAATGGCATGCATGTGAGCATTTTTATCAGCATTCCTATCTATAATGAGGAGATACTCGTCTGCCTGATGGACTGCCTTTGGAGATGACCCATAAGCCTTAACTAGGTCACATTGGCCCTTAACCCTTGTCGATATACAGACCTCTTATGAGACACAAAGAAGGTCTGCACAGGCCAAGCTGCAAACTGGCACTCATCTCTCTGGAGGAAGAACCATCACCCAACTTCAAGATAGGAAACTTCTCACTTCAATCAAGCACAAAGACGCAAGACATCGTCTCTTGGGTGGGATTAAAAGTTTTCTTGGTAGACTTGGTGCCTCTCCCTCGAAAACTCCCCTTATCCATGCTTTCACCGTTCTGATAAGGGTCAAGTGTTACCATGGTTGATAAATTGACAGCAGTGTCCTGTATGCACACACACACACACACAGACGAATATAATCATCACACTTTTATTATCTTATTGCTTAATGTTACCCATTTTCCACTCTCTCTCTCTCTCTCTCTCTCTCTCTCTCTCTTACACACACACACACACACACACACACACACACACACACACACACACACCAAAAAAAAAAAAAAACTTGGAGTTTCTAGAAGGAGTGGCACCGCCAGAGATGGTGAAGACTCAGTACAAGTGCCACAAAAGTGACATGGATCATCGACAACACAATCAGGTTGCCCAGAATGCCTGGGGCCAGCAGGAAGAGAAATTTATGACAACTAATGGACTTGGCCATCTGTTAAACAAGGAACACAACTGGTGTGAAAATCTTCCATACAATACGAGTGAATGACAAGCCTTTACTCCCCCACTCCTCCCTTTACCACGGAAGTGAACATGTGGTAGCCAAATGAGAGGTTGTAGAGCACCTGATACCCCAGCCATAACAAAGAAGTACTGGTAGGCCACCACCACACAACAACATGGCAGCTCCGAATCCATGCAGTGACAGCCCATGTACTGCGTGCTTGACTATCACTAAAGATGACCAGCTGACTGACTTGGCCAGGCCTCTCCAAGACGCCCTTCCGGCCAGAAAAGGCAATCGTTAGGTGTGTAGCTAGATGCAGGGCACAGGATACAGCATTACTCAGTCACCAGGGGATCCTGTATTTTTATCATCACATGATGCCACATACGGGAACCACGCGGGGATGTGGTGCCAATATCCCTACCATGAGATGACCAAAAAAGGGATCATCATCATCATCGTCATCATCGTCAGCGACAGGTTTTCCACCACTAATGATGAAGGGGCAGTGCTTGGTCTATAAGATCGAAGGGCATCAGTTCTAAGGAGGCAGCCAGACAACCAACATAGGGGATGCTACTGATCATGCTTCAAGTCACCAGCCTCTATTTCGTGGAGCACATCGAAACTTAAACAGTTTCTTCTTCATTGTACTCGGGTATTCTCTTTTCATACTGCATTAAAAATCTCACTCCTATACGATGATGTAGGCACTAACACGTCCTCTTTTGCAGCTGCTGTACTCAGATCTTTCTTAGTCCTTCGCCTCTTAAGAAAACCTTAATGACACTGGACACTTTTCTTCCCTGAGACACTTAACCATCCACTTTCTTTATATTTTATTTACATTTTTAGTATTAATTCACAAAGCTACTTCTAAAAATTGGCCAGTTAGTATTTTAATGTAATCGAACATCTGTTTTTTACATTTTACAGTCATAGAAGTAAATTGCACTAAAACTGATGCTGGCGTGTTTTTAAAATATATATCCAGTCACATCAGCTGGCACCCCATGTGCAATATAGTGTCTCATTAAAACAAAACAGTTCAGCCAATAGCTAGGTGGAACGAGCAGGCCAAGGCCGGAAATGATTTGATAGCCAGGAATTAGCACATACCGGCCCCCTGCCCATCATTTTTGTACAGCATTTCTATCCATTACCAGTGGCTTCATAGAAATCACTGAAAAAACACATGCGATGATCATGCTAAAAAAGCACACACTATCCCCCTGAAAAATGCAATATGCTCCCCAGAATATTCTCAAACACTACATGTAACTTTGCATACTCATTCCATTACTCTAATTTTTAAAAATGTTTTCGTGTGAATCACGTCGTTTGTAGTTAAACCGATATTTTTAAAATGTTCAGTGAGGACTGAAATGATGTGCATCCTATTTCAGTCCGTGCCACTCAGCCTCATATGCTTTCATTTTTATATTTTCTCTGTAAGTGCGCCACAAGACCAAGTTTAAGAGAGCAAGGTGAACTTATCACATTTTTCTTACTGTTGTTTTAGTGGCAGGACACTAAAATATCATAACACACTACATAATAGCTAGTGACATATATGGTGTCAATATGTAGTGTATAGGTTGGAATAAAGTCGTGCCAAATTTCGAGAGAGCTGGAGGAAACAGCAATACATATTCTAGCCAGGAACAGGAGGACATTTTCAGATAAAGTGAACTTATCGTGTTGTTCTTATTCCTGTTGGAGAACACTGTGGTATGAACGTTCACTGCTCTCCAACCATTAATTCAACAGCATCCATTTTCACATGGTATACTTTAATGGGCTATCCCTACAGACATACCGCAAAATTTATCTCATCCCACCCTTTCCTCTGACCCCCAGATCTACCTTTTTTTTTTTTTTTTTTTTCGACAATTTCATGTGTGGTGGACATCTGGTCTATCAGCTGATCGCGTCAGGTGCGGGGAAGGGGATAGGTTCATTATGATGTGGCAGGGGTAAACCAGCCCTGCTGTCGGGTCCTACTGCGGATACCGATGGACTGCACTGCGAAATTGACCCTCGTGCGGTGTGGTGCGGTGAGGTGTGCGTGTGGATGAGTAATTTGGTGTGTCGTCCTGTCTCGGCTTCTCCCCCTTTAGGAGAAAAAGCCTAGGTATACAGAAAAACTACAACACCCACTTTCGTAGGATATACTCAGTTCGCCTTCCCTAGCGTCCTCATACATGCTTCTCACGGCATTCAACAGCTTCCCATTTACTCCCTATATTTTTATTATTTTCCACATTCCTAGTCTATTCACTTTGTCATATGCTTTCTCCAAAGCCATGAAGGCCACATACAACTTCTTTCTCTTTTCTACAAATTTTTCCATTAAAGATCTTAGGACGAATATACACAACCTGTTCCCTTCCTAAAAACCTCCCTGTTCTTCTCCAGCTAATTTCTCTGTTATTAATTTCCCTAACTCTGTCAATAAGTATCCTACTATATACTTTTCCTATTACACTAAGGAAACAAATGCCCCTCTTATTACCACACACTTCTTTTCCCCCTTCTCCTCTGTACAGGGGAATGAGTATACCTGACTTCCAATCCTCCAGGACTCTGCCTTCCTCCCAGGTCACTCGGCACATCATCCATATCCACCCCACTACTATCTCTCCGCCTTGATTCAGTATTTCACCACACACTTCATCAATTACTGGGACTTTCCCCATTTTGACTTTCTTCATTGCTTCCATTCCTTCCATCCCACTGATCTTCCCTTTCCTTCTCATCTCTCTCCTCCTCCCAGCCAGTCCCCATCCACTAATACTCGCACTGCTTTTATTCTCTGTGTTTAACAATTCCTTAAAGTGTACTCTCCAACTGCTCACTTTTTCTTCCTTCTCCACTAGCAAGCTTCCATTTTTATCTTTCACTCCCTTACTACCTTTTCTATCACCCTGTCTAACTCTCTTTACCTCCTTCCACAACATTTTCTTACTTTCCCTCCTGTTTACATTCAAATTCCTTCAGAATTCCTCGTCCACTCTCTCTTACAAATCTTTTCACCTCTCTCTTCCTCTCTACATATAACTTTCTATTCTGTGTCTCAACTTCCTCCATGCCTCTGCTTCTCATCCATTCACTATATGCTCTCAATTTTTAGCGCCACTCGTCTCACATCGTTATCTCACCATGCATTCCCACCATCCCCTTTCGTCTTCTCTTCATCCCACATACCAACTCACATGCTGCACAGGTTTCTTCTGTGAATATCTTGCACACCCCTTCTACCTCCCCAGTCTGCTCCAAAGCATTTTTACTCAATCGCTCCTCCATTTCTCTCTAATATTCCGCCTTTTTCTCATCCTCTTGCAACCGTTCTACCGTCTTTGAACGACTACTTCCTCCTGTCATTCTCTCCTATTTATCCACCGCATTTGTATCTTGACTTTCACCACCACCAAGTGGCGGTCAGACAGTCAACGCCTCAAACCTCTGTATGCTCTGTATACTGTTTTGTCTGATCAAATTTGTTAGTGATCCTCCCCATAAAACAACTAACTCAGAGTCAACGGCCACCCCTTACGGGATTATGTCGTCTGGGTATAGATGGATAGATAGATAATAGTACGATATGTCGGTGGGTGCTGTAATGTGTATGGCCGAAAATGTACTTCTCAAATTGTTCAGTGCTCAGCTTAGGAAAACCTCGGAGCCTATCCATTCGTAGCCCAGTTATGAGCCTCTTGAACACCAATGAAAATAAGTGGCTGGGTAAGTAAATGTGTTCATTCTTGCCCTCACACTTCTCCAGAAGCATATTTATAGCCACACCAAAACAAACTCTTTCACACTTACCGACATCTTTCAAGCCTTCCAATGCTCTCTCTCTCTCTCTCTCTCTCTCTGTGGCACACTAGCACAGTAGGGAAGCATCACTGAGGCCACACATACAAGTCCCACTCGCACCCTCAATAACACACAGCTCTCACTCCCACTCTTAGGCGACGTGGCTGGAGATCTTGTTCCCGTGCTAAATAATGGGGTTGGCTGTGTTGGGCTACCCTAGAACACGTCTCCTATTTTTTATGACAGCAACACGTACGTTTTTCGTTTTCGTTTTCGTTTTTTTAAAGGCTCCAACATGCTTGCATGTGTCGGCCTTGGTCACCTAATGGCGGCTCTCCATGCTGCACGATCCATTGCAGCCTCCCTGTTCAGTCCCTTAACCCTAAGGTCACACTTAATGACCTCGTCCCATGTCTTTCTCGGTCTACCCCTCACAACCCCACCCCCAATATTAACACTTCTCACCTTCCCCACCAAACTATCATCCCCCATCCTCTCCACATGTCCAAACCACCTCAATCTACCTCTCCTCATCACAACACCAATACAGTCCAGTCCCATCCTACCTCTCAACTCTTCCATTGTAAACCCAGCCCCTCCAGGCCTTGGACGCAGGGACGCACTGCACATCCACCTAATCATTGTCATTTCTGTACGTCTGAGCCGGCGAATGTCTTCCTCCTTCACTGCCCAGGTCTCACTGCCATACAGCATTACACTCCTAACACACGCTGCATACAAAGACCCCTTAGCACGTAGGGAGAGCCCCCTCAATGTCAGGAGAGGCAAGAGCTTCCTGAACTTCTTCCAACCACTTCTCACCCTAGCCACAGAGCTAGCTCCAGCCCCACCTTCAGCACACAACATGTCTCCTAAATAACAAAACTCTTCCACACACTCAAGAGATTCACCAGCAAGTTCAATTCTTTCACGTCTGACGATCTCCACCTGCTCACCCCGGCATGCCGTACACATAAAATCAGCATTATCTCGCAGTCTACCTCTGATACCACTACATCTCTTGTGCACCCATTTATCACACACACCGCACAAGATGGAATTACTTCCCACGCCCTTGTGGCAAACTGCACATGGCCACTCTCCCTCGTCTTTGACAGTACCGCCACCAACCCTAGATATCATCACTTTTGTTTTATCTGCATTTACCCTTAAACCCTTTGCCCCATACCATCTCTCCACTTCCTAAACCTTTCCTCCGCCTCCCTTTCATTCTCTGCAATCAACACCAAATCATCAGCATACAACAACTCCCACGGGAGTCCGTTTCTAAAGTCACGTGAAAGGGCTTCAAGTACCATTATAAACAACATGGGACTCAAGACTGACCCCTGATGCACACCAACATTCACGGAAAACTCATCACTCAAATCTCCATTCACTCTCACCTGGGTGTGAGCACCCACATACATGGCCATAACCACCCTAACCAGCCACTCCTCCAAGCCAAGCTTTCTCATTGCCCACTTCACCACCTCTCTAGGGACTCTGTCAAAGGCCTTTTCCAAATCAACAAAAACAAAATAAAGATCCCTTCTCCTACCAATATATTTTCCTGAAGCTGTCGAGACAATGAATATGGCATCAGTGGTCCCCCTACCTGGCATAAACCCAAACTGCATCTCATCAATATTCACTCTTTCTCTAATCATACCTTCTAAAACTCTCTCCATTACCTTCATTATCTGATCTAAAAGCTTTATACCTCTATAATTCCCTCTTTCCAGGGCATCACCCTTCCCTTTATACACATTTACAATTACACTCTTCAGCCAATCATCTGGGACAACACACTCATAAATAATCCTATTTATCAGGTCAGTGACTAAACTCACCCCTATATCGCCTGAGGCCTTCAACATTTCGGCAGTCAACCCAGACACACCTGCTGCCTTCCCCACCCTCATCCTGCCTATTGCCTCACTCACAGTAGCAGTATCAATTAAAGGCCAAGGGCCAGACACTGGATCTGCTGGCTCCAAACCTTCCCTGTCCCAGTCAAACTCCTCATTCAACAACCGGTTATAATGCTCTCTCCATGCATCTTTAATATCCTCACTGTTCACCACTACCCTTCCTTCATCATTCTTCACACACTGCTCACCTATGATATCCCGATTATCCCTCTTCACCTGACCTGCCACCCTAAATATATTTTTCCTTTCCCCATGATTTAGGTTATCAAGTAATTGTCTCTGTGACTCAGACTTTGCCCTGTATACCTCTCTTCTAGCCCTACGCTTGGCAGCCAAATATTCCTCTTTGCTACCACCCTTCTTCTATTCCCGGAAAAGCCTTCTTTTCTCCTTAATTGCAGCTTCTACACCCTCATCCCACCACCAAGTTACTTTATGTCTTGGTGGTCCTCTTGTCCAGCCGCATGTTACATCAGTAACTCTCAAGAAATTGTTCTTGAGGGCTCTGTACTGTTCATTAACGCCTCTGTCTACAGCTCCCTGTTCAGCCACCACTCTCCTCAACTCGCTATAGAAGGCATCCCTTACTACTTGGTTTTTCAGCTTCCATATTTTCCTCCTAGGTACATAAGTCCTCTTTTTCATCATTTGTTCTTTAAGCACCATATCACAAATCAATAGTTTGTGCTGCTGCACACACTCCTCACTTCCTATAACTTTAACATCCCTCACTAACCTCCTATCGGCCCTCCTAACCAGAAAATAATCTATCTGACTGCTATTTCCCCCAGACTCATACGGGGGCAATATTTTACCCCAAAATCGGAAAATAAAATAAAATAGTTCTTCTCAATTTTTATTAAACCTAAATAAGTCATTTGAATGTATAATGATTGAACTTTCATTTCCATCTCTAAATAAAACCAAAAAAGAAAACGTGATATTAAATGGGAAACTTAAAAAAAACTCCATAACTGATGAAAAAACATACACTTCTACACAAAAACTACAGTAAATACAACACTTTATATATTAGGCAGTTGCTGCCTGCCCCACGTAGAGCCGGGTCGTTGGAGTTACCGCTGGTGGACTCCCAGTCCTCTGACTGCACTACAGGCTGTGGGGGAGGCTGTCGAAAAAAGGGAGGACATGGCGCCCGCACATCGGCCTCCTGCAGGTGTAGCACTGATAGCGGGACTTCTTGTCTTCCCTTCTGGGACATTTGCTGCAGTACGCTATAGGGTTCTGGCTGCTGTTGGCCAACACAGCCTGCTCCATATCCATGGCAGCAGTGCCAGGAGAGGGGAGGTGGCAGACCAAAATTGTACGGGGATGAAAATTTACCCCAATGCACTCCTAACGCCCACGCTAATAGTCACAGCACCAAACACATACCTCTCACCCACAGAGCAAACACCAAACTGAAGCTATAGCCGTACCCAGCCTGGTCTCTCTATGTCACATAGAGTGCCAAGTGATCAAAGTTGGCGTGAGGTAAAATTTGACACCCGGACGTGTTTCAGGGTAATCTCTGAAACTGAATTATTTACAACGCCATTACGACCACCAGCAGTAACAGCATACGATCGGCATGCGAGTGTGTACTTTAAAATGGGAATTAAAGAGGGAACAGGGGAAATGCCACGTATTTATCCACGTAAACTAGTGAACAGTAAAACACACACACACACACACACACACACACACTTATCCACCGAACCAGGGAAGAGTAACACAGAGAGAGAGAGAGAGAGAGAGAGAGAGAGAGAGAGAGAGAGAGAGAGAGAGAATGTTTGGAAATGGAGAAATTAAAAAGTAATGATTCCCCACACACAAGAATGGTGCTAAAGAGGAGCCAACACGTGACGACTATGGCGTTCACGTAGGAGCAAGACTTAATTCCCTGCACCTCACCGTGAGCAAGACCCTGGTCCGGCCCTTGTTTGGCTCTGTCTACTTCAAGGAGTCGCTGTAGGACGGTCCCACAGAGGTAGATTCTTACTTGTGATCGACGGGTCTGCTAAGCTAGACTGACAAGGGTTAAAACGATATGTTAACGTTGGCCAAAATACTGTTATTTTCAATGTACAGAATGTAGACATCACTTTCGTCCAGATAAAAAATACATACTTCTCTCCCAGTGCATCTCTAGCAGCAACAAGGTGGTATCAGAAAAAAAAAAATATATATATAGAGTGCGTCAGGTGTGAAGGCAAATCGGATTGGTCTCCCGGCACAATTTCGACAGGAAATAGCTTGGGGGGATTTTATTTGGTGACTGGGAAAACAGAAAGAAAAGCAGATACATAGACGGATTAAATTAAAAACTCAATCATTGAAGCGAAGAGGTTAAAATGTTAAATGTTGTGAAAATTGCTGAAGTAAGTGATTACAGGTGTGAACAAAAATACAAGTCAGTAAGACTTTCATTCGTAGTCTGTTTTATTTAATGCAAGGAAGAGGGAACCAAAGGCCAGATATAGAAAACGTTAGATTTCGGCTTGTCTAATGACGTCTTTTCCATTTTGTTTTGTTTCTCATGGCATATTTTATTCCGGTCAAGACAGACATTTTCAGAGGGAGGCGTTCGATTTACAGCTTTCATTAATCCATCCATTCCAAGGAGACTCCTTCTAAGCATAGTAGAGCATTATGGAGTAGCAAGAATAAATAAGAAAATATGTCTTCGTAGTGAAGGAGTTAATCTTCATGTTTTCAAGAGGAAAAAAAAAAAATGTCTTACACATTTCAGATCACTATTTTATCTTTGTCTACAGAATAACACTAACTTCCTTTCTCTAAGTGCCTGCAAATAAATCAGATTTAAGGGCCATTGTGATTAATATTCAGTGCCCTGTGAGTAAGTGCATACATTAGTACGCGTTCGTCGACGGTGTACCTGCCTCGTGTTGGCATAACCATCAACAAAGACAACCGTCAGATGAACATCAGTCGAAACGACAAACTTCAGTATTACCAGAGCTATTTAGGAACAAATTAGTGCATTGGTTCCTATGTTTATTCAAGCCACTCCAATACTGTAAATACATAGATGCACGCAAAACAGAAACAGGAAAAGGAATGCGATGGCTGAATTGTCCTACAAGGCTATAGTTTTTTTGTGCATATTATGGTGTAACAAATGTTCCAATTACTAGCATTTACACATTCATTATTTATTAAGAAATATTGACGTTTTTTCCTCAAGGGAAGCAAAATGTACGCTCTAAAAGAGAATTATATGTTCTTTTCGAAACTGTACTTCAATCACCATGTTTTCAAGACCTTGTGAATGGAACTGATTTGCTTGAAAGTATTCCTTCACGTACGAAAATGAAGTATCGCTTGTAACACTAATACAGAGATTTATAATATTTACAAAAATATTACTATGACATAAGCAAACACGCAAAAAAAAAAAAAAGCTCAGATCTGCGAACTGTTTCACCTTGATGTAAATACTGAAATGAAAGAATAAACAAATGAATAAAGACTATCTTAGTATGCTGAGATAATTCTTCAATGTGCCTGTCTCATTTACCCAGTAGTTATATATCAACAAAGTCTTACCGTACATTACCTGGACTCATGAAAGGCGTCTTTCATGATGGGGAAGGACGTGGAGGATGAAAAATGTGTTGAAGGATGAGGGGAGATAATATGGTTGTTGAGGGATGAGGGGAGATAATATGGTTGTTGAGGGATGAGGAGAGATTATATATATGGTAATGGGCAGAACAGAGACTGGTGAAGTGTGAGGAAAGAGACATCAACTTAAGGCAAGGGACTAGTGTGGTGCAAAATAACTGGAATTTTAGGGGAGGAAAGAGACTCGTGACCATATCGTACCGGTCAGCGCTTGCCCAAATAATAATGGTTTCTGAACAGCTATCACCACCACCACCAACAACATCACTGCCACCAAAAGCCCCACCCCCCCACAGCTACCACCACCACCATCATCATCACAGCTACCATCACAGCAACCATCACAGCCACCACCACCACCACTATCATCATCACAGCTACCACCACCACCACCACTACTAACATAACAGCTTGTCACCAACAACACCGTCACATCTACCATCATCCTCATCCTTTTCATCATCATCATCATCATCACAGTTACCATCACAGCCACCACTACCACCACCACTACTAACATCACACTTCTCACCAACATCACCGTCACATCTACTATCATCATCATCATCATCATCATCATCATCACAGCTACCATCACAGACACCACTACCACCACCATCATCATCATCACAGCTACCACCACCACCACCACCACCACAACCTCCACAGCTAAAGCCATCAACTTCACCATTACAACTACCACCATTAACATCATCATCACAACTACCAGCACCAACATCATCATCACAACTACCACCACCACCACCACAACAGCTATCACCAGAATCATCATCACAGTTACCACCACTGCCACCACCATCATCACAACTACCACCACCATTGCCATCACAGCTACCACCATCACCATCATCACGGCCATCACTATTTTCTTCTGATAAAAAATAATTGTCTGTTCGTAGCATCAACCAAGTATTATGAACTGGACTGTAGATGTACTGTTCAGCATTCTCCATCCCCCCCCCCTCTCTCTCTCTCTCTCCCTCCCTCATGAAACCCCACGGAAATTCCTCGCCGCCTTCTCCACATGCACGTATTGAAACCAATGGGGGCAATTACTAGTGTCAAGAATACCCCTGGAAAAAATTATATGGATTTCTTGCACGCATCTTGTCCAAGTCTGATACATTTTTTGGAAGTGTTGTCAGAAGTGTTGTGCTGCTAAAGGAGGGTCGAGAGTCAAAAGAGAACCTTGGTTGATCACATCATTATATATCCTGGCTGGATAGGAACTTCGGGGTATAGCTTGGCTAAGACACTCTCCACCAGCGCTCTTCTTACCATAGGCGCGCCGCAGACTACACCCAGCTCACTTCAGAATACCGCAACAAAGTAGATAAAAAGATCGCACAGTACATCCTGAAACTATTATCAGGTTTTGCGGGATATAAATAATCCGTACGTTTATGTATAATTTTTGATGTTATTACATCCAGTGGCATGAATTATTTTGATTTATATGCTTAGATTGGACGTGGCTGTGCTTGCAAAAAGGACTCTTGAGATATTGACAATTTTGTGAAGAACTAGTCTCTAAGAACTCTGGTCAATCAAGAAAGAAATTAAGTAGCAAAAGAAAACTGATATAATATTTCATGTATCGATAAGTTTTATGTAAGAGACTGCAGTGCAAAGAGGTGAGAAAGTAAGACAGGATTATAAGAGAAGCAGAAGAAGAGTGAAAGATAAGAATGCCAGAATGTTGGTCAAGGGAGAAGAAATGAAGTGACTGTGAGAACACTTAAGGAGAGAAAACCTTATGGAATTCACGAAAATGCACAACGAAAGTACCGCTATTAAAAGTGGCTGGGGGATGGCTGGGAAAAGAAGAGAGGCGAGCTGGAAGGAAAAAATCCGTTGGATGAAATATTTCAGAGAAAAAATCCAAAATGGGCAAAAATTCAAGATTTCATGGAATGCTCAGTGAAGTGTTGAAATTCGAGGGAAAGATAGTGAAGTAATGAATATGGAAAATGTGACCCGGAGGAATATAGGGTCCAGGATGACTGTTCCCCTACACAAAGGCAAAGAAGGAAGGAATGTGTGGTTCAGTCATAGAGGAATTCATCTTCTCATGTAATGGGAAATATTTAATGGGGAAATGACTGAGATATCAGCTGGAGAAGAAAAAGGTTGTTTTCAGGAAGGAAGTTCGTTGATCAGATATCTTCTTACTTGTTTACTGGAAAAATATCTAGAGATGGAATATGAATCATATTGATGTCCTCATTTTATGTTGGAGTTGTAGTGTAATTAATGAGATAGGGTAGGGTTTGGAATCTTCCTGTACTAATGTTTGCTGACGATATATATTGCTAATTCAGAATTATATTTGGCTGACAGGCTTCGTGAATGGGTTCGGGAACGTTTGTAGGAAACGGAACTTAGAAGAAAAGAAGACAGTTATGCCCTTGAAGGAAGTAAAGTCACAGATCGCACTGTGAGGTTGGATGATGAGGAAATGGAGAATATGAGTGCAGTCAAGTACGTACGTAGTGTTATGAGTAAGGATGAACATTTGAAGGATGAAGTGCTTGAAAGTGTTCACCAGGAAAGAAAGAGTGCTTATTCTTTGAAAACACTGAAAATGAATATTGATCTGAACATGAAGGGAAATTGTCGCTGCATAAGTATTGTGGTCCTTACCCTTATGTACAGGAAACAATGCATGGACCTGTTGGAAGGTCTGAAGTGAAGAGTAAGGGCAGTGGAAATATGTAATTTTGAGAGGAGCACGTAGAGTTCCATGCACAGGCGGATAGACAAATGAAGAATTAAAAGCGCGTTGTGGTATTTATGTGGATATGACTGAAAGCATGAAGAGAAAATTGCTCTGAGATGGTTTGGCCATGGGGAGAGAATGGAGAAAGAAAGACTGACTAGGATTATGTACGTGAGTTGGATGGACGGAAGGGAGAGACAAAAGGTGAAATGTAAGGAGTGAAGAGCTATATGAAGAGCTATATGCGGGGTACAAGCTGGAAGAAGGGCGGCCAAATGATGGAGAACAGGGCGAGGCAGAGGTGATTTGTTTCTTGGAATCTCTTATTGGATTCAGACGTCTGGCAATTGATATACTGAAAGATAAAACAATAATGTAATTCGCAGTTATTATTTGTAAAAAATATATATACCTCGTATACGAGTATATGAGTCTACCTCAAATGTCGAAATACATAACTTATTCAACTTGAATTTTATGTTAATATCACTTATTTGCAGGGGCCAGACACCCTTTTCATGTATCTACCCCAATAATGTCTTGGAAAAAAAAAACACATTATATATATGATTATCATCTTCATTTCTTTCATTCAAGGACATAGAAATTCAGTGACAATTTTAAACAAAACCAATTAATTTTCTTGTTCCATATTATGGGTATATGCACCTAGACCATAAAGTTTAATGTACCCATTCGTGGATTACTGACTTTTTAAATTTTCCAATAGATTTTAACTCCCCTTTCCACTCACTCCCCTCCCTGTACTATAAATCTTTATCAACGCTCTTATTAAGTAATTGTAGCGCTCTGCAAGTTTCTAAATATTCTCCTGCTTAATCTCGTATCTTCTCCTCCTCTGTCATTATGTACTTTTAACTCAATTTTCTCTCTAATACTCTTGGTTAATTTCCCAAATCCTTGACCTCGCTTTCAGCGATCATTAGTAGCCTCCCTTTATTTCTACGCCAGTTCAGGTTCTAACCGGTTATAAAGCTGGAGGTTTCCCTTTACAATAAGACCAAAGGAAAACATTGTTGGTTACATATTCTGGCATTAAACTGGAGAGTCATGTCCACACAACCGAAACATGGATCTCCAGCACAACAACACAAACTTTTTTTGTGGACAGTGTTCCACATGTACAAATATTCCACATCATCTGTTGGCTACAGTATCTCTTATCATGTTATTAAAATGCCTTGCAGCGCCATAACCGATACTTTGCCCTCTGAAGGGTGCATGTTTCTTCCACCGGCTACCCTTTCAGTATCGTCCATCCTACCATTCTTTCCTCATCCCATTTTTCTTTTCCATACATACCGGTTTTGTTTTCTGTTTTTCTGCACTGTTCCTTGTCTGTTAATTACTCTTTCTCTTCCAGTGCTAGACTGATATTCAAAACCATGCTCCCCCACTCACATTATTTATGTTTATCCCGTGTGTACCTAATGGTTAGTGTTGCTGCCTTCGAAGCTTCTGGCACCACAGCCCCGTGGTTCACATCCTGATGTGAATCTTGGAGTGGGCAAGTAGCGTCACTCGATTCACATGTCCATCCACATTATGTGAGTCAGTAGGTTAAATGAGTACCAAGGATAACACCTAAGGGAAGAAACTATGGTAACTTGTATGACGCCGTCGCCTCCCGTCCTAAGATAATGAGTGATTTTTTGTGTGTGTGCATGGAAGAAAGAATCAAAGGCCAGGAGCCCGGGAACTGTTCCCTCAAAAAAAGAAAAAACAAGATAACAGAGAGCCAAATTCAAGATCCTTTCATTTTGAGGTGCATGGACACACTCCGTTTGAAAAAGTGGAGATCATAGACAGTAGGAAATACAGACAGATGGAGACAGTTCCAGAGTTCAACTATTGCAAACGTGAAGGACTGGGGGAAACTGATAACTCTTACACTAGACAGCTGGACAGAAAGGGGATCAGAGTTTGGTGCTAGACGGTGCTACGCGCCCTCCGTAGTGGTTGAGGGATGGAAGTAGACATTCCAGAGGAGCAGTGACCATTTAAGTGGAGATAGAAACGAGATAATGTTACAACAGTGCGAAAAAGAGACTGAGGTTGAAGGGAGTCAGTAAGAGGAGGAGAGTCAATGAGATGAAAAGTTTTTGACTCCACCTTGTTGAGAAGAGCTGTATGTGGGGAGCCTGTTCACACATGAAAGTTGCACTCTACACAGGAGCGAATAAAACCTATGTATAAAGTCAACAACTGTGCATGAGCAAGGAAGGTACGGAGTCGGCTTACCAAATCCAATCTCTTGGAAGCAGATTTTGCAAGAAAGGTAATGATCTTTCCGAGATAAAGTCCGAGGGAATGAAACTGTAAGTATGTCTAAAGATGATGTAGGATTGAGTTGGATATTGTTAAAACTTAACGGGTACTCCTGTCGAAGATTTTGTCGGGTCGATAGATGTAAGAACTGAGTCTCAGATGAATTTAAAACAAAATTACTTTTACCCCAATCAGAGATATGAGCCAAGTCAGACATTGGGTGTGCCGTAGCCTCATTCCTTGTTTGTTGAAGTAACTGCTGAGATGAATGCTGCGGGAAGTGAATGGAAAGGTGAAGAGTGGAATCATCAGCATGTGAGTGGATAGGGTTTGATGTACAGCTTAGAAGGTCATTGATGAATAGAAGGAAGAGAACTGGTGATAGGACAGAGCCCTGAGGAACACCACTACTGAGTTTCTGGAGAAGAACGGTACCCGTCTACAACAGCAGCTATAGAACGGCCAGAGAGGAAGTTAGAGATAAAGGCACAAGTAGAAGGATAGAAACCGTAAGAGGGCAGTTTGGAAAATAACGATTTATGTCAGAATCGATCGAAAGCCCTTGAGATGTCAAGTATAACAGCAAAGCTTTCGCCAAAGTCCTGAAAGGAGGATGACCAGGAGTCCGAAAGGTAGATGAGAAGATCATCAGTGGAGCGTCCCTAACAGAACCCATACTGACGGTCAGAAAGAAAATTGTGATGGGAAAAGTGCTTTAGATATTTTTTGTTGTGGATAGACTCAAAATCTTTTGACACACAGGATGTTAAAGCAATTAGATGATCGAGGGATGGGAATGATCACATTCTTTGAGACAGGCTGAATGAGTGCAGACTTCCAGCAAGGAAGAAAGGTTGACTGAGAAAGGCAAAAGAGTTTACCTAGACAGTTTGTATGCATAGATGCACAGCTCTTGAGGACAACAGGAGGTATCCCATCAGGCCCTTTTGCCTTGTTAGTACTGAGGCCAGTGATGGCAGAAAATACATCTTCTGAAAAAAATTTAAATTCAGCCATGGGGAAATCAGAGGTGGGAAGTGATGGAGGAACAGAACCGAAATTGTCTAAGGTGGAATTGGAGGACAAAGTCTGAGCAAAGAGTTTTGTTTTATCGGTAAAAGAAATAGCTACAGAGCTATCAGATTGGAAGAGAGAAGGGGAAAGATGATAAGGTAAAGCTCTTAGAAAGGTTTTTGACAAGCTGCCAGAAGGAGCAGGACGAACTTGGGCTGGAGAGAATAGAGCAAATGATACGAGTGAAGTTAATCTAGCAGAGCGAAGAAAAGACTTAGCGTGATTTCGGGTAGTAACATCAAGGAGATGAGATTCAGGGATGGGTTGGTTCCGGTACTTTGTGTAGGCCTTCCCTTTGTTGTGGACGCATTAGAACAGCTATGATTAAACTATTTTTTTTTTTTTTTGCATTTGTCACAGGATATCAGAAAGAAATGTATGCTTCCATGCCCGAGAGAATAACCTCTGTAATGCTCAAGGAAGAGTCAGATGGCTCTAGGCCATGGAAACAATAATCATTCCAGGGAAAATCAAAGAGGTACTGCCTGAGGGCCTCCCAATCCATAGCTCCATTTGCCACAACTGCCTCTTCTTGTGAGGTCGACAGGCCTTATTAGAATGATAGGACAGGTTAAAGGTGATGAAGCTGTGATAGGAGGAGCAAAAAACAGAGAGAGAAAAGATTAAAATCGCAAGCAGAAGGAATAGTTGTAAGGTAGAGGTGAGGTCAAGTATGTAGGAATTCTCTCCAAGGTTGTTAGGAATACGGGTAAAGTGTTGTATAAGTTGCTCTGGGTCATTAAGGATTGAAAAGATGTAGGCTTGTTCACCAGGTGGATCAGTGAAAGGAGAGGATAGCCAAAGATGTTGGTGAATTTTGGAATCTCCTAGAATGGAGATTGCAGAGACAGGAGCAACTAATGGATTGTGCTGAACCTTTGAAGTAAGATAGTCGACAAAAAATCTTAGTCGAAGTAGTGGATAACTAAAGAGCACAGATATATTTAGTCAGAGAATGACAGAGAAGCTTACGCTAAAGAGTAGAGAATTCAAAAGATTCAAGTTCAGGAACACGAGAGCAAAATACGTTGTTGTGTACATATACACAGCAACCACCTTTGGTTTCGAAATAAGAATAGAGAAAATAGAGGATACAGAGAAGGGTTTACTATCAGCTGTCTCAGTCACCAAGGAAGAATAGGTGAGGTTTAGATCAGGAGAGGTGGTGTTCAGCAGGCAGAAAGTTGATGTAAAGCCCGCTATTGTGGCAGAAATGAAGAAGTGAGTCAGACAGTGGTTCCAGGCATCTCGCTTGGTCATCACTGGGAGAGGGGAGGATGGGGGGGGGGGCTTTTATGGTACTCCCTCTTGGGGACTCCAAGGTTTTGTGATGAAATGACATTTTTTTTTTTTAAATATTGAATGAGATGTGTAGTGTGTAATGGGCATGTAGTTTGGTGTTGACAGTTAGAGGAAGTTGTACTGGACAGCATGCTGGCCTACTGTCTATGTTACTGAAACACTGATAAAGTTCAGTAAAGGATGTTGGGCAGAAGCTAATCCCGTGGGCTTATGAAATGGGAGCTCCAGCTCTCCCTATCATCAGTTTTCCATCCACCTTGGGAGTACTGTCTTCGCCGACTGGTGCTACAGTCTACTCGCCACAAGAACAATAACCTAAATTACGTAAATAAGCACAACGAGTCAGCGTCTCAAGGCGACTACTGCAACCTTTTCCTTCCCAGTTATCAGTGTCCATCGGTGTTTCCATGTCAGTCATCTCTCCTTTATTAGCCTTCATCCAAGAACAAAATCATTCTTCGTTTCCATTATTTCCGCATAGCATTTCCACGACATTTTATCAAATATACTATAATCCTGGTCATGCACACGTGTGTGTGTATGTGTGTGTGTGTGTGTGTGTGTGTGTGTGTGTGTGTGTGTGTGTGTGTGTGTGTGTTGGCAGGCCCCCAAAGAAATCCTGGAGTGGGCAGGTAGTGTCTTTCTACTCACGTGTCCATCCACATTTTGTAAGTCAGTAGGTTAAATGATTACCAAGGGTATCACCTACGGGAAGTAAATATGGTAACTTGTATGATGCAGTCGCCTCCTGTCCTACGATAGTGAGTGGTCAACCCGCTATAAGCACAATAAACTAAAATACAGAAATACGCACAGTGAGTTAGCATATCAAGATGACTACTGCAACCTTTACTTTCCCATCTCATTCGTTTTCCATGTCAATCATCTCTCCTTTTCACCCTTCACCTGACAAAGTCAGAGGAGGGTGTTGTTATCACTGAAATCAATAGGTATCCGTCCGTAGAGCTGGGCTGCAGGGTGGCTGGCCGGGAGTACAGATTTCATTTCCGGGCCAGAAGTCAGAAAGTATTCATCATAGAGTCATGGAATTTTACATAGTTATGTGTCTTATAGTGAACTGGTGCCTTTTGATAGGTAGAATGCTGTGTCTTAAGTTTTTTTTTTCTCTTTTGTATAATGAAAACGTAAAAAAATCGTTTCCGTGCTAGGACTCAGAAACTAATACAGGTACAGGCTTCAAACTTTCCAGGAATATGTGTTAATATGCCTCCTGGTGCCTTTTGGTGCTTCGAATGTCATGAGATTAAATGTAAAAAAAAAATTGCAAAAAATACGTGAACTGATTATTCTAATGCATTTTTTCTGTTAAAACTTTGCATCTATTGCACCTAGGAGGCTGAAATTTACATTGATAAATACGAATACCTAATTATGCATAAGTTTCATGAATGTACTTACCATGTAATCATAAAATATAGCTGCCTGAATTAAAAAAGCATGGGTCCTAATTTCATCATATCCGCTCAAAACTTCATTATTACCATGGATAAACTACTGAAATTTTTAAATTTTAATGTCTCTGTGTTATACAAGGGGAAGGGGGAAAGGTCCGTCATACGCTTCGTTAGGTGTGCAGGGAGGTGGGAGGTATGTGCTTGGTTAGGTGGAGGGTTGCAACATCGTAGCATTGTCTGTGTTTTATCCTCTCACCCAAAAATAATCTCATTTTTGTTCACCGTTATATCCCCATAGTATTTCCACGACATTTTATCAATTATACCATAACCCTGGGCATGCACGCATGTGTGTGTGTGTGTGTGTGTGTGTGTGTGTGTGTGTGTGTGTGTGTGTGAAGCGCAGTCAGAGCTGGAAAAAGGATTTTGATGGAACTTGGCAGGTCCCGAACTAGGTTTTGCCTGCAAACTTCTCTCTCTCTCTCTTTCTTCTCTCTACTTCTTATCAGGACGTTCCTGCTGTGCCTGCAATCTCGTGGAGTCCTGTCAGTAAACCTCTTGCTTCCTTGGTTATCGCTTTTTTTCTCCCACATGACCTGCCCACATCTTTCTCTGTTCTTTAAAACATCTATAATGTCCTGGCCTTTAGTCTGCTCTCTCTTCCAGCCTCATCTCACATATATTCCTATACCGGACTTTCCTTTGCTCCCTGAGAACGGATTTTTAGCTTTCCATTTATATTGTCAGTTTGGAGGTCTTACATCGGTACGTAATTAGCTGGGGTTATCTATTGGTTATTTACATTTTGTTTCGTACTTATCGGCAACCGACTCTTCATGCTGTCATGGTCTTTCGTTGGTTTTAGTATATACTTCGAGTAATAGTACTCCTTAACTCTTTCACGAGGTCCTTCATTTCTTGTGACGACGCTCTTTGGTGTATTTTAATTAAACTTCACTTTAGTTTTATCCCTGTTCATCTTAAGTCCTAATCTGAGACATTCTCTACTTAGGTCCTTGAACAATTCTTGCAATGTCTCTGCTGTTTCTCAGATAATGGCAATGTCATCTGCAAATCTTAAGTGGTTCGTTTACTCCATTCATGTTTACTTCTCAGTTCTCCCATTCTACCTTTATTAAAATGGTTTAAAGCCATGGCGTAAACAATTTTGGAGAAATTATATGGTCTTGATGCACAGCTTTCTCAATCTTTTTTTATTCCTCATTCTTTATGCAACTTGACCGCTGTAGTTACCTCTTTGTAAACGTTTCCGAGCGGATTTACGATGTCTTCTTTTACTCCTTGTTCTCTCAATGAATTTGCAATTGCTATTTAGTCCACTGAACAGAAAGATTTTCGTAATATCATGGTATGTTTTAATGACACTCTTTAGTGTATTCGGAGTAAGCATAACTTTAGTTTTACTTTGATTATCTTAGCCCTACTTTGAGACTTTCTTTATATAGGTCATTTAACATTTCTTACACTGTTTCGGCTTTTGAGATGACGAAAATGTTATCTGAAAATCTCAAATGTTTTTCGCTTCCTTCATCTATGTTTATGCCTATAATCTGTTCTAGTTTTCTGAAAATATTTTCAAGGCATGTTGTAAATATTTTTGTTGGAACTGTGTGTCATGAAGTACGCCTTTTTCAATGTTGTTGTTTTTGTATTTTATAGTTTTTATGTAACTTAACTGCACCAGTTCTTTTTGTGTATGTTTTCGAGTAGATTTATAATACTCTCAATTACTCCTATTTCCTGCAATGAAATTACACTTGCTGTGTGCTCCACTGAGTAGAAAGTCTTTTCGTAATCGACAAAACCTAAGCGCAGTGGCTTATTATATTCCGTAGTTTTCTTACTTGAACTGTTGTGTGTAGATGGTCAACAGTTGAATATCTGCTAGGTATCCTGCCAGATCACGAGGTTGGTTGTCTTCTAAATTTGTTGTTATTCTCTTCGTAAGGGTTATAGCAAAGAGTTTCTAAATAATAAGTACATAATAGGTCGATGGTTACTAAGATCTTTTGAGTTGCCTTTCTTGTAAAGCAAAATAACACTTGCATTACACCATATTTTGGGAATTTCTTCTTCTTCTTCTTTAACAGGATAAATAAGTGGGTGAGCCAATTTTAAACTTTTACTCCTGCATCCGGCAGTAAATATTCTACTCTTCCATCTTCTCCTTCCGCCTATCCTCTTTTCATATCTTGAAAGGAAAAGTTTATTTCATCTCGTGTTTCATTTGTGTCATCTGAAAAGTTAGGTGTTGGTACTGTTTTTTTTTTTTTTCTTTATACATACACATCTGTATAAAATTGTGAAAGTCTCTCACCATCATCAAGCCTACATTTGGTGACTTCACCATTTTTTCTATCAGTGATATAATTTGATGCTTTCCTAGTTCTTTATTTGTTTCGGGCCTGTTTTAAACTTCTCCGTTATTTAATTATTTATTTTTATTTTATGTTTCGGATCCACGTTTGTCTTTCACCCGGCCTGCTCCGCCCCGAGGCTTTACAAAGCATCGTTAGGTATCTAGTTACAATTTGAACCAACAGAGGGATACTAAGCAAATCCACTTCTTACACTTTTTGCAAAATTTAGGCAACTTTAATGTACGCCATTAGGTTTAGTTCCAATATTTTGATTGCAATTATCAGTCAGTCTGAACTTCTAATTATATGATTCATTAATTAAACATTATTATATTCTCTGAGCCCTCAGTTAACATCTAAGTTTCCGCTTGCTCTGCCTGTGCCACTCTCCTACCTTGCTTTGTCTAACCTCTGAAATGGGTTGCTAGAAGCACTAAAAAACTTATAGGTCCAAAGTGGAACAACAAAGGGACAGTAAGAATATCCACCTTCCTACACACACGTCAAGAGTGAGGCAGTGGAAATGAGTTATTTGAGAGGAGTATGTGAAGTTACATGGAGAGACAGACTGACAAATGAAGGAATGAAGGAGCACTGTATATATATATATATATATATAGATAGATAGATAGATAGATAGATAGATACATAGATAGATAGATGGATAGATAGATAGATACATAGATAGATAGAGAGATAGATAGATATAACTGTGATGGAGGAAGGAATGGTTTGGTAAAGGCACCGTTGCAAGGAAGGAGTTTTTGCCGAAGGAGATATGGTACCTCATGGCAAAACATGGATAAGAAGTTGATAGCCCCTCAAAAGGCAGACACTAATAAGAGAGAGAGAGAGAGAGAGAGAGAGAGAATGATGACTAAAAAAAAAAAAAAAGTATTGTAACGACATTACCTGCAAATCAGACAGACGAAAATACAGGACGGAATGCAGGGAGATGGACGGAAGAGACTGGAATGCTGGAGGAGAGCGGCGAGGAAGATAGAGGAGGATAAACAGGGGTTCTGGGAAAGCCTTGAACCCGTAATATGAAAAGCTGGAAGAAAGGGGAAAAAACTAAGCTGGGAATAAAGAAGAACTATTGATATAAAAAAAGAACAAAAAGAGAGAAAAGAAGGAAACTATACAAAGAGATGCATGTGGGGAAAAACTTTGGAGACAGAAGTCAGACATAAAAACTATTGTAATAGTTTTCGTTGTCTAAAAAAGAAAAAAAAAAGAAGGAAAAAGAAAAAATTGAAACACGAAGAACTCAGGGCCAAAGTTGATGACTTAAAGTATCTCTCGGTATGCCTCTGTCAAGCCTGGTGCACAGACTTACCACACAACCTCCATGAAAAGATTCATTGTGGATTGAAAATGAGACAAAAGACAAACTAAATCTACCCTATATGACCTTGACTTTGACTCTTTGACAAGGTGACCTATTCAGTTCATCGTCCTTTCATACAGTATCACTAGCAAAAGTTTAGTCAAAATCTGTCGAGGGGATCTGGAGACATCGCGTTCACACCCATATAATCTTGACCTTTGACCTCATGACCTCGCTGACATAATAAATTTATCGTCCTTTCATACTATACCACAGACAAAAATTTGGTAAAAATTCGTCTAGGGGTTCAGGAGGTATCGAACCCACACCCATATGAACTTGATTTTAGACCTTATGACCTTGCTGACCTTGTTAGTTCATCGTCCCTTCTTCCTGCATCGCTGCCAAAAGTTTTGTAGAAATCCGTCTTGGGGTTCAGGAGATATTGCGTCCACACTCATATGATCTTGACCTTTGTTATCTTGACCTTGCTGACCCAATCAGTTGTCTTAACTTCATGATGAATCACTGACAAACGTTTGGTCGAAATCCATCGAGGAGGTTCAAGAGATATTGCACCCAAAGCCATATGACACTGACGTTTGGACCCTTGGCCTGGCTGACCTAATAGTTCATCATAACTTCATACCACAACACTGACAAAAGTTTGGTCGAAATCTGTGGAGGGGTTCAGGAAATATCGCACCCTCACTCATCTGACCTCGATCTTTGACCCTCTGACCTTGCTGACTTAATTGGTTCATCGTCCCTTGATACTGTATTACCGACAAAAGTCTGGTCGAAATCCATGGAGGAGTCCAGGAGACATAGCGTCCACACCCACATGCCCTTGACCTTTGACCCCTTGACCTTGTTGACCTAATCAGTGTATGGCCCCCTCATACTTTATCAATGGCAAAAGTTTGGTCGATCCTTATAGGGGTTCAGGAGATTTCGCACCCACACCCATATGGCTTTGATCTTAGACCTCATGACCTTGCTGACCTAATCACACCGTCCTTTCATACTGTATCAGTGACAAGAGATTGGTCGAATTTCGTCGAGGGGCGTAGGAGACATTGCGTTCACATCCATATGACCTTGACTTTTGACCCCTTCACCTCCCTGTCTTAATTATTTCATCGTCCTTTCATACTGAATCACTAATAAAAGTTTGGTTGACATCCGTCAAGAGGTTTATGAGATATCGCGCACATAAAGATAAACTAAGTCGACCCCATATGACCTTGACCCTTGACCTCGACCTGGCTGACCTAATCAGTTCATCATCTCTTCATACTACACCACTGACCAAAATCTGGATGAAATCCGTCGATTGGTTCAGAATATATCGTTCCCACAATAGTGTTACTGACGCAAGGATCCACGCACACATAGGTGGGCGGACACATAAAAAAACAACATGGATGAAAGAATTAATGACGGAAAGTTAGCGCTGTGAAGGAAATAATACAAAATAAGATTAGCACTGAGAAATATAGAATTACCACCACTCAGATAAACAGTACTGTAGTACTCTGCGGATGATAAAATGAATTTAGAGATGAGACTTTAAACTAAACCAGCCAAGCTGTTTATTACGGGACCATTAGGTCTCTGGCCTAAAAATGAACAAATAGGACCTAGAACGACGCTAGAGGTAACTTTAAGATTATGAATTCAAGTTCCTAACGATTCCTAAGGCATTTATATATATTCCCAAGTAAAGAAATTTGGGGATTGTGAAACTGGCCAAATGTATGGAACAACATCGCCTAGCATCCAGTGGACACAGGGAATATTCCAATATTCCTAGAGTCGGTGGGGCTCCAGTCATGAGCAGTTCTTTCCTGGTTACAGTGCATTACTCTACTGGTTACTAGTTACACAGAGGATAATGCGCTAGAGAGCTGGCCACTGCTGCTACCAATGTCTGCAAAATACTGTACCCTAATGATAAGAAAAAGTATCTTCAATAGCAAAAGAGGGAGGGCGGGGAGAGCTGATCGTATCATACAAAAAGCATATTAACACAGGAAATTACTGAAACTATTTTAAAAATTCAGTTAGAAAGATCTTTGAAATCAAGAGGTATGGATTGAAAATAAAAAAGGAGCGGTGCCAAGGCACAGCAAGCCCGTCTCCGGCAGTCATTTTAGGAATGACGTATAACGGAACAGGATATCTAGTCAAAGATGTAACATGTCAAATTTGGAGTAAATCGGGAGGAAATTGACGATTTTATACCCATTTGAATTTTTAGGCCAGACCCACTTGACATTGACCTCTCTACTGCTGACTAGGGGGTAAACCCCCAAATGTAATGAGGCATGTTATAGAATGCAGATATGAAAGATGCTCGTTTAGGATTTGGTTTCATGTCGATATGACGAATTTGAAAGGATTTATGGCGAAAAAAAAAATCCCTGTCCCCGTTTTTTCACATTTTTTGGGCCTACAGGCTGGGCCTGGACACAATTTGGCCCAAACTTTTATCATGTGATCAGAAAGTCATAGCCCATCATCCCTGAAATTTTAGTCGAAATCGCACAGAAGGTTTCGCGTAAAGTTGTCAACAGACAGAAATACAGACAGGCAGACAGAAACAAACAAACAAACGTACAAACCGGGTGAAAACAATACCCGTTTCCGAGCCCCTCTGGGGCGGGGATTGGTAATGAAGCAGGAACGTGTCGTGTGAAGTAGAGCAACAGATTCAGAGAACTGCAAGGTAGGAGTTTGGAGGAGCAGACGACAGGAAGGATTAAAGGAGGCAGAAAGCTGAAAGATTACAGGCAAGTGATGAGGAAGAAATGCAGGGGGTTGAGGGCACCAAAGAAAAATAAAAAAATACGGACGGGAAGTATGCAGTAAACAAAGAAGTTAGGGAGACATGTAAAAGAGCGGTCGGACCGGACGTTGAAGGAGTAAAAAGGAAGGAACAAGTAAGTCTGAACAACAACAAAAAAAAAAAAAGGTTGGTGAGAGGACAGCAGACAGAGCACGTAAGAATGGAGCAAGACGAGAGATGGGAGAGGGGGAGAACTGTGAGGAAAGCAAATAGCAGCCAATCTACTTTTCTTAGTCCTTTACTACTTATTTTGCATGGGGCAGGCTATGTCCACTGCAGATATTTTGTAATAACAAAACAGACATTCATTCATCTGCAATTCGCTTCCCACCCGAAACTGAGTAAATAAAAAGAAAAGCACATGAAAAACCACCATGCACCACAGGAGAATGTCCTAAAAATTTCTCACGTAAAAATAAATGGAAACAAGAAGCGATGCCAAGGCACAGCAAGCCCGTCCCCGGTAGTCATTTCATTTCTGACATAAACACAACAGGATATCTAGTTAAAGACGTCACATCAAATTTGGAGTAAACTGGGTGAAAATTGACGATTTTATGCTCATTTGAAAATCTTAGCATGACCCACCTGACATTGACCCCACAACCCCTCTCTTGGGGGTAACCAGCTGACATAATGAGGCAGGTTATATGATCCAGCTTAGAAAGATGCACATTTAGGTTTTGGTTTCATGTTGATATGACGAATTTGAAAGGAGCTACGGCGAAAAAATGATTTTTTAAAACTTTTTTTTTTTTTTTTTGCATTTTTGGTGCCTTAGCCTGGGCCTTTGCCCAATTTGGTTCAAAATTCAATCAGATGATCAGAAGGTCATAGCACATCATCTGCGTAATTTTAGCCAAAATCGCACCAGAATATTCGCGTAAAGTTGTTAACAAACAGACAGGCTGGCAGGCAGACAAACAAATAGACAGACAAACCCAGTGAAAACAATACCCGTCCCCGAGCCCCTCCGAGTTGGCTGCTAAACATAATCCCCACTGCTTTATCCTATGATATAACGTGACATAGGTACCTGTACGTACACGTATATAACGGTGCTGGGCTGAAGGTGTGTCATCAGTGACAAGTAGTGGTGACTGGATGTCAAGTGCTTAATCTAGGTGACACAGTTTTACACAATGCACAGCGTTTTATTACTTATGGCTAATACTCCACTGAAAAACATATTTTATGTTTTATCTGACTGCAAACATTTGACAGCGCTACAATAACCTTTACTGTGGCTTACTTCGCCCGACAACACATGAAATATTCATGACCTGGCACAGAAGAGAGAGAGAGAGAGAGAGAGAGAGAGAGAGAGACGGTATATTGTTTCTACAAATGGACTAGACATTTATATAGTCTGATCGTGCATAGGATAAACTAATTCCTTCTCAGCCCTCCTCACTTGACTTGATTTTAAATCTAGGTGTATTTTTTTTTTTTTTTACCTTTCGGTTCATGATCTTCAGTTTCCCCTTTAACTTTATTTACTACGGTGACCACAGCTAGTCACAAAATGTCTGCGTTTGATCTTACTGAAGTTTTATACACTAATACTATCATTTTTGTACGTGTATTTGAATGGGTTAATAAACTGAAGTTGCAAAAACCATCTTATAGTGAAGTGGTGAATGGAGGCTGTATCTGATTCTTGCAGTTCGTATGGTCTCTCCAAAGCCAAATAAAATAGTTTGGAGAGCTCAAGAATTAAATTCTTTTATCAGTCGATGTAGACTGCTATGACTGATGCAGATAATTTCTAGTAATAAGTACCCCCTCCCCCTTTTTTTACTAGCCGCGAAGCGAAGCTGGTACTGTTTTCAGTTCCTGTGTGTGCGTGTGTGTGTGTGTGTGTGTGTGTGTGTGTGTGTGTGTGTGTTAGCACGATAGCTTCGCAACCATTCAAGATATCATCACAAAATCTTATAGGTGTGTAGTAGAGGAAAAAAAAGCATTCATGAATTCGAAATTAGTGAAAGTAGGTCAAGGTCTGTCTGTCTGTTACCACGATAACTTAGCAACTGCTCAAGATGTCATCACCAACTTTTACAGGTGTGTTGTAGGGAAAAAAATCTTCTAAGATCATTGTTTTCAGTTTGTTTGACTCCCTGTGTGTCCGTTAGCACGATAACTTCGCAGCCGCTCAAGATATCATCCAAAAAATTTACAGGTGCGTAGTAGGGATGAAAATCTCCCGAGTTTGTAACTGGTGAAATTAGGTCAAGGTCAAGGTCATATTCCGAGCAGCGCTAGACTTGTATCGGCTTGCGGCTGGTGTGATTTTCCCTTGGGGGGGTCTCCTATTTCTCGTGTTTGAGTTGGATAATATTAATAGCACGGCCGACATACTTCAATGTCCCATTATTTCCGTCTTGGGAGATACCTTACGTAATGCATGGGTTATACAGTATAAAACCTACATTATCTTGCAAGCTATTATGCCATCTTTACATTACTTTTGTTTCCAGCAGAATACTAGATTCAGCGTAGGGGAAACCAGTTTCAATTAAATGAATATGCCTATACATTTGGTTAGGTAATGGATATGGGGTGTTTGTTTATACTTAAGTGTGAGAGATTGTTTTAAATACTATAGGAGACACAGTGAAGAAGGAAGAACAGATGTGGCTAAGACAAACGACAGGAAGACAAGAGCCTGTATGTAGAGAATAAAAGAAGGAAGGGAGATAACAAGGAAGGTTCAATATAAAATGGGAGGATGATAAGGGAATGTGAGGGAAGTGAGAGAAGAGGGAAGGTGGGCAAGATATAGGATGAGAATGAGTAGGATTATGTTTGTAAGAGAGAGAGAGAGAGAGAGAGAGAGAGACAGACAGACAGACAGACAGACAGACAGACAGACAGAGGGGGGAGAGGGACATGATGAACGAGGTAGGGCCTGAGAGCGAGGAATAGGAAGCCAATTACAGGATACGAAGCTTGAAGGAAGGGGACGAGAGGAGATGAGGAAGGGAGGGGAGAGAAAGAATGTGGGAGAGTGAATGGGAAGGGGAGTGGTCAGTAAGTTTGAGAGGACGTGGAATAAATGTAAAGCATGAGAGACAGTGGGCCGTGGGAGAGGGATGGAAAAGGAGGGATTTTAACATGCAAAGGAGGGAGAGAGAGTGAGGAAAACGGAATCAAAGGAAAATTACTAAGAAAATCACTTGAAGCGCTGATAAAACAGAAGAAGGGAATGGGGTGAGGGGAGGAAGATAAACGAAAGATTAGATACATATATGTAAAAGAGGTATGAATAAAGATATGAGAAACATAATTTAGAAAATGTATAGAAGGCTAACATGGCCAACGGAAAAGATAATATAAGAAATCAATCAGAATGGAAGGAAATGGGGAGGGTTAAAATAAAATTGTGTGTCTTAATTTGGCCGTGGCTGGGCAAGAAAGACCCTGTAAGTCTCCCCAAAGACTCCTCTTACCAGGAAATAAGCACCTTATGCGACTACCCTTACTCTCTTTTCACTCATTCTACCTTCTCTTGCTATTCCAGTCATACGTCTTCTCCATCCCCTTAGTTTATTCTTCATTCTTTTCTTTCATCCCTTCTATTTAGCTGTCCATTAAAGACATCAATATTTGCATTTCCTCCCTTCATTACCTTCTACAGTACCTCCCTGATCATTACAGACACATCTCGAATATTTTGCCAACCTTTGCTCTCTTCTCCTTTGTTTCCCCTGTCATTCTTTCATTCCTTTGACCATTAACATTTCCTCTGTTCTCGTCTCCAGTCCTACTCCGTTTCATGCTTTCCCCCAGGTTTCCCATTGCGCATTCTCCTTATACCCTACCACCTCTCTCTCTCTCTCTCTCTCTCTCTCTCTCTCTCTCTCTCTCTCTCTCTCTCAATGATGTAGCTTTCGTAGTGTACCTTGTGATTCGGCTCTAAGGTGTGTGTGTGTGTGTGTGTGTGTGTGTGTGTGTGTGTGTGTGTGTGTGTGTGTGTGTGTGTGTGTGTGTGTGTTTTCTTAAGTGATATATCTTTCGTAACATACCTTGTGATTAGGTGTGTGTGTGTGTGCGTGTGTGTGTGTGTGTGTGTGAGCTTATCTACTGCATATTCCATCCACATACTGTTTACTTTTATATTGTAAGTCTCTCTCTCTCTCTCTCTCTCTCTCTCTCTCTCTCTCTCTCTCTCTCTCTCCAGTGATGCATCATTCGTAGAGTATCTTGTGATTCGGTTCTAGTGTGTGTGTGTGTGTGTGTGTGTGTGTGTGTGTGTTCTTCAGTGATGCATTTTTCGCATTGTACCTTGTGATTCGGTTCTAGTGTGTGTGTGTGTGTGTGTGTGTGTGTGTGTGTGTGTGTGTGTGTGTGTGTGTGTGTGTGTGTGTGTGTGTGTGTGTGTGTGTGTGCTTAATGCATATTCCATCCACTGACTCTTTACTTTTGTATTGTAAGTCTCTCTCTCTCTCTCTCTGCTCTGCTGGCCAGGAGTGTTTCTATTAGGCTGCGTGTTGGTGTTGGGTTGGTAATGTGGTGCTGATGACTTGTCTCAACTTCCTCAGGCTGACCCAGGGAAGCTTACGCCATTATACCAGGCACGATGACCTAACGGGGTGGCTGAGGGGATGAGGGCGAGGAAGGGGAGGGTAGTGTGATATGAGCTGACGAAGAAAGTGTTGAAAGGATAGAAGAAAATGAAAAACGGGAGGATACATGGGGAGAGGGAAGAGCATAAAAAAAAAAAATGGCTGAGAATGTTGCACATATGAAGTGGGTAAAGAACAGGCAATGGGAAATAGAGTGTAATGGTAACAGAAAGTGAAAAGCTGAGAGAATCTTAAAAATTTATTGGTACATGATATGCAAAGAAATAAAAGAGAAAAGGTTAAGAGTGGTTATAGAAGGATTTCAAGAAGAGGCAAAACTGTGCAGGAGAGAAAGAGAGAGAGAGAGAGGGGGGGGGGTGAGGGAAAGAGAATATGACTCTGAAACTCATTATGAGTGTTGAAAGTTTTTGTGAATAGAAATAACACAATGGAGCTACTTATATACGAAGCGTCACCTGACAATATCAAAGTTCAAGGGCGTTATAGTTCTCTCTCTCTCTCTCTCTCTCTCTCTCTCTCCGATCCCGCACTGAACAATCTCCATTATAGTAAAGGCTGTTAATAAAAAAAAAAAAAGGATGCTTAACATGGGAATGAATTGGGAAAATAATCAGTAAAGTGGTAATGAGGGTATTAAAATTATGGAGCATGAACTTTCTTTTCAAAAGCTAGAGATGCTGGTTACACACACACACACACACACACACACACACACACGACCAGGTACAGAGTGACCCAATATGAATATAACCCATGAAAGTGTGTCATTTATACAACTGATAAGAGATTTGCGTAATTATTGCATTCAAGATAAGCTAAGATGATGACAATACAGTCCTGAAAATTTGGGTTCAGCAGTTCAAATGGTCTGTTATTTATGGCCTTTCCAAAATGTGTTCCAAATGACCACCTCGACTTCTCAGGCGCTCTTGAATTCGAAATTGTCAGTTACGAGGACACACTCCTTTCCTGGGATAGGTCTGAGTTTGAGGTTGGCCTTGATTTCTGTTTTCAGGTCTCTGAATGTCTGGGGGTGGTTTTCATAAACATGATCCTTCAGATAACCCCACACATAGAAGTAGGGAGGATTCAGGTCGAGTGAGTGTTGGGCCCACTCAGATTCACACCTCCTACTGATCAGCTGATCCTCGAATCGTTGCTTGGTTTGAAGTGTGTGGGGTGGCCCCATCCTGATGGAACCATTGCTCCCCACGAGTGAGACCCCAATGTCTTCCTAGTGTTATGGGTTGCATTCATTTCGGGTCACCCTGTACTTAGTATGCAAATATTGATGCCAAACGATACAGTTAGGATTCATGCCAGGAAACTCTTTGCAGAGAGCACTGCATATGATTTTTGTCGACTTGGAATAAGCGTATGATACTGTGCCAAGGCAGGAAGTATGGCGATACACGAGGGAGAAAGGCGTTCAGAAAAGTATGTGTGACTGGTGAAAGATATGTATGACCAGGTGAGAACTCGGGTCTGAAGTAGTGTTGGTGTGACAGAGAAGTTTCCAGTAAAAGTTGGGCAACATCAGGGATCCTCGTTGAGTTCCTATATCTTCGATTTGTTAATGGATGTTTTGGGGAAAGGCATCACTGAAGAGGCTCCATGGGTTATGTTGTTTGCAGATAACATCGTGCTGATAGATACCACCAGAGAGGGAGTAGAGCGGAAGCTGGAGGAGAGGATAGAGGACTTAAAATTTGTAGGAGAAAGACGGAATATCTTTGCTTTAATGGAGAAGAACAGGGAGATGTGAGTTTGCTAGGAGAAAAGTTGAAAAGAGGTGGGACATTCAGGTATTTGGCCTCGAATATAATAGCTGACGGAGGACTGGATGCAGAAATTAACCATAAGATACAGGCAGGATGGAGAAACTGGAGGAAAATGTCGGGAGTGTTATGTGATAGAAAAATCAGTACAAGTGAAAGGAAAAGTATATACAACTGTGGTAAGGCCTGTAATCATGTACGGTTCAGACATTTGGTTCATAAAGAAGTCTCAGGATAGAAAGCAAGAGGTGGCAGAGATGTGGATGCTGAGATAGATGAGCGGGGTCACAAGAATGAATTCGATCAGGAATCAGAGAATTAGGGGAACGATTAAGGTTGTGGAAATCTCAGAGAAGCTGCAGGAGAGGCGACCACAATAGGTAGGGACATGTAATGAGAAGAAATGAGGATTAGAGGTACCTGGGTAGATGAGTGACGGGCATGGATGTGGGTGGTAGACGGAGAAGAGGTTAGCCGAGGAGAAAAAGGATGGACTTTATAAACGAAATATGAGGGTGAAGAGTATAGCATTGGTTGCTTTTGGACATAGAGGAAAATGGAGGCGACTAGTCAGAAGCAGTGATCCCATATAAACATGGGCAAAGCTGTGGAAGAGGAAAGAACATTGATGCCAAGTGATCAAAAGAAGAGAGACAAGGCATGGAGGGAGGCAGTAAGACTAAGATCAGAAAAGGAGACGTGAGTTCGCGCGCCTGGAACAGGCTGATATTATCTGCGCTTTGGAAGTGAAGGGCACCACTATGTCCAGCAGCCAGCTACACTGGATAAAATGGCAAATGGTAATCAATCCATACACTTTTTCCGACCTCCAAGCTCACAGCTACTATAACTTTTACGTCAATAGTCACGTGAGGATCTTATTAGATGAGAAAGTGTCTACATCACTGACAAAAGTTCACTTCATTTATATTACCTGGAGCATGTACCGCGATTCAGGTGTAACTGAAATGCACTAAATTGTAATACCAAATGATTGACTACTTTGAAGGAATCTTGGAAACAATATAACTATGAACCTATAGATAAAATAGGACAGCTATGCATTGCTAAATTCAAGTAAAACCTGGATGATTTTGTGTTGCAAATTAGTCTGTCATGTTCTTGAGAACAACCCGTTTGGAATTTCTTGCCTAGTCAACAGCTGGAATCACATCATGGAATTTACTGCTCAAATAGCATTGCCATCCAGTTTTACACGTCAGTAACCTCAGTTCATAATACCAGTCCAAGTACAACTTTTACCGTGGCACTATCTCTTCATGAATTCACAGGCACTTTACTTATTCACATACGCCCACTTATCCACCCATTCTTTACTGGTTACCTAACAGAATAACAAAATATTCTTTACGGTAGTTGATGAAACTTATCGGCCATAAGTACAATACCTCGGCTCTGTCTTGCGAGCACTGCTCACTGGCTCTTATCTCCTTAGTCCTTTCTTCCGCCACGGTCTGAATTAAAAAACGAGCTATATCTGGCTAGCAGTTGCACTGCCTAAGTGACTGTCAGTATAATAAGTTTCTTTGAGGTCTCTTTCGTTCAGAGTACATCGTGTACGTGTTCACGACACATTAACCGACAGTTCGTGAACAGAAAGATTTTGTGTTCTTTTTCATTGGTAAGAGACCATCACTGTCATTATCATAGCAGCCTACCATTTAAGCTTAGTGAAAATGAGCTTTCCCAAAGATGCTCCAAATTAATCTGTCTATGTCTGCACCGTCGTTATGTTCAGTAAATATGGGTGAAAGGAAAAAACCACGAGAGGAAAGAACAGAAAAAAAAAAAAAAGTTAAATTGATGATCGTCAGTCTATGCTCATCATCCCCTCACACTTTTTTTCAGTATTTTTTGTCGATACCTTTTGCTTTCCTAACGCATTTCTTTAATTTATTTATCCCTCCTACAAGATTGTTTTCCGTTTCTCCATTGTTTATGTTTATTTGTGCGATCTGCTCGTAAATTGCATTCCCTTATCCAACCAGTCGATCTCTTCCTACTTAGGCAGAGGTAAGGTAATTGCAGTCCAGTAGTTTAAAGGTATAGGGTTCTCCCTGGTGGCATTTCATGGCTGAAAACCTCAGAGCATCCTTTAAGGATTCGAACCAGTTCGCCTGGCAAGGCTTGCAAACTACCATTTTTCAACGTAATCAGCTTTTTCTAGCCAGTGTGTCTCATCTCTTCATCGTCATTCCTGATCAACACATTAATGTCCACCTGTGTTGTTTGAGTACGCAAGTCATTTATGCCGGTTCATGGTGACGAAGCTCAGTACAAATTACAAACTTAAACACTTTTAATCAGATTATTTTAGACCAAACTTACTGGAAATTTGAGGGTCAGACAAGAATGAAGACACTTGACTTTGAGAGTAATCGGTCAGTGTCAAAATCATAGGGCAAAGTCAGATATCCGGCTATTAGACCTATTTCACAATACATCCTGTTTATGGACTTTGATAATGTCATTTTTTTTTTTTTAACAATGTACACTATGTTCACAATTTGAACTTATAAATCCCAAGACAGTAGAAACAAAGTATAAAAACCAAATCCACTCTTCCTCATGATTTAGCTACTTTTTTGTACTCATTCACCTTCCTTATTGAAAGTGACTGACAATGAAAGTGCCAGAGAACACCGTGTGAAGCAGAAAATTAAAAATAAAAAGTGGAGATAAGTTCCTAAATTTGTGTCACTCTTATCAGGTACAGTTTGGTAGCAACGTCAATTATCAGGACACTGGGAGAAGAGGAAATATTTCGAGACAGTCCCACGGTATGTAACCCTTGATGTGGTGTTTATATGACTCTTTATGAGAGGCAGAAGAAGCTGGCATTGAATCTAATAGATAGCCGAGGAAAAAGCATTAATCATTCTTGTACCTCACAGTGCCTCTTCTCAAAATTGAATCTCCTTATCCCTAACTTCTCTCGCCATGTTTGGTCTAAATCAGATCATTATTATTTGAGTTGACCTTGCCTTGCTATCTCGTCCTTTCATCTATGACTCCACACAAACAGTGAGTCAACCATTTGAATGACCCTCTGCCGTTTCATTTGCTTTGATCCCTCTCAGATGAAAACTTCTTTAGTTATTTTAACACAGACACACATGGGTCAATAACTGACCTTGTCTAGGTGACCTTGACCTTTGACTGATTGGTCTCACAATTATTGAATCCCTATGCTCGTGCCTTACCTTCAACCAAATTTAGTTCAGATCTAATTAAAACTGTTGAAGTTGACGTTACAGTGCGACTTGATCTTTAACCTTACCCTGTAAATTTGTCCTTTAACTAGTTTGTCTCATATTCACATCTTTAACTTTCACTTATACCACTAAATTTGGTCCAAATTGGATAGAAGCTGTTCAAACGGGCCAAACTAAATGGGGCTGTCCTTTCAGCTTATCTTAAAAAACAATACGGCATCCCCTTGGCTGGCCGTCATTATTAAGAGCGAGCGAACGCAGCGAGCGAAGCGATGTTTACAGAATACTGAGGAATGAGCGGCCCGACACGAAACGGCCCGACCGCGATGGTTTTCACAGGCTAATAAATTTTCTACTATGTAAGATAGAAAAGAGATTCTTTCAGCAGGTAGTAGATACAGTTAATAATTTTAGTTTTTAGCCTGAGACCAAAGAAACCCCCTGGAATCCCAGCTTTCCAAAGGAATGTCAGTTGACATGCTCCACTATGAAATCGATTTAATACACTGTGAAATCGACACATGCGAGTTATTAGTTGTTTTTCACTTTCATATGTTGATTGCCCGCGCGCGCGTGCACACACACACACACACACACACACACACATACAGTATATATATATATATATATATATATATATATATATATATATATGTGTGTGTGTGTGTGTGTGTGTGTGTGTGTGTGTGTGTGTGTGTGTGTGTGTGTGAGAGAGAGAGAGAGAGAGAGAGAGAGAGAGGGAGAGAGAGAAACTAAATATTTTAGCTGAATTATTCTCTTGTTATTGTTCAACTACCTCACCAGAAATAATAAAAGTTTACAAGATGAAATTATGATAGGCGTATAAACAAAAGCTCGCTTGCTCGTCACCGGCTCACAAAGCCCATTTTACTGGTTTATATTAATTTTGGTTCAGATTAGATCATACCTGTTATTGTTAGTTCACAGACACACACGTATTAATTTGGCCTTGCCCTGTGGTCATCATAGTACACATTTTACGTATAAATGTGAACACCTTTCATTCTTGCCTTTCGAGTGAGAGCGTTTAGCAGGATTAGTCTAAATGGGATAAAAACATTTTAAGTTGACTCTGCCATGTTTGACTTATTTCTCTTATAAACAATGCCTTTACCTCTTGGTTACCCTGCAACCATCCATCAAGTTTGCCTAAAACTGAAATAGAACTGATTAAGATATACTGTTCTCTCTCTCTCTCTCTCTCTCTCTCTCTCTCTCTCTCTCTCTCTCTCTCTCTCTCTCTCTCTCTCTCTCATGATGAATGGTCAGTAAGTGTATATAACGCTTCAACTTTACACCGGAGAGAGAGAGAGAGAGAGAGAGAGAGAGAGAGATGAATGTAGTCCAGAAAAGTAAGGAACAGGCAGACAAACTCTTAGCGTTCTCTCTGAAGATATATTGCACACACACTCTAGGAAAGTCGTGACAGAGAAGGCAGCAGCCAGTGCCCGAGAAGCGTTAGCATTACCAGCAAACAATATCTCGGTCAAGAGCATGAAACATGTACCTTATGCATAAACAGAGTGATCCTTAATGTTTCAATATAATATGAGAGAAAAACTGACCAGTCTGCCTTTAGGAAGAGAATATAGTTAGCAATAGCGGAATATATATATATATATATATATATATATATATATATATATATATATATATATATATATATATATATATATATATATATATATATATATATATATATATTTTCACTGGCGTAGTTACCCCAGTAGTGAATGGGTGAAACTGAAGATAAGATGATAATGAAAGGAGAGAGAAGCGAGCCATTAATAACATAAATCTTTTTTCCTATCAGTTTTGCTGCCTGTAAGAGTTACCCTAGTCCCCACGTTTATTTACCCTTTTCATACCCAGCGGTCAATTTTTGCCTTCTCAGCTGACAACACACCAGATGTTTTTCTCACAAATTACGCAGAAAGTTCCTCTTGTCCTTGAACTGTGGGTGTGACATAATGTTGGAGGAGCAAAGTAGGGATGTTTGCCAATTAGAAGCCTAAATGGCACTTACGTCACGTTCTTGATGACCCATAATTGGTTCTTCGTGGAGTGTATGAGGCCGTCATTGGTAGCAGGTGCCTCTATTGTTTCTGTATGGACAGAGATTATTTTTAAGACAGCCTAGTGGTTAAATAGCTGAGAAAGGCGGAGTAAGTCTCCTTTTATCGCTCCAGGAAAATGTGAAGAGACACATTTGTATCATTTTGTACACACATCCCTGTACACATTTTGTCATTTGTACACATTTGTACACATTTACTGTCACTTTACACTTTTGTCACATTGTGTTGCACTTTTCCTCAACACTACTCAATACGTGACTTTGAGTGTGTTCTGGTTAGGTAAGAAATAACTTGTTTTATATTTGTATTCTGAGGCCTATATGAATCCTCCCTTTTGTAAAACGAACCCTGATTTCCTCTTTCGTTGTGTATGTTAGTTCACAGACACACACGTATTAATTTATAGTGTACAGTAAAGTTAAGTTAGTTTTCTTGCAAACTTTATCTTATCCCTTTGGTGCTTAATTAAGGGTTAAGAGTGCACCGTAATACACACCCCCGTAATAATATATATATATATATATATATATATATATATATATATATATATATATATATATATATATATATATTGGCAAAGACGTCCCCTCCTCTTTCATATTGATGACAATAGCCAGCAAATCTCATATCCTTAGTGACATATATACTTTTACTCTAAAGTAAAAGAGACAGCCTACAGGAAACGACCCTGTCCACCCTAGCAGAACTTGACACCATGCAAAACTTAAACACCATATATCATCTTCATTATACACAAGAGCGAAAGAACTGGTAAAAAAAAAAAAAAAAAAACTATTTGGACATCGTAGATCATTCCCCCACACCAGCTCACAAAGTCTTACGAAAAAATGATGGAACCATCCCCACCACGAAAGAACAAGCAGAGAACATAATAAAACACTATGAATCACCAAAACACAAAATACAGATCTTCAATACAGAGCCCTAATAAAAAGAAGAAAATCGAAGAAAACACACAAACTCAGCCTTCTTTTACCTCGCAACAATTGCAGCAAATGACCAAATGTAAAAAAAAGAAAATCATAGCAGGACCTGATCAAATATCACATATCCACTTAAAATATTTTGTCTCCAATGTAATAAACTAGCACTTAGTTGTCTTATCAGGCTGCTAAACACTTACTCCTGCCAAAGGCACTCGGGGCTTCGCCCTCGATTTCAACTCTTTTTGTATTTGTTCATCTCGGTTCGGAAATTTCAATTAACGTGCATGGCGTGCACGATGACTAATGTTGCAAATAGGGATGGGTTAAACAATACTACTTGGCACGCAACCCTGAAGACACGCACTGACATCAAACTTGATATGGACCGGCCGTAGTATACCAGGCATGCCTGTGAGAAATTTCTGCTCATGCCACCCAGTGGTACGACCTGTAGTGGGTTCCCAGTATCTCGTGAAAAACCGGGCACAAAAGTGTTCGTGGCTGGCGCGCAACTGACCTCACGAAATTATAATTTACACCATCTTTGTCAGCTGGTCGTTCCGTGTCTTTTGATATATGGTACGTTGATATCCGAGAGGGTCATATATGGGCGCGCACGCGCACACACACACACACACACACACACACACACACACACACACACACACACACACACACACACACACACACACACACACACACACACACACACACACACACACACACACACACACACACACACACACACACACACACATAATACTTATTTTAATATTTGCATAGAACTGTTGACGCCCTCATTTAAATATTTTACGTCTACTGGACTCACAACCAAATCTCTGATATCTGGAAGAAAGCAACTATCATCCTCAAATTCGTATATGGAAAACCACCCAACAATCCCGGATGATACAGATCAATATCATTATTTGCATATCATCTAAAACATTGACAACGATAGTTTTCAAGAGAATCACCCTCCACAACCCTCTCTTTCATTCCTAACATGGAATCCGATCTAAACTCTCAACCACCACCCACCTCTCTAAAATTAACTCATCCTTGACACAAGTCAGTAAAGGAACACTCCCACCATTAAGAACCACCCTAACTGCTATTGGTATAAACAAAGCTTTTGATACAGTACCAAAAGATCTCTTAATAAAAAAAAATCCCGGACACAGACATTTAAAAGGGGATTTTAAAAAGTGTCTGTTGAACTTCCCCTCATGTAGAGAAGCTCAGGTGCTCTACTAAAACCAAATTCTAATTTCCAAAATACTATACAACGGTGCTCCACAAGGTTCAATTCTTTCTCCCTCACTATTGAACGTTTTCCTCCATGCCCTTCGTGCCCCTCCACCATCAGTAACAGTATTGTCCTTTGCCGACGACTTGGCAATGGTTTCACAGCGTTCTCAACAAGCAGTGGTCCAGCCAACCAAATCAACCATCACCCTCTTCACTTCAAAAAGACATGAATCTGAAACTCACCCACGATTCCCTCTTTAACCAACGACCCCCACTAAAAAGAAACCCCCAAATTCTAGGGCTTACTTTGAACACACACACACACACACACACACACACACACACACACACACACACACACACGACTTTTTCACAACACACAAGTAACTTCAGTGCAAAGCCATATCGTAAAATCGTTGCCTTGAAGATACTCACAGGCACTAATGTTGGACGACAGAAAGAATATCTGAAAACTGCATAAAGAATAAATTGTTAGAACAACCGTGAAGTATGTTAGCCAAAGGAGGGTGCTAACTAGGATTAGTCTTTGGGGTGTTCTCAGCAACCTAGGATTCTGAAAAAGCACTGTCTATGGCTGTCCTGGTATTTCCCGGTGTCGGTAAGTGATAAGCAAATTCCGTGCACATTTTAATATCATTAGCTCATTTGTAACAGTAAATTTTGTTTGGTAGTTGGTACCATCTGTTCGATGTAGTGCTGCCTACAGGCGAAAACAGTGACAAGTCAAACTTTCTTGTAACCCAGGGAACCATTTACAACTCTTAATTGTAACTATATAACCATGTGCATGCCTGATGGTCTAGTGAGTTAAGTTGCTGCAATCGGATGTGACCCATAGAGTTATAGATCCAATGTTTGAGGTTTATTACTCATAAGCCACTCAGGGACGTGCAACTGGTCACCCTCGCCTTAAATGCAAGGGCTGAGCAGCATAGTCCCTAGCACCCTAGGACCCTGAAGCTGCTGATGGAACCAAAAAAGTATTAGATAATAATATTCTCACAGTAGAATCACATCTCTATCTTACATAGTGCACACACACACACACACACACACACACACACACACACACACACACACACACATACATACATACACACACACACACACACACACACACACACACACACACACACACACACACACACACACACACACACACACACAGTCAATTTTATTTATGAAACAAGGTAAGGAATGCACACGCAGTCAGTACTTAGGTTAGTCAACTTTATTTTTATTTTTATTTCTTAATTTTTATCAGCCGTTAACGGTTGTGGTTTTGACGACTAGTACCATAGTTGATAAAGTATGAAGTGCAAAAGGAGTAAAGAATTATGAAGACAGAAATGTATGGAGACAAGTGTTATGTAAAAAAGATTCATTCCTTTATAAAAGTACTGATGCGTTAGAAAGGAAAACATCTCAGGAAGTTCATTTGTTTCCCGGGAAATAAAAATATTGCCGGAAGTTTTATGAAAATAATCACTGGGTTCAGTTTCTTACCACTTCTGCAAGTGATGTTATTATTTATAAATTATGTCACAATTATTGCAGTTGTTGAAGTTTAAACGAATCTTGAGCGACGGTATATTCATTTGGATGAACTGTTGCTCGTAAGATATAAGAGATGAACTTACCATTGTTACCAGTACTGGCGTTAGAGGGGAAGCTACCAGAGGTGACGCTATGCACGAGCAAGAACAAGGGCGACTTCACGTCTGAGGGCCAAACCTTCCAGGTCTACCCTGTTATATGAGAACAGGATCTCGGTCAGCTTGGTGGGGTGTCGCCTCCCCCATAGGGACAGCTGCTCCCTAACCCTTTTTCTTTTAAACCAAAGTAAACTGCTCTCTGGCAGCTCCCAACATCTCAGTTAGTAAACGAACATATGGGTCGAGTCAATACAATTCTTACAGAGAATGGATAAACTCCACAAGCATTACTCCTCAAAATACCAAGCTAGAGGAGCATTCAGTGGAGCGCAACTCTCTGACAGAGGCAACGTAATTTCCAAACCACTTACCATCATAGGTTAGGTTTTTCTCATCATTCATTAGGGCTTCACAAAAAATATTTTCCTGGTCCAGAATCAGTAATACGATCCGGATCGGTTGTAAAAGTTAATCGACTGTTCCCTAGGACATGGCCTATTTACCCACCAAGTTTGATCCAAATCTCTCTTTTAGTTTTTGAGTAATCCTGCTACCAAACAAACAAACAAACAAAAGAGTGAAAACCTACTCTCCTTGTCGGAGAGAACAAGACCACCACACAAGGGTATGTGGCAGGTGCAATACCTCCAGATACACTCCTGTCACAACAACCACAATTTCCCCACTCCTTGTGACAACCCCACTACCCACACAACCGATGCCATCGCAACTCAGACCCAGCTCACAGACAGTTCACGTACAACACGAACCCACACTAAACGTGTAAAATATAATATATAGCATTTCGATGTTGATGGCCTGTGCTCCAAAACACCATGAATTGAATACTTTGTTCGCAGACACAGTATTAACACTTCACTCCAGCAAGAACCAAATCTCTCTCTCTCTCTCTCTCTCTCTCTCTCTCTCTCTCTCTCACACACACACACACACACACACACACACACACACACACACACACACACTACACGCACAATACAAAACATCAAACACTTCATACATCAGCGCAGACAGTAATGAGGCCATGGAGGAGGCCTCACTTCTTATATTCATAAATCCATCCTGTACAAAAACACAACACAGACAGTTCAGTTATTATACTTACAGAATGACTCCACACTAGAAATAAAATAACTCAGTTTCAACTTGTCAGAAAAGATTTTTTTTTTTATCATATAGGCTACATTCCCCCTGACATACAGGTGCAGTACAACCCTCACCAGCTTCTCTCTCTAACACTGATACATAATTTTATAGTTACTGGGATCTTCGACTCTAAAAAGACTAACTAGTATGAAAACGGCAAGAAAACAGCCGAGACACTGACATTGCGACACAGTTCAACAATACATACAGTCTCAATAACATTTCAAAGTATACCTACATTTTACACGAATCAAGCTATCCTCCATCATCTCCAGACATCAAATTCTGTTCTTCCACACTTTCACACACCAGCACCTGGTGAACAGAACTCACACTTCCTTCAGATCATCTCCCTGTCATCATCAGCACAAGAACTGACTGCAAAACAAAGCGACCACAATTTACTCACATAAACTACAGGAAAACAGACTGGAAAAAGTTCACCGAGGAAACGGAGCATCACTTCAGCACACTAAACAACACATACATCAACAACATTGACAGGTACTTTGTGCAATTTACCTTCATATTTAAAGCACTACATTCCACCAGAAAACAACACAACCCAATCTGTGCACCAGAGACTTCAGGTCTCATAAAACAATGTGACCCACTTAAGCACAACCTCCCCTCTCCCACACACACAAGACATCATCACACTCCTGTAGCAATTAAACAATGAGATTTACTCCAAAATGAACACAAAGAACAATACTTTCCCAGTCCACAAAGCCCCTCTCGACTTGCAAAACGCTTATCCGCACTGCTAAATCACGTGTAAGATCTCCGAAGATCCACGCTGCCATCATTACGAACACCCAACACATCCATTCCTACAAAGAAGACACAGACATAAACGCGGATCACGGCGCAAACATTAGTCACCTAACACCAACAAGCACTGAACCAGAAATACAAGCTTTCTTTCCGCTCGACTGCAGAGTAACCCCCATCACTCCAGAACAGACACGTAACATTATCAAGAAGAAAAACTGTGTCTGAAATAAACAAGGTCTTAAGACACTTTATTCGCACATACCCATACGAAAATTCAGCACGCAATAGAAGATAACCGAATGCCTATTATTAACATGGTCATACCTTGCGTGCCTCCTGCTCTCTCACAGCACGACTTTAGAGTAGTACACTCCACGAACAGCTGACTACAAAAACGTCACACAAAATGCATCAGATGCAATTACCTCCGTACAACTCGCAAAAATAAACATCAGCAAAGTAACGAGGTAGGCCTAGAATAAACTGAATGGTAATGGGTGGGTGAGAAAGGGAGACAGAGGAGCTAACAAGGCTGGGGAATTGACTAGCGACTGAGCTGGATGGATGGATTTTGTGTCTACGAGCGTACATCCAGAATTTGGTATCCCTTTTTATCTTGACAGTCTTTATTTTGACTTTCTCACATAGGTTAACGTGAAGCTACGTGTGGGGTGCTTCTTGACCAGTCAGGTGGAGCCGGGAATCTGGGGGCTTGAATGGTGAATGGATGAGAGTTTGGCTCATCCAATTAGACAATCTTTGATTAGTATCTCATTTATTTTTTTTATTTTTTTCTTTGCTATTTGGACCCAACATCACTCCACCTTACATATATATATATATATATATATATATATATATATATATATATATATATAGATAGACAGATAGATAGATATAGATATATATTTATTTATTTATAAAGAGAGAGAGAGAGAGAGAGAGAGATACATATATATATATATATATATATATATATATATATATATATATACACACACACAAAACTCATTATCACTGACTTTATTGATTGGCACCCGGCTGGATTTACAGAAGATAATTAGTGTCTTGTTTTCTCAAGGACCCAGTCGAGGATATGGTCATGTACTGCATGGGGATGCAATCAAAGAAAAAAAAAGCAATTGCAGTTTTCTCTCAGTCTCGACACCATGCACTGCAGACCTGTTGAATTCATCTTCACCAATTCACATCGAACTTGGTGGAATATTTCCTTTGCAAATACCCTTGGATGCATTGTAAAGACTTTTTAAAGTAAATCATTTGGTCAAAATCAAGCCACACAAATATTAGGATCCTCTGTTATCGTGGGTTCATTAATCATCATGGCTATTATCACAGAGGAGTATCTGTAGCTTGGCAATGTATGGAGAGCTATTCTTTTATCTTTCGCTATTTAGGTATCACATCACAAGGAGGGTACGTCACCAACAATATCAGTTTAACTGGAGAATGTCGTATAAGTATTACAGTCTTAGAGTTACAAACAGCCTTTATGAACCTCTTTAACGCAAAAATGTGGGACTAGATAATCAATGGAATGGTAGCAAAGCAATCGGGTCTACACTTTGAAAGGACTGACCGGTGCTTGTCTACCCTTATGGTAATTCCGGCATTCTCTCTCTCTCTCTCTCTCTCTCTCTCTCTCTCCTTGCCATCAACTTCCCGCAAACTCACCTCATTTGCGTGCTTTGTTCCTCCGCCATTAAGGAGAAGCAACGTCCTCAGACCACACACAGTTAGGTCATTAGCTAGATAATAATTGGTGAGATGGTTACGATAATCACCAGGAAGCCTTCCCATATTCACTATCTTACTTTCTTCATTGTTTTCTCCTTCCATTAGTGTTGTTTTGCTTTTACACTCGTGGATGTGGTGGCCCATGGCATGTTAAGCTTTGCTCGGTGTGTGTGTGTGTGTGTGTGTGTGTGTGTGTGTGTGTGTGTGTGTGTGTGTGTGTGTGTGTGGGTTTATTAGCATTAAGATCTTTATTTAATGACTGAGAAACATTCATGGGATTTATCTATTTTTTAATGCAATGCGTTAAGATTGCAGTCACTGGGAATGGTAAAAACAAGCCTTTTTTTAAATTCAGTTTAGAGCAGTGTACGCTGAGGAATCAAGGAATTCGAATTTGGAGACAAACAATCAAATGCCAAGATCACGGAAAAAGATCAAGGGTTATGGCCACATGGTAAGGTCAGCATAAACAGATTTAATCTAATATGGATCAAACTTGGTAGAAGGGTTGAAGGAAGGGCACATAATTTTGAATGTAAAAACACTTATTAAAGGGACTGTCTCGGAACATGATCATAATAGCTAACACAGTTGCGATATGATTTTGACTAATGTTGGTAGGATTAAGGGTCAGCCAAGGGCAACAGGGCTAAGCTCAAGGTCACATTGCAAGGTCACTTAAAAGAAGTTTATCCGTGTTAGACCGACCTTTGTGGGATGATTGAAAATTATATCAACATTGAAATTTTAGAATTCGAAACCAGTCCCTCAAAGACCAGGGTCATAAGAAGGGTCAGATATGCTCCCCTAAACCCATAGTTTTTATTCAATCTGGAGCAAGTGTGGAGTAATGATTGAAGGTCAGCCGTGGGTGAAGGGGTTGGATTTTGAGAACAATAGGTCCAAGGTCATGGTCAAAAGGCAAGGTCGCATTAAGGAATTTTGATTCGATTTGGATTAGACTTAGTGGAGAGGTTGAGGGTTACTCAAGAATGAAATAATCAGCACTGGAAAACAATCAGTTGAAAAATGCGGCCCCAGTACCAACTCAGATATTGGGTCCTTAGACTACAGTATGTGTAGTGTTTTTAATGTACCGTATGGTCTGGTTAGTACTTGGATGGGTGACCGCCTGGGAACACCAGATGCTGTTGGCATCCCTACGTGTCAAGTGGGGTTGGTGGAGGATTAGTGCCCCTCCCTGTAAAACAATTGACTCTAAGCCCGTGGCCACCCCGTTTGGGATACATGGCGTCTGGCAATGGATGGATGGATGGATGGATGTTTATTGTTATGGGATATCAAGTAGTTATTTTTTCTTAATCAATTTTCTTCTACATTATAACTATATGCTTTCTTTTGCGTTCATGGCATCAGACGATTGGATTATTTGTTGATTGCGCGCACACAGACGCGCACATGCACGCACGCACATGTACACACATGAACGAGCGTACACACACACACACACACACACACACACACACACGCAAGCTCTCGCGCGCGCTCACATATGCACATGCACATACGCACACACATGAAATACACACACACACACACACACACACACACACACACACACACACACACACACAACGCGCGCGCGCGTCATACAAATTCGAAATAGTCAAATAATAGTAACTGATTTGTATTCACAGTAGTTCTTCCCTCTGCCGCTAGGTTAAGATTCCTGGATATAAATCAAATAGTCAATTAAATAACAATTACCCAAGACGGAATCGCTCAACGTTGCTCTCCCAAAGTCCGATATTCCCCAAAAATCTTTTAATTAAATATTTCCCCACATATCTATATTAGTGACACCTCAAGGCATTTTACATGAATAAAGACTAGCGAAACTCAGAGAACGGGGTGTTAAGCCTGTGTCCATACTCTGACAGATAAATCATCCCAACAATGCAACAATTGTTCTCTGTTCACGTATTATCGTAAAATACTGAAAATATGCAACGTCGTTAGCAATGAAACACACACACACACACATACACACACACACACACACACATATATATATATATATATATATATATATATATATATATATATATATAGTGTTAAGAGACAGATTTGCCAGTTAGGTAGTCGAAGAGCTTCTCGATGTTTCTGGACGTTTCGCGTACCGTAGGTTTCGGTACGAGTCAGAGTTGCCAGTTTGCCTGCTGTTTGTGAGCGTAGTTATTTCGTAAGGTGTACAGTAATTTGTGTACTCTTTTTCTTTCTAATGTTTTATTTAAGTGATTGCTTGTTAAATTATGTAATTTAAGTTCGTATGGTAAATGATTTTGAGTGTTATGTATTGTGAGAAAACTCTTGCATGATTTGATATCTCCGAGTTGGCAACTGTTGTTCTCGTGGAATGTAGAAGTCTGTCGAATAATGCAAGCTTATATAAAGATGGGGTAGAGACTATTTCGAGTTTTAGTCGGTTTTCAGGTGAGTTCGAGTGTCGGTGCAGTGTCAGTGTAGTTTGTATATATTTTTTCAAGTTTGAGTGTAGTGCAGTGTCAGTGAGGACAGTGAAGTGTTTATTGAAGTTTGTTCATCATCGGTTCTTGTGAAAAGTGTTGTCAAGCATTAAGTGTAACTGCAGTTAGTATTTTTTATTGCTCTAGTGCTTGTGAGAATAGTGAAGTGAGGTTGGAAAGCATTAAATAGAATTATTTGGAAAATAATGCCAGTGAACTTTACGGAGCCAGTGTTCATTTTCGCCTCAGCTGATCTTGTGTTCTGTACACCTAATGGCTGACAATAAGGAGAACAACTCATTGGGCAACATCTTTCCTATACTGAGCTACTGCTGTTGGAGCCTGTGGCAGTGTGGGACAGGGGCATAAAAGTATATAACAATCATCAGAGAACCGAGAGAAATGGGCAGTTGATATACTCTACTTTTTTTGTACCTTTTTCATCTTACTAATATGTCCGTGCATCTTTGTAAGGTATAGTCGACAACAAAAGTTTGTTCCTATCAACCTGTTTGGTGCGGGTCGTTTGAGGTCGTAACATTGTATGAGATTCAGTTGCCAGGTGTGGCTTGAGTGACAATATTATATGATCGGAGACAACTTAAAAATGTATTAAAGGCTTTGTTAAGCTATTGCATAAGGTATGATTTTGCTACTGAAGATGTATTTTATTAGTAACCCAATGTTCTTGTGTAGGGACTCGGACGAACAGGAATATTTCTGTCAATATGCCATTTCTATCAGTGTGGCCAGCAAGCATTATACTAAACATCAAAGAACATTTCCAGTACTGACGATCAAGATACAAGACAGTTACAATATTATGATTTATGTCAAACATTACTGATAAAGGAATATTCCAGCGCATGGTTTGCGATTACACAAATCTGTCATAAATTACTGTACTTTCCACGCCATTATCACTCCCCACTCGTATCTATTCTTCTCAGTCACGGTCGGCCACCATCCACATTTCACCGACTGATGAAGGAAATTCATGTCAGCAAGTAGAGAACGGAGGATAATAAAATTATTTTATTTTTTCGTCATCAGACATTACGTCAAAAAGAAAAAGTGCACACTAATGTGTTACGTACCAAAACGGTTCTTAATAAGCGGGGATGTTTCTTTTCGTATTTAGACTGCAGTCGAGCTACAGTCACAGCCTAAAAATATTCTTTAATACACAGACCTCTTCTCAGAACATGTAACTTCCATGGATTCGTACTGCCATATTCTTGTAAGCATTTTACACACACTGTACCAGTAGTTGGTAGTTATTACAATGACAAATGTATCGTTCTGGATTATTGCGAATGTGTATTATGTTGCTAGATTCCGTAAAAAGATCATAAACTAAGAAATAAAAGAACAATTTTTAAATGATGTTAAGATATAGGGATTACAATGGTGCAAAATACAGATATGAATAAAGAAAAGCATTTAGTATGGGAGGAAATTCGGAGTTCTATACCCACAACTACACTCTGCCAGCTAGAGAACTTTTGTTAGTACAGTGGTTTCTATTAAATGTAATATTCAGTAACATGACATAGTCATTATGGCGGCGAAGAGACAGTACTATACTCATTTTTTTTTTTTTTTTATTGAGGCGAAGATCCACTTGATAGGTTGCTGACGATTGGCTGAATGCATCATGTCCGAATAATATTTACTAACTCAGATTTCCCCATCAGATATATGTTGACAATTAATAATAGAGATTATGAAGTAACGTTGCATTCAGCCAATCATCACCAGTCTGTCAAGTGCATCTTCGCCTCGATAAAAAAAAACTGAGTATAGTTAGCATTTATTTGACATTTTTAAAACCAACGTTAATATATGAATGAAACAAGATTGTAATTGTACAAAGTTTTGGATGTGTTAGTAAAATGATAAGATTTATGTAATTACAGAAATATTGTATATCACCTTCCATCTTATGTCCTTGTTTCTGTCCCTCCAACAAGTTATGTTGCAATTAAAGGATTTTGTCAGTATTCATGTTGCTATAGATTTGTCCCAGTGTCAGAGTTTCGTTTAGTTTTGGAATAGGCTTGCAGACACTTTAATCTTGATTCAATTTTTGTCCTTTTTCAGGCATAGAATTGTACCATCCTACAATATATTTAAATATACTGCATTCGTGTACTCGAATTCTTCTATCTGACGACCATACGTCCCAGGTGATTTACATTCATGTTCGTCAGCTGTTCATACCCTTCGTCTTGTCCTTGTTTCCCTTCAGTATCTTCGCGAACACAGCTGTTCCTTGTAACAATAGTATTTACCAGATATCTCACGTCCTTCATCACTTTTTTTAGTGACGTGAAGAAATTGCAACCTGACGCTGAAGTTGGAGAAATCTGAATGGGAACATGACAAAACGAACGACCCACTGCCCAGAGGGAACTACCATTGGCACCACCGACCACTCTACCGCTACAATATAATGGTGATTTGTGTGAAGACGTGTGGGCATTCAGCGAAGTATACGAACATTAATTATTACGAGACCTTAGTCTCTCGCAATACCGTTGTAAATCCTGTCCAACCAGCTATTTTATTAATGAAGTTATATTATTCATAATTATAACTAATATCAGTATTTTATCATTCGCTTACACTATATGTACACTAATTCAGTTAAATATCTCCCTATTAACTATAGTCGGTTTCGAGGAATCTGACGCACTGATTTTCCAAGCTGAGGACAGGTGGAAATGATAATACTGCGCGATGCTCTCGGGCTGTGATTGGTCAATTTCCATCTTGTTTGAATGTGCTCCAAATTGACTTTGTATTCCAATCGAAACCCTCATTTATTTGTAGCACAAATTAAAGCATTGATATATTCAATGACGAATATGTGCCTTTTAAATTACTTTTAAAGATAAACGTAAACGACATTGATAACAAAACTAAGTAAAGTCTCAACTTGACGCATATGGACAACAATCAGCGATTGAAGCTGGCCCAAGAATTTAATTAATTTGTTAAAATTATTTCATTATGTTTAATTTCCTTCACACTGCACGCAGTTTTATTATAGCAGATAGTTCAAGTACTATTTTCTCATGGAGTTTGCTTCTCTCTTACTTTCCTTTTTTCCGCCATTAACAAATATTCGGTTCATTCTACAGTGATGTAATCCATTACTTTCCTTGCTCCTCTTTGTCGAGAGGACAGAGACACATCATGCTTAGGGAGAGAGCACATGATGGTCGGGGATAAGGTGTCTGTCTGTCTGTCTCTTATGATACTTATAAAAAGGTTTGGAAAATCGAACACCAACCTTATTAATGTAAGAAATAATTTTATTGAATATGACTATGAATACAAACATGAATCTAGATTTTTAACGCTACTGTTATCTATAAAGGTAATGAAAATATGTATGTACAGTATTATTGAAAATATCGTGTATTGACCTCAGTGTGTGTGTGTGTGTGTGTGTGTGTGTGTGTGTGTGTGTGTGTGCTCACACAAATAATAATTATTAGAAGATAAGCTAAGCGTATCTAGGGTAAAGTTGTATATTAGCAGATGAGGTAATGAAAGGCATGGTGTAGACTGTAGACTGTGACACTGTGTAACAGTGGTTGTCAAAACATTCGAACCTGCACAGGACCTCGCAACCTATGAACGTCTGAATTCCCGCCACAGTCTCTGACTGTTGTTCGTATGCATCTAGTTGAGACTTAACTTGGTTTCATTATGAATATCATTCAGGTTTATCTCTGATAATTTCAAGGCACATATTTGTAATTAAAGATATCATTGCTTTAATCTGTATCTGCATAATCCGGTATCTTACAAATAAATGAAGGTTTTGGTTGGAATACAAAGTCAATTTGTAGCACATTCAAACACGACGGGGATTAACCAATCAGCGCCCGAGAGTGTCGTGCAGTACTACCAGTTCCACCTGTCCTCAGCTGGAGAAATCAGTGCTTCAGACCCCCTGAAACCGACTGTAGCGTGATTTTATTGTCAATTTAGTATATTCTCATATAAATATGTCACCAGTCACCCATAAATTCAGTGCTGATTTGCTGTTACCTCCGCCAACGAAGTTCGAGGAAGTTATGTATTCACCTATATTTATCTGTTTGGTGTTTGTTTGTCCACACGATATCTCCAAAAGTTCTCAATGAAATTCAAAGAAATTTTGTGGAAAGGTGGGCCATGAGCCAAGAAAGAACTAATAAAATTTCGAGGCGGATCCGGATCCAGATCCATAGTATCCCACAAAATATCTGCAAATATTCTCAATGAATTTCAATGAAATTTTGTGGAAGGGTGGGCCATGGGCCAAGAAAGAATTAAATTGGGGAACGGATCTGGATCTTATGTATGCCGCACAATGTCTTCGAAAGTCCTCTGTGAATTTTAATACAATTGTATGGAAGTGTGAGCAATGGGTAAAGGAAAAATTGATAAAATTTGGGGGCGGATCCGGATCCTTTGTATTCCACACAATACCTACATGTATCCGGATCGGAATCCATTTTAATGGATATGGCATTGGCGAGGGTATGCGTTCTCTGAGTGCTTTCTAGTTTGAATTGTCTTTTAATAGTCTCAACGCCTATAACATGTTGGGAGGCATCTCATTTACCCCGGGGGAAGAAAAATGTTGGTGAGCTAATGTTTGTTGCTTAGCCACCATGATTCAGACGCTGCCAGAATGCGATGAACTGGCAGTGGCACTCCCCCTGGCCACATCTGCTGCCCCAGGAAGGGAACACTGAGAAGACTGTTTATGTTTACACAGTTCCTTAACTCAGCATAACGTGATGGCATTGGTTAAAAGCAGAAGCTCACTTGCCTTTCTGTGAATGGTTTTAGGGAAGACAGAGAACTACTAGACCCCGAAAGTGTAACACAACTCTTTCCCGATAAAATATCCAGCAATAGTAGTACGGAGTCTTTCAAAATCACCTGGATCCCTGATGGAAGGTCTATGGGCATACATCACACACACATACACACACACACACACACACACACACACACACACACACACACACACACACACACACACACACACACACACACACACACACACACACACACACACACACACACACACACACACACACACACACATATATACTGTATATATATATATATATATATATATATATATATATATATATATATATGTGTGTGTGTGTGTGTGTGTGTGTGTGTGTGTGTAAACTGTTTCTTGGGTCTGAAAACGAAAAAGAAGGAACAAAAATAAATCTGAATGGGGAACGTGTGGAAATCGTCTGTCACCAGATGTCTCTCACTCTTTAACAGCTTCTCTGCCCCGAGTACGTGTTCAGTTAACGTGATTTGTCGTTATTGGTGTTAGAATCTGTGTGGCCAAGTACCATCATACACTATTGCAGTATTAAAAAAAAAAAACTTCGTAACAAAAATATAAAAAGGAGAATACATTGCTCTCGTTGTTTTGCTTCCCCGAACTCGAAGCCCGAATTCTGAAGAACTGGCACCTATATATATCTTTTCGTCATTTTTACTTAATTTGCTACACAGCTGAGTTAAATCTGGCCTCTTGAAATGTTCAATTTATACTGTAGTTTTAGTCAAGCACTTATTTTGTTTGTTTTAGTCTCCCTTTTGATGGAAATTAAATGGTGATGTACTAAATTATTCTACATCAGCCATCCGAGCTAAGAGAGAGTTCCGGATCCAAGACTTTATATGACTTCTCACCCTACTGTAGGTAAACGAGCAACCACCACCTCAAATAAGTTATATATAATCTTGGAACGGGGACTGTCTCTGAGATCGGATGGCTGATGTAGAATAATTTAATACAGCATCATTAAAATTTCGCTAAAAGAGAGACTGACACAAACAAAACAAGTGCTTGACTAAAACCAGCAAAACGCCTTTGTCGGCGAGGTATGAGTAAGATCATTTAAATCCACAAACACTGAAATGTCGCCTTACACCCCGAGGATGCATAGAGTATATTGATGGCTATTTACCTACCAGGTTTCATGCCTTTACAACAAACCGTCTGGCATGTCGCCCTCTTTTGAAGATTTTTGACATGCTGCATTTGGCGCGTGTCACGTGCCACGTGCACCTCCTGGGGTGATGAGACCTGTCAACAACAAATCTTAAAGAATTGGACTATCATATGGTGCAAACCACGCAGTGATCGGCCCTGTGGTTGCTGAGATACATGCTTTTCAAAAGCATTACGGTCGGGCAGGGTTGGGCCGGGCCGGATCGGGCTGCTCATATGTGAGAAAAGTCCACTACAAGACGAGAGACTTGCTAGGACTTCACTCGCTGGACCCTTCAGTATAAATCGAGCATTTCATTAGGCAAGAACTAACTTAGCTTTGTTGCATTTCATGAAAAATGACGAGAAGAAATGTATAAGTGCCAGGATTCCAAAATTCGGGCTTCGTTTTAGAGGAAATAAAACATCGGGAGTAATGTATTCTCCCCTTTTATATTTTTGTTACGAAGCTTTTTCAATACTTCAGTAGTGTATGATACTGTTGTATTTCGCCACACAGGTTCTCACATCAACAGAGAAAAGTCACGGTTATTTAACACGTACTCGGGGCGGAGAAGCTGTAACGGTAGTGGCCTGTAGCGGTAGGCAGCATCACAAGTCCACCATTGGGTTTGCATGTGGAGTTACAAAGTATGCAGATCAATCTATACTGTATTTTACACCTGCTGGGTTTTTGGCACGTGTTTCATGACGATATATCTTGTCTCAGGACCCACTGAATATAGTTCACACTTCCTGTTCTGAAAACTTTTCAGATCAGTTTTGCCATGGGATGGAAAATGTATACATGAATATTCAGTCCAGCCCGGCTCCGTCACGCTACATGTTAGAAACCAAACGAATGCATAGCCTGTCGGACTGAGAGGAAATCGAATTGTTTTCACGCCACTATATCGTGAGCGAAGTTGCGAATGCGACGGGCACCAAGGCAGCAGGTTCAAAAAGAAAAAGAAAAGTTGGGAAACGAGAATAGAAAGTATTTGGCAAACTTCACCAAAGAGCTAAGATGAAAGATCAACTTCAAATAGATACACAGTGGGTGAAATTAGTGAGGACAGAGCAGACGTGCTGAATGCTGACTATTAATACAAGGATTAAGTACAAAAGTGACGAAAAACAGGCAACATACAGTATGTTCTGTTACTCGATTGTTCATTTATAAAGACCCAAACAAGAATGACGTAATCCTAACTATATATTTGGACATAAATGTCTAAGAGCTACTGAATTCATGTAACCCTAAGTTACGTCTCTGTCACAGCAATGTAGCAGTAGTCAGTCCGAATCGTCATTTTCTTATCCCAGCTTCCCTTGTTATAATTACGTAATAAAAACGCCACCAGGTTCAGTGTGACACAACTGATTACGAAATGTGGATACTGCTTTTATCTAAAGTACGAATGCTGATAACTGTGACTTACAGTTCTCTTCAGCCTTTTTTTTCCAAACCATATGTACTCCTTGCATATCTTGCCGATTACATGTCTATACAGTCAGAAGGCATAATCCCGGGTGAGGTGGCTACAAACAGTATGGCTCTATGTCACCCTATTCTCCACCATCAGTCTGTTTCCTCCCACTCCGTTTCAGACTACCCTCATCATATACCTTCCCTCCCCATTCCTTTTCCTCTATGTTTCCAGACTCATTGCTGTAGCGGGAGGGCTTAGGGGGTGACAGCAGAGACAAGAACCTATTAAATTTCTCTCCTATTGACAAATTTTCAATGGGACCTTGTACATCTTCCCGTCTGTTTGTTTCTTCTCTCCTTCACATATTTACCAGCCACATTAATGCCAAAACAAACTCCAACCCATAATCATTAACAAAAATCCTGCACTCTACAGCATTTAATATAAATGCGCCTCATAACTGTCAACAAAAACACATGCCAGCACTTCAAACCTATCGGCAACATACAAACCTCATAGCTGTTCAAAAACACACCTGCACTCTACATCTGTTAGCAAACACACCTGCACTATACACCTTTAAACAAACACAGTTGCTTCCTACAACTACTGTCCACACCGGTCAGCCTCACCAACATTCCCAGCACTAGCTCTCAGTAATTGTATAATGGCTGGTGTATTGCCAGCTTTTTTTTTTCATTTTGGTCGCCTATTGCAGCTCTGATATATGTTCACAATAAAATACGGTTAGCTAAAACTACAAATAAAAAGAATGTAACATTTCCTGGGAGACCTGAGTAAATTATAGCTTTAATGGATCTCCTACAAACCCCTCCATTTGATGAAGTCTTTGTTAGTTTATTTTATCTCTTTCCATATAAATTTACTGAGCTTAGGAATAACCATTAGTAGTTAAGTAACCGTATTAACCCGTACAATTAGAAGAGACTACAGCAAAGTGAATAGAACTGTCTCACTTTTAATTGAGCACAATGTTACCAGTCAGCTTGTCTTCGTATTTTGCTTTCCTTTTTTGTTGATACTTTCTCACCTCATTTCTAGATCTTAAAAATGTTCCGGATAATGACGATGGTGATGATAGAAATGTCAGTAATTATATACAATGGACGTCCTAGTAATCAAGGGGCTAATTACTGATCATCCAGGGCATTTAAATACTGTATACATAATTACACCATCAAAGGCAGGCTTATATCTATTTCCATAGTATTTGTCAGGCGCCAGATCTGAAGGCGTGATTCCACTGGGACAACACAGGCAACATGTAGCATGCAATTTGCCTGGCTTTCAACATGTATGTTGAATGAGGCATTCAACCAGGAGACATGTTGACTGCGACAAGTCAACATTGTTGTTTCATGCAGCATGCTACATGCCAATATTTATGATGAATGCCACAAAACCATTTCCACCGATTCAACAAAAACCGAGCCAGTTGTCAACACGATATAACAGACAGACAGACAGATATGTAGATAGACAGAACTTTAAAAAAAAAACATACAAGTACATACCGTGTAACACACACACACACACACACACACACACACACACACTGCAGAATCTATCTATCTATATACCTAGGCTGCTTCCCCCAAGGAAAGGGAGGTAGCCGAGACAGGACGACACACTCCCCATTTACTCATCCATTCAAACACATTCATTCGCATCTTAGCCCCAAAGAGGAAAACGGACAGATCCTCACCACACCACACCGCACAAGGGTCAACTGCGCAATGCAATCAGTGACATCCGCAGCAGGGCCCGACAGCAGAGCTGGTTTACCCCTGCCACATCAGAACAGACTCATCCCCTTACCCGCACCTGACCTGAAATAGCTGATCAGACCAAATGCAGGAGAATATCCCCTCAGGGCTGCGTCATCACTTATTCATTCACAATTTCTCTCCATTTATTTCTGTCACGCACAGCCACTCTTCCTTGCTCAACAAACATCCCTCTCGCATCCAGCGCTCTCTTCACACTGTCCATCCATCCTATTCGTGGTCTGCCTCTCAGCCTTACACCTCTCGCATCAGATCTAGTTATCTTTTTCACCAATCGCTCATTATCCATTCTCTCCATATGCCCAAACTATCGCAACACCCTCTGCTCAACTCTACCAGCCATCTCCCGAACAACTCCAGTTCTCCTTCGCACTTCATCATTCCGCACTCGATCCATACGCATCACTCCATCCATACTCCTCAGACACCTCATCTCCATTACATTCAAACTTTTCCTCTCTGCTACACCCATATTCCATGTTTCAGCCCCATATAATGCAGTCGGTACCACAACACCCTCATACAGCCTTCTCTATACATCCATTCTAAGCGAACGACATTTAAACACTTTTTTCATTCCTCCCAGTACCTTTCCTACTTCATTTATTCTACACTTCACTTCTGCATCTATTCTACACTTCGCTTCTGCATCTATTCTTCCATCCACAGCAACATGTGACCCTAGATATTTAAAATACTCTACCTCCTCAAGCAACTCGCCATTCAAAACTATATTCATCCCCCTACCATCTACTAACCTCGTACACTTCATCACTTTACTCTTATTCTCATTAACTTTCAATTTCCTCCGTTCACACACCCTTCCAAACTCCTCTACCAACTGTCTCAATCTCTTCTCTGAATCAGCCACCAGTGCAGTATCATCTGCAAACAGCAGCTGCTTCAGATTCCGCTCTCCACCATCAACATTCACCAGACTCAGACCTCCACCTAAAACTCTTGCATTCACCTCCCTTACAACACCATCCATGTATGTATTAAACAACCAAGGCGACATCACACATCCCTGTCGCAGCCCTACTCTCACAGGAAATCAATCACTCACAGCATTTCCCACTCTTACACACGCTCTACTATTTATATAAAAACTTTTCACCCCTTTTAGTAACCTACCATCAAGTTCATACAATCTTAAAACAGTCCACAAAGCCTCCCTATTAATTCTATCATACTCTTTCTCTAAATCCATAAATGCCCAAAACACATCCTTGCCTTTCGCTAAATACTTTTCACACACTTGTCTCACTGCAAACACCTGATCCACGCATCCCCTCCCTCTCCTAAAGCCACACTGCTCATCACCAATCACTCTCTCTGTACCCTCTCTAACTCTCATAGTTAACACTCTACCATACACCTTACCTACAACACTCATCAGACTTATACCCCTAAAGCTAGTACATTCATACTTATCACCCTTGCCTTTATACAAAGGGACCACACAAGCACTTGCCCAGTCAACTGGCACCATACCTTTCACAAAGCACACATTCAACAATCTTACTAACCAGTCAACAATAGTCACTCTACCACCCTTCAGGCATTCCACAGCACACCCATCCATACCTGCAGCTTTCCCTGTTTTCATCTTCTTTACTGCCTTCTCCACTTCCTCCTTCGTGATCAAAGAATCACTCAACTCTCCCAACACATTTATTCCTTGCACCCTTCCATCCGCCACAATCTCAGCCACCCTTTCCTCCTCTACATTTAACATTCTTTCAAAATACTCTGCCCATCTCTTCCTTACTGCATCCATCTCAATTAACATCGTTCCATCCTCTGCTTTTACTCGCTCTTCCTTCCCAGACTCTCCCTTTTGCACCCTTTTCACCTCCTTCCAAAACATTTTCTTATTCTGTTGAAAATTCTCTGTCAGCCGCTTATCCCACCTCTCATCTGCTCCCACTTTAGCATCATGCACAGCCCTTCTCGCCCTATTCCTCTTTTCCTTATACCTCTCATATGACATCTCATCCTTCCTCTGCAGCCACACTTCATATGCATGTCTCTTCTCAGCCACAGCCATAGTTACTTCCTCGCATCACCATTCACTTCCTTTTCTTACACCACCACCCACACGTCTCACACCACACACCTCTTCTGCATGCCTCACCACAGCACTCTTAAATAACTGCCATTCCTCCTACACACTGCCATTTTCCCGATCTTTCACTGCGTTCCACTCATCTTTCAATTTCTCCTGATACTCTATCTTTTTCTCTCTTTTATCCAACTCACTCACTTTCAAAATCTCCCTGCCTCACCTAACCCTCTTAGCTCTCACCCATCTCTTACCTACTCTTAACTTTCCCTTCACCAGGTAGTGGTCAGACATACCTCCACCCTCCCCTCTCAGAACTCTCACATCCAACAATCTTCCTATTACATTCCTAAACACAACCACATAGTCCATCAAAGCTCTATCAACAACCCCTCCATCCTCCTGTCTCACCCATGTATACTTATAAATATCTTTCTTCTCAAACAGCGTATTTCCAATCACCATCTCTCGCTCAACACACATCGCTATCATTCGCTCCCCATTTTCATTTCTTCCAGGCACACCATGCATACCAACTACACCTTCAACTGCTACATTTCCCACTCTAGCATTCAGTTCTCCCATCATTACCACATTCACATTCGCTCCAAAACTCTGCAGACACTCATCAACATCATTCCAGAAAGACTCCCTCTCTTCTTCATCCCTTTCACTACCAGGCCCATATGCATTCACAAACACCCACAACTCACGTTCAAATTTCAGTTTCACCCACAGTAGTCTCGATGACACCTCCTTCCATTCAATCACACACTGCTGTACTTCCGGACTCACTAACAAGGCCACTCCTTCTCTTGCCCTTCCTCTATCGACACCTGACAATCTTTCATTCACACTTCCAAACATAGACTCACCCTTCCCTTTCATCATCGTTTCACTCAAAGCTAACACATCCAACTTTCTTCTCACAAACATTCTCCCAATCTCCTCCCTTTTAGCCTCAATCGTACTACATCCACGCACATTCATAGACCCAATCTTCAGGGTACGGGGATAACTCCATTTCCCATCCCTTTCTCTGGCCTGTCTCTTTTTAGGAACTAAAAAACAGAGGAGGGGATCCCTAGTCCCCTCACCCAGCCCCTTTTAGTCGCCTTTTACGACACGCAGGGAATACGGTGGCAGTATTCTTCCTAACACAACCTGGCCGCAGAGTAGTATTACCACCCCATAGTGCGGCCAGATTGTGCCCGCCGTCAAGACCAAGGCACGAATGCAAAAATTTTCTGAAGTACCTTACGTTAGCTTAACAAGAGACAGGATAGAGAGAATAATGTAACATATGAAAGATTTGCTAGTGTTGGCACAGTATTAGGTCTGGCAGAGAGAGAGAGAGAGAGAGAGAGAGAGAGTGTGTGTTCTTGGCTAATCCCCACAATGCATCTAGTTTAGCCTGATTATTCTTGTATTGTTCCAAGCGTATCTCCCATAGAACCACAAATTTTCTATATTCTTCGATAAATTCTTCATTTTTTTTTCTTCAGTCCAATTCATCTTGTTGCTTTCAACATCGAATTCTTCCCGCGACTGGTGGGAAGGCCGGCAACACTAGGCAACAGGCTAAATCTTGTCGCATGCGTCACGTTCTACAGGCAACTTGTTGCCACCTGTTGCATGCCACAAAGTCGCATGCTACACGTTGCCTTGTGTTGAACTTGTTGGAACACACTTGGCCTATGCGACAATGTGGCATGCCACATGTTGCCAAAATGTTGCTCCGGTGGAATCGCGCTTTAACAGTTTAACGATGGTTGCCGGACAAACATCCCCCCGTGCCTCTTTGCCATGATTTACCTACATCCCTCATGCCATTATGTGGTTCACACTCAGAGTAAGAGCCAATATTAGTTTTGATATTGAATGCCCATCGAAATGAAAATCATCTCAGTATTGCGAATACAATGTACTACGGTGTTGTGTTGTTATAGATTTATCCACATGAAGGTCAGAGTGGAAATGGTCAAGTGAAGCACGTCAGCGTAGTAGCGTATGATTACACGTGAGGTTGGCTATTTGGGTGGGGGGTAGGTGGAGACGGTTTGGGGTAGTGAAGATTTAGGGAGAGGAAGACTATTTTGGCAGCTGTGAAGGCTCGTGAGGGATGATTGATGAGGCTGGATCCAAGGGAAAGGCAAAGGGAGGTGGTGCCGGGGCAATCAAGAAGGTAGTGTAGGAGGGGATATTCATCAGATTCGTGGCAGTGTGGGCAGGGGATGGGATCAGTCCTGTTGATCTGGGAGAGGCAGGGATAATCTAGCCTGAGTCTGTGCAGGCGGACTACAAACGAAATAGCAGTGGTTGCAGGTGTTTGGAGGTGGTTGTAGGCCGTGGCCCTGGCACACCAGGTGGCTGAGAGTGAATCCTCAGCCACCCGGTTTTCGTGGTTAGTTCTGGTCATGTTGGAGATGGAGAGCTTAGCTCTATGCTTTATGCCTGAAAGACTAGTTAGGAGTGGAAAAGTGACGTCATGTAAGGTGGTGGCAGCCTGAGCACAAGAGTCATCGCGCCCATTGCCTGCTATGCCAACATGAGTGGGAAGCCAGTGGAAAAGAATTTCACCTCCATCCTGCGCAATTGACTTCGCAACAGCCAGAATCGAGATCAGCAGGTGAACACTGTCTCTGAAGTGTCTTGTGCAGAGACCTTGCAGAGATGAGATTGAATCGGTGTGTATAACGACATGCTGATGAGGGTGGTGGATATCAGCGTGTCGCAAGGCACCAAGGTTGGCAACGAGCTCCATCTCATACATGGAGGTCCCCGGAGGCAGCCTCCAAGTCTCTACAAGATCTCCAGAGACAAATGCTGCACCTGCTGATCCCTCTGGTGTGAAGGATCCATCAGTATAGTATGTGGCTGATCCTGGAGTATGGAGGGATGAAATTCTCCTCAGGCCATCCTGATGAAGGAGAGAGGGCAATGATGCTCAAGGGCAAGAGCTGGCAGAGGCGAGGCATCTGATGGCGGGTGGTCTCCAGGGTGGGGGAGGAGAGAAGTCGGGGCTAGGGAGGTCTAGGCCTTCTAGGAAGGCTTCAGCCAACCCTAGTTGTTGTATGGTGGAAGCAAGGGAGAGTGCCCAGTCCTTCCAAGGATGCGTGTGTGGAGGTTGGGAAAGGATGGTGGGGAGAAGAGTAGCAACATGGAATTGAGGCCTAAGTCGGAAATTTTGAGCAGCAGTTACTGACAATCAACCCCAGATTCTGTGCTGAAGAGAGGGAAGGCCACTCTCAGCCCTGAGGTTTTCGAGCCGCATCCATGGAGGAGCTCTTAATATGACTCGCAACACCGAGTCTTTGCAGTACTTCAAGGGAGCAAGATTGCACCTCTGAGAGTCCTACGAGACACATGGCACTATAGTCAACTAGAGAGCGCATGGCATGGGTGTAAAAGATGGTGAGGACACAGCTTGAGGCACCTAAACTGCGGCATGAGAAGGCTTTTAGTGCTGAGAGTCGGGCGGCAGCATGCTTTCACAGGTAAAGTACCTGAGTGGTGAAGGTCAACTGACTGTCAAACCACACCCCCAGGTATTAATGTCTGGGAACGAGGTCGAGCTGATTTCCCCCGAGGTAGAGAGGGCGTTAAGGAGGTTGGAGGCCAAAAGGCATGACCTTAGTTTTCTCCTGGCTGACTTTCAGACCTAGTTCACGGCATCTATCGTGGAGGCAGGTTAGAGCAGTTGTGGCCTGATTGTAGCAGGACCTGCGGGAGAATACAAGCGCCAAATCGTCAGCATAGCAGAATAGTGTTACTCCCCGGCCGAAGTCAATTGTCAATAAACTCTCAACTAATAGGTTGAAAAGGAGAGGACGGAGGACGCTCCCTTGTGGCGTACTGTTTACGTGTGGGAAGGAAGGGGAGAGCCGACCCTGGAAGCGGACACAGGCAGCACGGCCTACGAAGAAATCTCATATATAGGAAAGGAGTTTGCCATGCACTCTCTTTACAAGTGCTGCCAGGAAAGCTACTGGGTTGGCTAGTTCAAAAGCCTTCTCCAGATCAAGGAAGACTGCCATCCCTCGTCCACTCCTCAGCTCTCCCAGAAACGAGGCAAGGCACTGCAGGGCACTCCTGTTTGTCGGGTATTACTTTACGTACAACAAAATGTAGAATTATTGAATATAACTTTACTGCTTTCAGAAGTATTATAAACCATCTCAGTAGACCATTCTGCCGAAGTGTGCCTTTTCTTGCTTTATCTGACGCAGTAAATTATTTCTTCCCCAACTCACTGCTTTTGTTGTTATCAACCTGGGTACCTATAGTCACAAGTTCTGAGGCAACCTCTGAGTAGCGGTGGCTGGTTCTGTTTTAATCTACAGTCACAGATATAGAGGCAATCTGATCTCGATGCTTGCTGTGGTACAGTTTTAACCCATAGGTTCACTTTTTGAGGAAACCTGCTCTTAATTGTGGTTCAAGTGCGATTTTACCTACAGTCACAATTCACAGTTATAGCTGCGTTTCTGCTTTCAATGTCACTGACACTTTAATGCTTTTGTACACTTCACATGTTTACCTGTTGAAACATCACCAAATGAATCCTCAGAGTCCGCCCCGGGACAGCTGTGGACAGTAAAGAAAAGTAGATGAGTGACATTGGAGTGAAATATTTTGGGCATGCCTTCGTATGAAAATTGAATTAAATTAAAGACAAACATTCGGGAGCCCAATGCTAATCGTCCACCAGAATAAACTCTTCGTCAAGCCCAAGATTTAGGCAATATCTTGAAACCCTGATGGTTTCATGTTGATAGCTCAACCCGTTTATGAGATGTAGTGGTGCTAAAAGTAGGCGATAAAAACTAGTTGATCTTTGGCAGCCATTTTGGTGACCTTGACGTTGACCCCGAGTGCCAATCTTCGAATTCGGCCAAGATTTTAGCCATATCTTGATACCCGGAAGGTTACATAATGGGAACACACACACACACACACACACACACACACACACACACACACACACACACAGCAAGGCAAAATCATTATCGTTCAGCTTTGTGAAGGCGGCCGGTAGCAATACATGGTGGCAGTCATTGGTTTTTGACCACATGTAAGCTGGCTGTGATGTATGACCTGATCATATACCATGTATTCAGCTGCAGTAAGGTGTCTTTGGGCTGTTGGCATTATATTAGGTCTCACTGTTGATTGAATGATGCCACAACTTAAAATTTCCTTTAATGCAAAATTTAGTAGTCTTTCTCACCATCTACTAAGTATAAATTTTTCATTTACAATGGTCAGAAAGGCTAATTTTTTGCTATTTGCAGCTTTGCAAGTGTAACAGTAAGATTTTTCCCCCTGATGTAGAAAAAATTCAATTTCCTTATAGCCGAAATATGATTCCACAATAGTTACAAACTTAAAAATTCAATATGAGTTTTTCGGTGTACAAGTTACAAATATCGAATTTGATATATTTCTCAGTACATTTTCAGAGATATTCCCCTCTACTGTACGCACTTTAATGGGTGAAATGTATGCTATGTAAGCCTTAAGAGTACTGTAGGATAATAACTGAAAATCCTCTACAAAAATCAAAACAAAACCGTGGCAGTATTTCATAAGCGCCACGACACATTTCATAAACAGGGATTTATAGTTTTCAGCAGAGGTACTTCCATGAAATCCATGGAGACGGCACGCGTGGGATTATGGTCGTATCCTTAGTGGCTTTTGCATATTTGTACTACCACATTCTCACTGCTTTATGTTTTCATTTTGCACTTTCCACTTTCTTTGGTCAAGGCTTCTTCCGTACTTTATTCCCGGCTATCGCCAGACAGTATTATTCACCTGTAAGTCTTATACTTTTAGTACTGTCACCCTTCATCCAATCATGGGTGTGTTTTGCCTAGTGTATTATTCCAAGAGTGAGTTACTGAAGTCTGAGAGAATTCACATATTCTGGTGTGGTACTGGTGCTTCGACGTCAGGATTGAAAGAAATCTATAAGTTAACATACAACGGTACAGAGTTCACTGGGGAGGCATATGAATGAGAATGGTGTGAGTTGGAGGAAAAGCATTCAGATGGAGAAAAAGGTGACGTAGAGGTGATTTGTTTATGGCCACCCTCTATATACGCCTATAGAATAAAGAAAATAAAAAGCCACGAAAGAAGTTACATGAAGACTCCTATGCATGCTGTAATACGGCATAAAACCTTACACTAACATGTTTAAATGGGAGTTTCATATTTTGATATCAAATCTTGACATGTGATTTAAGATGGAGGGTTCAGGCTGGAGGGGCAGGCAGGGGGAGGCAGGCTGGGGAGATGGTCAAGCGGGGACGGGAGGAGCGCCATGCAGGAGTGGAAACAAGAACAGCAGACAGAAAAAGGCAGGTTGGAGGCGTTAGGAAGGAGGTACTAGAGTGGAAACGAAAGACGGGAGGGGTAGGCAGGAGAGGGTAGGCTGGAAAAGAGGAGATTGGTAAGAGATGCCGGCTGAGGAAAACAACACATGATAATCACAAGAATCGATGTAGGTCATGACGGAAGACAGGATGGAAGATATCTATGTCTCCAGAAACTTTTTACCCGTCGTAAGGGCGCGCACACACACACACATATAAGTGACAGTAACGACCTCAGAACACGAGACTAAGGTATCACGTGTCGAAAAATGTGCTACAAAATCTTGTTGGTCGTGTCTCTCGTTCATTCTTGTTTACTTCAGTTCCATTCACATCACGGTCCGCTGAGTAAACGATTTCAGCGACCGATGTTAGGCACCCACCATTCACTCACTAGCTGTGGTGCTGCCATCGTGTTAATCTACGCCAGTGGTTTTCTTTTTTTTCTTTTTTTTTGTATTAGAGCACACTTAAAAAAATCAAATAGTTTTAGGGCATACCTGCCATTTTTTCATTAAATACTCTCTCTCTCTCTCTCTCTCTCTCTCTCTCTCTCTCTCTCTCTCTCTCTCTCTCTCTCTATATATATATATATATATATATATATATATATATATATATATATATATATATAATATGAAAATTACATTGCTAACACACAAATATACCCGGTTACTGAGACACATGTGCTTGGCTGGATTTGCATGTCCACTGTATATTAGGAGAAATCATTGCTCATTAGTCACCCTAGATAAGGAGAAATGACACATATCTACATCTTCAGCAATACTTTGCGGCATACGAAGGATATAACGGCTGTACACAATTTGGGAATCACTAATCTACACTGATTGAAAACTCAGATCATTTCCTTTATCTCCGGAAGCCACTTACTACGGCGGATGGTATCGAGATAATCAAATGACGTCTTGTGATCTAGTGAGTTAAGGATCTCTGACCGGAAGTGGCTTGGTAGCGTTTACATCCGTGTGATGTATTGGAGCTCACTGTAGCCACTACTCCATTGTAGCAACTACTTATCCTTGTCTTAAATATCGTGCTTGGGTGCCCTTGGGCGCCGACACTCCTGATGGTTCAAAAAAGAATTGGATGATACAGACATTTTTACTTATTGAATAATTTACTTTCGTCTGTCATGGTAAATCAGTAACCTGTGTAGGACAGATGCATATTTACACAGCAAAATCTGGGAAAAAAAAAAAAATTGCAAGAAGGTAGTTTCCGTAAAGATCTCATGTAGTTCATACTGTTAGGTGAGTTAAAAATGTAAGAAACTGCATTTAATGTCTATACATTTCAGCATATAATGTGTGAGTCTTATGAGTGTGTGAGAGAGTGCGAGAGAATGAGTGAAAGTGAGAGTACTGGAAAGTGACAGAAAATGATAGAATAAGCGAGGATGGCGAAGCAAGAGCATGTCAGTAGTTGACGGAAAGAGTGAGAGAGTGGACTTAAGTGTGAGAAAGTTAGTGAGGGGGATGTGAGAGAGTGAGAATGAATATGTAGTAGTGAGGCTGTGTCGGTAACTGAGTCTGTGCGAATGAGTGAGGGAGTGTGAATCAGAAATTAGCAATACGTTTGTGAAAAGGATATATATGTGAGGGAAATCGGAGGGTGAGGGTGTGATCGAGTGAGCGAGGATGTGGCTCTGACAGTAAATGGGTGTAAAGGCGAATGAGAGTGAGATAGTGATTAGGCTACGGTGTTGGAAAGTGTGTATGGGAGTGAATGAGTATGACATTTTTATTCTTTCTCTGGGCATCAATCAGACTATCCATTCCCGGAGATCGAGCAGTTTTCAAACGTGTCCCGGACCTTCATAGATCACTGCTTTGGTGCTAATACCCACTGTCCAAATAGAATACATCCTTGAGCTATATCATTCAGGACAGGTTTATGATAATACTGAGGATGATTTTATGATATGTTGGTAAGTCTTCTGAAAAATCCATGAAGTCTGTTGTAAATTAATTCAACTATTTAATCTTTTCTTTCATCCACATAGCAATTGTTTTTATTTATATATTTTTTTCGGAATGTGAGCAAGTGAGATTATACGGCAAGAGTAGGTGAAGATGTGAGTGAGTGAGAATGAGTGAATGTATGATAAAAGATAATTTCTGTGAGAAGGTGAAGGCCAGCGTCAGAAAACGTATGACAGAGTAAAGGAGCGAGTGAGTGATCAGAGTAAAAGTGAGAGAACGAGTTATAGATTAAGGGAGTGAGTTATAGTGTGTGTGTGTGTGTGTGTGTGTGTGTGTGTGTGTGTGTGTGTGTGTGTGTGTGTGTGTGTGTGTGTGTGTGTGTGTTCACTCAGTTGAAATCTAAAGGACTTCAGGTTGCTTTGAGTTGTCCAACCACGTCTACATCTGTGTGTGTGTGTGTGTGTGTGTGTGTGTGTGTGTGTGTGTGTGTGTGTGTGTGTGTGTGTGTGTTTCGGTGAGAGGTGGCCAGGATATTCGTGTGATTTAATGCTTGTGAAAGAGGAAGGAAGAGTCAATGTTTACGTCTGACTGAACAAGTGAGAGTAAAAATGAGTGACAGTGTGAGAATGACTGAATTACTGTGTGAAGCCGAGTGGGCCATGTTGGTGTGGAGTGATTTGATTAAAAGATTGATTTGCGTAGCTGGCTGTGTTTATAAGTTAGCCAGCTACTTTACTGCATTATATGAACTTTAGCCAACTACTTTAATGCATTATAGGAATTTCACCCTCTAGCCGGAGGGGATGAGGATACAGATATTAAAAATTTGCAGATATTCTGTAAATGCTGATGGTAACACAGCGATGACGATTATAACTTGTGAATAACTAGGAAGGATGCACATTTCTCGGTCGATATGTGTTTATATTGGGTTGGGTTTTTGCTTGTTACGTGTAATAATAAACTTTCTTGACTAGTTTACAACTGTTCTTTTTTTATTTGCCAGTGTAGATCATTTTTTCCTAAGAGAGAAAAAGATTGACATAATATTATTTTGCTGACAGTGGAGAGGTTTATATTAGTGGAAGAGTTTCAAGCACCTTGTTATAGTGATAGAGATTAAAAAAAAAAAAAAAAAAAAAACGGAAAAGGAAGACAGAGGATTTATTTTCAAGAAAGCATAGTAGCTGGTACTGTGAAGGTACTGAAATAGAATAAAGCCTTGGGTACAGAATCTGCATGTGGGCTGCATGCTAGTCCCAAATTAATGTACTGTACATGTGTATGTCATGAGTATAAAACAGAAAAAGTGAAGATGGTGACCAGGAGACTATTAACTCATTCAGCCTAAAACTTTCCTTCATAGACTGTAGCACCAGTCGAGCAGGGCAGTACTCCCAAGGTGGATGGAAAGCTGATGACAGGGAGAGCTGGAGCACCCGTTTCATCAGCCCTCAGGACTAGGTCCCGACAATCCCCCTTTGCTGAAAAATTTCAGTGGTCTCAGTAACACAGAGAGTAGGCCAGCATGCTCTCCAATACAAGTTTCTCTAACAGTCATCACCAAACTACAGTACATGCACAGTACACACCACATTTCATTTTCCAAAATTAAAAAAATCATGGCAGCGCAACACTTGGCCTCGGAGTCCTCAAGGGGGGGGGACCACAAATGCCCCCACCTTCCGCCCCTCTCCCGGTGACGACTCGAGCTGCCTGGAACCACTGTCTGACTCTCTTCTTCTTCATTTCTGCAACATTCGCGGTCTTTCCTCTAACTTTCGCTCTGTTGAGCACCTCCTCTGTTTCTCTAAACCTCACCTTTTTCTAACAGAGACTCAGCTGTCTGAGGCAACTGACAGAAGACCCTTTTCTATTTCCTCCTACTTTCTCTATACTCATTTCAGAGCCAAAGGTGGCTGTGTTCCTGAACTCGATTCTTCTGAATTCTCTATGCTCTGGCTTCGGCTTTCCTGTCTTTCTCTGACTAAATATATCTGCGCTGTTTATTTATCTCCTAATCCTACTGGCTATCAAAAATTCTTTGACTATCTTACTTCTACGATGAAAAACATTCTTTCCATTTCTCCTTTCTCTGAAATCTCCATTTAGGAGATTTCAATGTTCATCACCATCTTTGGCTCTCCTCTCCTTTCACTGGTCCACCCCGTGAACAAGCCTACATCTTTTCTATCCTTAATGACCTAGAGCAGCTTGTACAGCATCCTACCCGTATCCCTGACCGCCTTGGAGAGAGCTCCAACATACTTGACCTCTTCCTTACAACTAATCCTTCTGCTTACACTGTTAATCTTTTCTCTCCATTGGGGTCCTCTGATCACAGCCTTATCACCTTAACCTGTCCTATCGCTCCGGCACGGCCTGTGGACCCTCCAAAGAAACGTCGTCTGTGGCACTTTGGAGCTGTGGATTGGGAGACCCTCAGGCAGTACTTCTTTCATTTTCCCTGGAATGTGTATTGCTTCCATGGCCGGGAGCCACCTGAGTGTGCCTTGCGTATTACAGAGGTTATTCTCTTGGGCATGGAAGCATACATTCCTTTCTCATATCCTCTGACTAATGCAAGAAAGCCTTGGTTTAATCACGCTTGTTCTAATGCTGTCCTTAACAAGGAGACGGCTTATAAAAGATACCGAAGCTAACCCACCCCTGAATCACATCTTTTGTATGTTTTTGCCCGGAATCGTGCTAAGTCTGTGCTTCACTCTGCTAAAAATAATTTCATCCACAAAAAATGCTCTCAATTCTTCAACTCGAATTCTTCCTGCTCCTTCTGGCACCTTGCCAAAAACCTTTCTAACAACTTTACCTCATCATCCTTCCCTCCTCTTTTCTTCTCTGATGGCTCTGTAGCTATTTCTTCTACTGATAAAGCAGATCTGGTCGCTCAGACTTTCTCCTCCAATTCCACCTTAGATGATTCCGGTGCTGTTCCTTCATCATTTCCCCCCTCTGACTTCCTCATGGCTGGCATTAAAATTTCTTCAGCTGATGTATTTTCTGCCATCATAGGCCTCAATACAAATAGGGTATATGGGCCTGACGGAGTCCCTCCTGTTGTTCTCAAGAACTGTGCTTCGGTGCTTACATCCTGCATAGGCAAACTCTTTTGCCTTTGTCTATCAACTTGTACCTTTCCTTCTTGCTGGAAGCTTGCTCTCATTCAGCCAGTCCCAAAGAAGGGTGACCATTCCCAACCCTCTAACTATCGTCCAATTGCTTTAACATCCTGTATCTCAAAAGTTTTCGAGTCAATTCTTAATAGAAAAATTTTAAAGCATCTTTCCTATCACAACCTTCTTTCTGATCGTCAGTATGGGTTCCGTCAGGGACGCTCCACTGGCGATCTTCTCACCTACCTTTCAGACTCCTGGTCATCCTCCTTTTGGGACTTTGGCAAAAGCTTTGCCATTGCACTTGACATCTCAAAGGCTTTCGATCGAGTCTGGCATAAATCTTTAATTTCCAAACTGCCCTCTTACGGTTTCTATTCTTCTATCCGTGCCTTCATCTCTAGCTTCCTTTCTGGTCGCTCTATAGCCACTATTGTAGACGGCCATCGTTCTTCTCCTAGATAGAAGATCTATCAGTAGTGGTATTCCTCAGGGCTCTGTCCTATCACCAACTCTCTTCCTTTTATTCATCAATGATCTTGTAAGGGGTACATCTAACCTTATCCACTCATACGCTAATGACTCCACCTTTCACCTTTCCATTCGGTTCCCGCAATGTCAATTTCAGCAGTTACTTCAACAAACAAGGGATGAGGCTATGGCACACCTAATGTCTGACTTAGCTTGTATCTCTGACTGGGGTAAAAATAATCTGGTTGTTTTTAATGCATCAAAAACTCAGTTTTTACAATTATGAATTCAACGAAATCTTCCACAGGTATATCCACTAGTGTTTAATAATATTCAGCTTAATCCTGCATCATCCTTGAACATGCTTGGGGTTTCATTTACTCGGGACTTATCTTGGAAAGATCATATTACCTCTCTTGTAAAATCTGCTTCCAAGAGATTAGGTGTGCTAAGCTGACTCCATTCCTTCTTTACCCCTGCACAATTGTTGACTCTATACAGGGGTTTTATCCGCCCCTGTGTGGAGTACAACTCTCATGTGTGGAGAGGCTCCCCACATACAGCTCTTCTTAATAGGGTGGAGTCAAAGGCTTTTCGTCTCATTAACTCTCCTCCTCTTACTGACTCCCTTCAACCTCTGTCTTTTCGGCGCACTGTTGCAACTGTATCTCTTTTCTATCGCTACTTCAATGGTCACTGCTCCTCTGAACTGTCTGTATGCATTCCTCCACCTCTTCGATGGGTGAATAGGACCTACCCATCTAGCAGCAAACTCTCATCCCTTCTCTGTCCAACTCACTAATGCAGGAGTTAACCGTTACTCCCAGTTCTTCATTTATGCAACAGGTCAGCTCTGGAACTGTCTCCCTCTGTCTGTATTTCCTGCTTCCTATGACCTCCAGTATTTCAACGAAGTGTGTCCAGGCATCTGGAAATGAATGGATCTTGAATTTGGCTCTCTCTTGTATTTTGCTTTTCTCTTGGAAGGAACAATAATTGTGGGCTCGATGCCTTTGGTTCCTTCTTCCTCGGAAAAAAAAAAATCCTGCCATAAAAGTAGGTGCAGGTTGGATGTCTTCTTATATACTTTCCATGTGCTTACAGTTAGCCGGTTCTACCCATGGCAAATGCAGAGTGACACACAGAAACGCAGTCAATACAAGTAACTTCGACTTTTCGATAGACATTTCTCCAACTTCGCTTTGAGCCAGCATGAGGTGGGGATTACTCTGGCTCGCATTTCCCTTCCGAGAAGAAAAATAGTACGTCCCTGCAGTATGCCAAACATAGGCTGATATAACTAAAGGTAAAGAATCTGGTTGCTACTGGACGATTTTGTTCCAGTCAGGAGTAAGTTCCAGTAGTGAAGGATTCAGAAGCTAAGTCAATTCCTGTTCTTCTGTGAACACCTTACACATAAACAGATTGCCTATATAGTTAGTCAGCGCCAACTCCAGTTATATGGGCATGTGGTCCATTTTCCTGAAGCTGACCAAGGTGAAGGTCATGGAACTCATGGCTGGAGCACACTGACCCTTCATGTCGAGATATACTCAGGGGAAGAAGAGCCTGGAGGGTTGTACTAATGGACCCCACGTGGGTGGAGTCGAAGGTTGAGTGAGGCTATGCTTCCCACGGCGTTTGCCCCCCCCCCCCTTATGATTTTTTCCCCTTCCCCCCAATGCAGCCATCATCTTTTGATCTCTGTCTCCCTCTCATTATTCCAACTGCCATTTGTGTGTCATTCAAATCTTAAGCCTTCTGTTTGAATTTAGGTATGTGCAGTATTATTATTCTGGGCAACGAACATCGGAGGGATTGCAAAAGGCCGGCCCCCCCCAAAAAAAAAGAAGGACCTGGGACGAGATCATAGACTGTGTCCTCGGGGATAAGGACCTGAACAGGGAGGCTGCCACAGACCAAGGAGCGTGGAGAACCGCCATTAGGTGACCGCAGCTAAAGCATGCAAGCATGCTGCAGCCTTTAAAAACGATATAAAAGACAAGTGATTTTATTTAGCTGTTTGAAACTCCTCCTAGTCGGAGGTGGTATTAATAGTAGTTATTGCCTAGGCAGTCTGGTCGAACATCCCCGAGTTGCTAAGGAAGACCACGCCCGAGACCGGGCTTTCCCACAGAGCTCTCAAGGAGTGTTTGTTGTGTTGTTGGTAGAGGCAATTGTGTGCAGTCCAGTCTTCCATAGTGTGGTTAACAGTATGGGGTGCTGTGTTGCATCCTGGACAGGCATCAGCGACGGAGTCATCCAGCCTCTTCTGATGGCTCAAATGGGCTGGATGATGCCCATATGTCAGCCTGGTCAGGTGGACCCAGTCCTCACGAGGGAGGTAGGATTCAGAAGGGTGGACATCAGGAGGCTGTACATACAGCTGTGTTGTCTTGAGTGACTAAATAGAGTGACAAGTGATTTGAGCATGGATATGCTCCGAAGCTGGTCTGAGACGGGAGATGGGGAAGAGATGACAGTATTTGTGTGTGATATCGTGTGCTGGGTGTTGTTTAGATGTTCTTTGGTGTGTGTGGGTGTGCTGCCATGTAGTATAGTGGATGGTGTGGGTTTCTGGAGGCTGCAGCAAAGAATTTGTGTGCCTCTCACGTCTAGATGATCCTTGACTTTGAGGACTTTGGTTTCTTGGGTGGGTGGTCTGTTGGTGTAGTAGCTGTGCAGCCTGTGATTATTTTTAGAGCCTTGTTCTGTATGGTCTGTAGAGTGTTATAGTGTGTTTTAGTGAGGTTAGAAACCCAAGCAGGACTTGCATAGTTCATCACTGAACGTATATATTGTTTGTATACTGTGGTGGTGGTTTCTTTGTTGTGCCCAAATGTTGTATGGGCAACTAACCTTGGGTGTTGAGTCTTGGTGTTTATTTTTAATGTTTGTGATATGTTGTTTAAATGACATTGATGTGTTGTATGTTATACTAAAAATTTTGTAGTTGTATGTGTGTGTGTGGTAGGGGAGTGTTGTTCATGGTGAGGTGTGGAATGTGACTATGTTCTGCTGTCCAGTTTATGAGAAAGGTCACTGTAGATTTGGCTGGGGCTATTGTAAGTCTGTGGTGAACCATTCATGTAGTGTGTTGAGGTAAGGTTGGAGGATGTGTGCAGCTGTTTTTGCATTTTGGTGTGTACATGTAAGGGTTATGTTGTCTGCATAGGAAGCTATGTGTATTTGTTGTGTATGGGGTGTGGGTATGTTGGGCATGTATACGTTAAAGCAGTAGTTCTCAACTCGTTTCAGGCCGTGGACCACCAGCCCAAATAAAAAAAAATATCGTAGACTATTTCATTTTTGAGTAATGATAAATAAAAGATAGACAACAAATAGTTGGGTTTGAAAAATATTTCTTAAATAGGAATAATACAATAAAATGAATAGCCAATTATTTATTTTGATAAAATTTTTCTTAATGCATTTTCAATAAATTCAATAAAATATATGCACCAATCTCCAGTTTATGACCAAATATTGAACGTTCTGTGGACCACCCAGAAAGTCATCATGGACCATCAGTTGAGAAACACTGGGTTAAAGAGAGTAGGGGACAAAACTGATCCTTGTGGGACTCCGCTTGTGAAGTTTCTGATGTTCGACAACTGATCGGCAAATGTTACACGTGCACATTTGCCTACTAAATAGTTTGCCAGCCATCTTTTTGTGTTATTGTGCATGTTTGTTGGACCTCGAGCGGTGGCATCTTCGTCGTGGGTCCATCCCCCAGAGGCCGTCGAAGAGGAGGAGGAGGAGGACAGCATGGGGGCCAAATCACTGCAAACCCCCCTGGCCCCTCACGGGGCCCGAGAACCTGGAAGTGGCTTCGGTCGCCCGAACAAGTACTAGTCAATCAATCAATCATTTCCTGTGGCACCCTCGGGGATGCATAGGGCCTCGATGAACTCACACCACCACATCCTATCTTGTGCTAACTCCTCAAGATCTCCCCAACACTCATCTCCAGCTTCCCGTCTCATTGTCCTCACCCACGCGTCTTTTGGCCTTCCTCTACCTCTCCTACCAAGTGCCACCCACCCTGGTGTACCTCGTACTATTCCCTGACTCCTATACACATGTCCTAGCCACTTCCATCGTGAGAATCTAACATATTCATCGATCGGCTGCACTCCCGTTATTTCTCTAATTCTACTATTTGGTATCCTTTCCCACCACTTAACTCCTAATATTCTTCTAAGTGCTTTATTTTCAAACACCAAGAATTCATTTTCCATAGTCACTGTGCTGTACCAAGACTCGTGTCCATAAATTAAGATACTCCTAACCATTACCTTATAAAGTTTGATTTTTGTATGCACAGAGAAATTGTTATTATTCCAAATATTTTTAAGCATTCCCATTGCCTGATTAGCCTTCTTTAACCTTTCCTAGTCAAAGAGGTTTAATCTATTTCGTTAACATTTTCCTTGTCTGAGTGTGAGTTTCATTTGTACGATATCAGATTATTTTATTCTTACGAAGGCTACTGCTCTGAGTTGTAATTAATTCATCTGTTCAGTACAAGATAAGACTGTTTATCTTAGTTAAGGGAAATATGTGCACAGGTAAGAAACCTTTGAGGTGGAAGCAGGACTCCTGGGGTCAGAATGGTGTGTGAATGTGTTTCTAACTCATGTAGTTGCGTCTGCTTTTGATAATTCTAACTTTTCGTGTTTTCTCTTTCTGAACTGTAACACACCACAGTCCAATGCAGTAAAAGATGCCATGATGATGATGATGATGATGATGATGATGTTGAAAGAAATTCCTCCAAAGCAAAGAGTCAGAATCTATTTTGATAAATCATTCCTGTTAACCTCATTCCCATTATTTCAGTTAACCCTACTGTCCCAATAACTTCACCGTGTCCCATCTTCAACATGCTTCTTCATCTCTCATCTCCCACTGCTTACACTCACCTAAGTCTCTTACGTTCATCATTCTTTCTCTTAGTAATGTAACACATTCCATTAATGGCTCTCCCTCATGAATTATTTCTTTATTTTTTTTTCAATTTAGAGTTTCTCACTTTTCTCTTGTACGCACTGGCTCTTCTTTTCTCTCTCATATAGCCTACCCTCACTCCCTTTGCTCCTGTCCTCTTCTGTATCGACTTTCTTCTCCCAGTTTCTTTCATACACTCTTTCTTTTTCTTGTCTCTTATCTCAACTTACATCTTTCCACCTTTCATGCTCCTGCTTCATTATATCTTATTGATCCTTTGATCTTCCTTTATAATTTCTCTTCTCTTACTCATCCACATTCACTTTCCTATGCTCCTTTTCCTTCGTTTTGATTCTGCTTAACTCTCCATTCCTCCATACACAGTTTCCTTTCCTACATTTGCTTCACAATCACTTTCCTCTTCTTCTTTTCTTTGAAACTAATTTTCCTCCGCTCCCTTCCATTTACTTTAGTTTCCTCTCGTGTCATCCTAAAATTCTTCTATCTCTTTTTTAACGTTCGCATTCCTCCTTCCATTCCACACTATCACATTCTTCTCTCACTTAATTTACATTCACATTCCTCTCACTCCCTTTCTCTCTCTCTCTCTCTCTCTCTCTCTCTCTCTCTCTCTCTCTCTCTCTCAATGACACCTTTTTTTTTTTTTATATAGTCCATTCCTTCCTTCACATTCTCCATCCTCTTTCCCCTCCCCCACTGTATGTCCATACCTCCTACCGTTTTCCTTCGTCCCTTGCTTTCACATTTTTTTTTTCTCCCCCATATCATCATTGCTTTTCTCTCTCTGTCGTCTTTCACCCAAACCTGTATACATTCTCTCCGTCTCCTCGCCTCCATTATTATTTTCACCCCTTCCTTCATGTTTCCTAATCTCTTTCCTCCAGCCTTTATTCTCATTCACATTCCTCTCTCCACCTCAGCTGTTGTCATAAAACCGTAACGGCAGGAAACCCCTTCGATTTATTGGTTAGAGAGGAAAGAATCAAAGGAAATATTGCAATTTTTTTTTTATGTGTTCGACACTGGGCAAAGGCTTCAGTGCCTATTATCTCGGGGGCAGCAGCCAATCCCAAGGCCCAGTAGTCCTCCTACACCTCTATATGTCACCATTGCTTTAAAAAATTCCTGGCAAATATTTGTCTTTGTGATGGGGAGGAGGAGGGACAAAGTGATTATGAATTCAGGAGCTGGGGAAAGGTGAATACGAATGAAGAGAGGAGGGGAGACGAGACTGGTTATAATGGAAAAAAAAAAAGAGTATGAGGAGAGGGAAGACTGACTCAGAATGAAAGGAGGAAAAAACAATAGAAAAGTGAATATGAATGTTTTAGTCTGTGCTTGTGAATAGTGTGTGTGTGTGTGTGTGTGTGTGTGTGTGTGTGTGTGTGTGTGTGTGTGTGTGTGTGTGTGTGTGTGTGTGAATGAAAAGAGGAAAAAATAGAAAAGTGAATATGAATGTTTTAGTCTTTGTCTTTGAAAATATTGAGTGTGTGTGTGTGTGTGTGTGTGTGTGTGTGTGTGTGTGTGTGTGTGTGTGTGTGTGTGTGTGTGTGTGTGTGTGTGTGCTATTTCAGCAGATTTGTCCAAGAAGCTTCCGCACGTCGTTAATAAGTGTATAAGTGTATATGATGCCTTGCTCATTGTTCGCAATGAGCAAGGCATGTGTTGGAAATTCCTTAACTTTATCATCCTTTTTATCCTTTCACTGAGAGAAGGTATCAGAGCTTCATAATAATCTTTCAATAACACAGAGAGTAGACCCACATGCTCTCCCACGCAAGTTCTTACTGTCAACACCAAACTACATGCTATTGAAAATTTAAACAAAACATAATGGCACTTCATCACAAAGCCTCAGTGTCCCCGGGACAGGTGGGGGAGAAGGGGGACCAAAATATGATCAAAGCCTCCACCATCCGGCCCTTTTCCAGTGATGACCAAGCAAGACGCCTGGAACCACTGTCTGACCCACATCTTATTCGTTTCTGCAACATTTGTAGTCTTTCCGCCAACTTTCTCTCTGCTGAACATCACCTTCCCTTCTCCAAAACTCTCATCTTCGCCACTGAGACTCGACTGTTTGAGTTGACCGATACTAAACCCTTCTCTGTATCCTCTTTCTTTCTCTATACTCATTTCAAAGTCAAAGGTGGCTTTTGCGTATATGTACACAATAACATACCTCGCTCTCGAGTTTATGAACTTGAATCATCCGAATTCTCCACTCTCTGGTTTTGGCTTTCCTGTCATTATCTGACTAAATATATATGTGCTCTTTACTTATCCCTTATTTGTACTGACTTTACTATCCCTTATTTCTAATGACTATGAAAAATTCTTCGACTATCTTACTTCTAAGTTGGAACAAATCCTATCAATTTCTTTCTCTGAAATCTCCCTTCTAGGAGATTTGGATGTTCACCACTACCTTTGGCTCTCCTCTCCTTTCACTGGTCAGTCTTGAGAACAAACCTACATCTTTTCTATTCTTAATGACCCAGATCAGCTTGCACAGCACCTCACCCGTTTCCCTGAATGTCTTGGAGAGAGTTCCAACATAAATGACCTCTTCCTCACAACAAATCCTTCTGCTTACATTGTTAATCTTTTCACTCCGTTGGGCTCCTCCGATCACAGTCTTATCACCTTAACCTGTCCTATTGCTCCAGTAAGGCCTGTGGACCCTCCCAAGAAACAGCGGCCATGGCACTTTGGAGTTGCTGATTGGGAGGGTTTCAGGCAGTACTTCTTTGATTTTCCGTGGAATAATTATTGCTTCCATGGCCGAGAGCCATCTGAGTGTGCCTTGCACATTACAGAGCTTATTCTTTCAGGCATGCAAGCATACATCCTTTCTCATATCCTGTGACTAATGAAAAAAAAAAAAATTGTTCAATCATGCTTGTTCTTATGCTGTCCACAAGAAGAAGGCCTACAAAAGGTACCATAGCCAACCTATCCCCGAATCTCATCTCTTTTATGCTTCTGCCCAGAATCCTGATAAGTCTACTCTTCGCTCTGTTAAAAATATTTCATTCGTACTAAATGCTCTGAATTCTGCAGCTCAAATGCTTTCTGCTCATGGCACCCTGCTGAAAATCTTTCAAACAACTTTAACTCATCATCCTTCCCTCCTCTTTTCCACTTTGATAGCTCTGTAGCTATTTCTTCTACTGATAAACCATAACTCTTCGCTCAGACTTTTTCTTCCACCTATGATGATTTTGGTCGTGTGCTTCCATCTCTTCCCCCCTCTGACTTCCTCATAGTTGACATTAAAACCTCTTCAATTCATACATTTTCTGCCACCACGGACCTCAATACTAATAAGGCATATGTGTGTGATGGGGTCCTTCTTGTTGTCCTTAAGAACTGTGCTTCTTTTGCTTACACCCTACCTAGTTGAATTCCTTCGCCTTTGTCAACTTGTACTTTTCCTCCTTTCTGGAAGCTTGCTATCATTCAGCCTGACCTAAAAAAGTGTGACCATTACTATCCCTCCAACTATCGCCTAATTGGTTTGACATCGTGTGTTTCATATGCTTCTGAGTCTCTTCTTAACACAAAAATTTTAAAGCATCTTTCCCAGCACAACCTTCTTTCTGATAGTCAGTATGGGTTCTGCTAGGGACGCACCACTGGCGATCTTCTCACCTACCTTTCAGACTCCTGGCCATCCTCCTTTCGGGACTTTGAAAAGCTTTGCCATTGCTCTTGACATTTCAAAGTTTTCGAGCGAGTCAGGCATAAATCTCTAATTTCCAAACTGCCCTCAGCTGGTTTCTATCTTTCTCTCTGTGCCTTCATCTCTAATTTATGGTCGTTCTGTAACTGATACTGTAGATGGCCACTTTTTTTTCTCCTACAGCTATCAAATTGTGGCGTTCCTCAGGGCTCTCTCCTATAACAAATTCCCATCCTTTTATTCATCAATCACCATCTATGCCGTACATCTAACCCTATCCATTCATATGCTAATTACTCCACTTTTCACCTTTCCATTCGCTTCCCACAGCGTCCATCTCAGCAGTTACTTCAACAAACAAGGGTTGAGGCTATGGCACACCTAATGTCTGACTTGGCTCATACCTCTGATTGGGGTTAAAGATATCTTGTTTTTAATACATCAAAAACTCAGCTTTTTTTTTTTTTTTTTTTTTTTTTTTTTTTTTTTACGTGTCCGACTCCGGGCAAAGGCTCAGGGCCTATTTCTTGGGGGCAGTGGCCTATCCCAAGGCCCAGTAGTCCTCCTACACCTCCAAATGTCACCACTTCGGCGTTTACACCCACTGTCCATATTGAATACATGCTAGGGCTGTCTCATACAGGACTGGTGTACTGGTATTAGCAGGGGTACTTTTACGACATGTCGGCGGGTCATCTGGTAGATCAGAAAAGTCTGCTTTTTAGGAAATTCAAATCCTTAAACTGTTCCCTGCCCCAGCCGGGATTCGATCCTGGGTCCATTAGGACTGCAAGCCGCCTCTCTACCGATCTTACATCTATCAACCCAACAAAATCTTCCGCAGGAGTATTCTCTAATTCTTAACAATATCCACCTCACTCGTGCATGATGTTTAAACATACCTGGGGTTTCATTCTCTCGGAATTTGTCTTTGAAAGATCATAATACCTCTCATGTAAAATCTGCTTCCAAGAGATTAGGTGGGCTAAGCCGACTCAGTACCTTCTTTACTCGTGCACAGTTGTTGACTTTTTGCACGAAATTTTTTTCCCCCCTGTGTAGTGTACAACTCTCACATGTGGAGAGGCTCCCCACATATAGCTCTTCTCAACATGGTGGAGTCAAAGTCTTTTTGTCTCATTAGCTCTCCTACTGGCTCTCTTCAACCTACAGTATAATTATCTTTTTGCCTCACTGTTGCATCTTTATCTCTTTTCTATCACTACTTCAGTGGTTACTGCTCTCTGAACTGTCTGCTTGCATTCCTCCATCACTGCGACGGGCACGCAGCACCTGTCTAGTAACAAACTCTCATCCCGTTTCTGTCCTACTCACTAATACAAAAGTTAACCATTATTCCCAGTCCTTCACGTACGTAACAGATCAACTCTGGGACTGTCTCCCTCTGTCTTTATTTTCTACTGCCTATGATCTCCAGTCCTTCCAAATGTAGCGTGTCCAGGCAACTCGAAATGAATGGATCTTCAGTTTGGCTCTCTGTTACCTTGTTTTTGCTTCTTCTTAGAGGGAACAATCTACCGGCTCCTGGCCTTTGGTTCTTTCTTCCTTGCATTTTATATATAAACAAATACACTCAATTACAACGGGGGACGCGGTGGCTGAATCGGTAGAGAGGCGGCCTGCGGTCCTAATGGACCCAGGATTGAATCCCGGCTGGAGCAGGGAACAGTTTAAGGAACTGAATTTCCTAAAAGCAGACTTTCCTGATCTACCAGATGACCCACCGACATGTCGTAAAATACCCCCGCTAATACCAATACACCAGTCTTGCATGAGACAGCCCTAGCATGTATTCAGTATGGACGGTGGGTGTTAGCGCCGAAGTGGTGACATGTGGAGGTGTAGGAGGACTACTGGGCCTTGGGATAGGTTACTGCCCCCGAAAAATAGGACCTGAAGCCTTTGCCCAGAGTCGGACACGTAATATACAGTATATATATATATATATATATATATATATATATATATAGTATGTGTGTGTGTGTGTGTGTGTGATCATCGGAGCCTCTGTTGTATATATATTGGACGTAGACAAATATATGATTATTATCGGTATGTGGTGGCAGAATGCTAGCAGTAATATTCAAGGGCATGATTTTTAGTTAGGATGATTTTATTTCGCGATGAAAGTTATTTTTTTCCCCAATAATTTCATATAATTATCACATAAAACTGGCGATAACAAACATCATCTAAACTTAAACACTGGTGAAAAATAAGTCATGTTGCGGCAGGTAAGACCAACCAATAACCGAGGTTGTTATTACGTAATAAAATGCATGGAAATAGTTTATATTGTATAAATACTGCGCACATAATGATAGTACTGAACTGATGTAAACCTGGCCTCCCTCCTTTCCCGTTTCATTACACACTTCCCCTTTCTCCCCATCCCCTCACCCTACCGGTCACCAGAGTCTCGTCTTCTCCAGCACTCTCATAGTCTTGAGTTGTTGGTGATCGCCTCGCTGCTACAACTAACAAGGTCATTTCAATACTTTTCCCCTTCGGGAAAGTGAAGAGGGTTTGTATAGAATTGATATTTTATAATACACCATGGAATCAAGTTAATCCTTGTCTCAGGATGGTAATTAATATATTTGGCTATTATCAACCGCCTCATCACAAGTTCTGTGCTTCCGGATATCACCAAACAATATTATTCAGCTTGAGTGAGAAGTCTTCAGGCAAGCAATAATAGCAATAATAGCTTCAGCAAACTAAAGTTCGTTCTCCGGTCGCTTATCCTCAGGTGCTTAACACAACACATTCATATCGTGGTGGATGATGCAAAACGTGATTGATGTGGGCTGACTAAGTTTGCTCATATTGAGAACTATGCCATATTAATTGTAGTGTGTGGTGCAGGTTTAATAAATGTTGGAATAGCTAATTGTAACTCGGTTCCTCAAAACGATATTGACTCAGATGCATTGTTAACCCATTGGATCAGTCGTAAATGAAGCCTTTCTCAAACTTACAGGATGTTGAGTAAGAAGTCCATGTCACCTCCTACAGTAACACCTTTCAGGAAGCGACACCTGTTATATGGCTCATAGAGAGAAGGCCACAGATAGTGAATAACGAATGAATGTGTGTGCGTGTGTGTGTGTGTGTGTGTGTGTGTGTGTGTGTGTGTGTGTGTGTGTGTGTGTGTGTGTGTGTGTGTGTGTGTGTGTGTGTGTGTGTGTGTGTGTGTGTGTGTGTGTGTGTGTGTGTGTGTGTGTGTGTGTGTGTGAGTGTGTGACACGAAAGGAGTGAGTGCAGATGGAGTATGAAGGCTGAAGCAAGAAGGTGTATATAAATTCATTAATTTGTAACGTAAATGCAACAGTGCCTCTCTCTGTGAATGCCTCCGTGGATGGGTAGATGGTGGGGCAGAGTTCTGTGCGGGCACAGTCTCACCACACGGTGTTGGAGTATCCTACACCATGGTGCGGTTGCGGCAAACCGCAGAGAAATCCTTGTGGATGCATTGCTTGTGCAGTTCCAATCTCTGGGGGTGCGACGCTGGTGTGGTTGTATTTTCTTCACTGCGGTACATGTGCGGAATTTGTAGCGCTAGTATAAACGAAAAAGAGTGTCTTGTCATGCACAGAAATTGACGAGCAGAATATGCTTAATCATATACCACAGAAGATTATCAATAAACGTGTTCTGGACCCGTGAACTGATCAGTGTTTGTGGAACACCAGGATGAGTGATGGTCTAGACAATTTTCGCATTTAGACGTTTTGGAACAGATTTTAGTCATTCTACATTAACATTCAAAGAACATGACAATCGATTGAACTGCAGCATGATAAGGGAAATATCACATTGCAGCATGGTAAAGGAATTATCACGTGTGTCTGTGAGTCTGCAATGTACCCCTCGTCATGAAAGTGATCCATTCACCATGGACAGTTTATCTGATGCATCTAAGACACTTTTAATTCGGACTTGCACAAGATTTATTTTTATTCAACTTTTTTGTCTTCCTGAACTGTAAATAGTATATTGTTTCGATGAGAACTCGTATGCACTTCCTATGATGAGAAAACTGTCCAGAGTTAGAGAAAACTTAAATTCTGCTTGTGTTGAAGGAATAATTCACCCATCACCCAGTCCATAAAACAATAAATTTCTTCAATCCAAAAACAGAAAGTCCTGCAATCAGCAGACAGTTAGCTTGTCCTAGACTAAACAAGTGGTGAAATCCAGCACCTTTCTCTATAGTCTGAGGTCCACCTGAAGATTAACATTATGCATCAAATTTCTCCCCCACTGTTAAAGGCACCTGCATGACTGTTAATGAATACGATGACTTCCATAATGATGCCGACGACACTGTCAGTAAACTGGAAACGTATCAGAAAAAAATTTACTCAGATGTGTTCCATTCCCATTCTGGAGCGGTGGAAGGAACTTGAGATCCAACTCCCGGCACTCTCTAGGATTTCAGGTATGCTTTTTGTATCATGGCCACCAGTGCAACCAGTGACAGAAATTGTAGTCTAGCGGGACATCCAATGTCAGCTAGGAGGACAAGCCTCATATCATCTTGTGTCAATGATATCTTATACAGTAATTCAGACTTAATTACTAACAGCAAAGAGAAGTAGGGATGCAAGCAACAGAAGCTATAACAGGATAGGTCACCAACTTCCACAATTGTGTCAAAACAGCTTAATGAAAACTTTAAAAACATTTCATAAACAGACTACAATAAAACCATTGCATTCCTTTTGTTGTTGAAGTTTCTCCTTTCTGTACCATAATCTAGAGACATGTAAAATGGTGTTATGTATACTATATATTGTTGCTCTTGATTACTTCATGTCCAGCAGTCTCATATGTGGATACAAGTACATGACTGCGATGCAAATTGTAGGGTTCTATTCTGTGGGTGCAATACTGGTGTGGTTCCTTATCTTGCGGTTGCGGTGCAGATGCAGACAATGACTTGTGGGAGCGGTGCAGGTGTGGGTTCAAGACAGCTAAAATCCTGAGGTAGTGATGCAGATGCAGTTCTAACATTGTGATTCCAGTACAAGTGCGAATCCAAATACTGGAGCCACGCAGAGTTCTATGGTGGGATGGTGTTGGTCAGAGGAAAGGGTGGGTGAGTAGGAGGGTAAGTGGGTAGTGGGAAAATGGGTCCATGAGGATTACGATCTTGGGATGAACAGATCCACAATAGGAAAGATTCCACGTGGGAAAGTAGATCCATTAGGAACAATAGGTCCATTGGAAGAATAGGTTCATGTGTAAAATACATCTATATGGAAAGCATCTCATAAACAAGAACAAAACCACGGAGAAAAAACGTCCGTGAAGTAAAATATATCTAAGGAAGAAAAGAGGTCCAGGGGGAATATAGGTCCAAACGGGGGAAACTAAAAAAATGTGGGAAATATTTTCAATGCGGGTCCCTGGGGGAAAGTAGATGCTGGGATGACATCTAAGGGGTGTTACTGGAAAAGATTTATTTATGTGCTGGTATGAGTGAAGGCGCTGCAAATTAATGTGCTATTATGTTTTACCTCTTGATTGTGAAGAAGGCTTGTTATTTTCTACGTTTTGACAAACGGTAGACGATATTCAGCGGATCAGGGCTGGGTCACTACCTATTACGGAGATATGAACTTCAGTAATAGTAACGTTAACTCCATCGCCTCAACCTTATATTATGTTTAATAAGCTTGTTAGCAGCAGAGGATGGTATTTGGCACAGGTAAGGGCTATAGGAGTGAAGGGATTAATGATGGCCGTAGGTAGCACCTCATATTCAAACACTTTCACACAAACAGAAAAAAAAAAAAAAATGTATAAAAGTAGGAAGAATAACATAAAAAAGATAAAGACATTACCGAGCGGATGGGTTAACTAATCTACAAAATTTACCTTTGAATTTTATCCTCACTAATTCCATTACACAAGACTAATGACACAGCACAAGCATTATACATTATGAACGGGGGTTATTACTGCCGAAGCGAAGACATGTGAAGGAGTACTATGCAGTTTGTAATAATGATTTGTTACCGGTATATTGTGATAATATGCTTCCCACAGACGTAAGTTAGTGTGAGTAAGCCTTGCATGTAATGGATTGTCAAAGAAATGTGTTATGCATTACGGTCATAGCTGGTACCTGAAATATTGGGTATCACTTGTTATTGAAAATATTTGATCATATCTACATAATTTAAAGGAGAAAATGGAACAATATCCTACTGCATATGCTACCTACAATATTCTACTACCAGCGCAGGTTAGATGGTGAAGGCGAGGGAAATGAGTGTGTGGAATGTCAGGGTTCTCTCTGGTACACATTTTAACTTTCAAAACCAAGGACACTTAACTTCCACCGTATTATAAGTGGAGCAAGTATGGGATTTTATTAAGGTTACAACAGTACGATTTTACCTAGCCAATAGTAAGTCATACGAGCTGGGGTGTTCATTACTGTCAACATTCAGATAAGAGTCAGTCAAATGGACCCAGTTTGAATCAGAAAACGATAAGTATTTATGTTGATAGTAATATTTCACGTGTATGTGGGGGGGGGGTCGCTTCTGCAACTGTGTGAGAAAAATTAATGTGGCATCCATTACGTATTGAGCTGGATTGCTAAGCTATTTCAAGGTTACGATATTTTATAATTTCATATACAGTATACTGATTATCGTCAAGTGATAATAGTTGGGAAGTGAAAGATAAAAATGGTAGATTACTAGTGGAGAAGGGAGAAAAGGTGAGTAGATGGAGAGAACACTTTAATAAATTGCTGAATATAGAAAATGAAAGTAATGCGAATATAAGTGGCTAGGGAATGGCTGGGAGACGGAGGGATGTGAGAAGAGAGGAGGAAATCAGTAGGACAGAAGTTGTGGAAGCGATGAAGGAAGTTAAAATGGGGAAAGACCCAGGAATTGATGGAGTGTGTGGTGAAATGCTGAAGCATGGAGGAGAGATAGTAGTAGAATGGATGTGGAAGACGTGCAGATTGACCTGGGAGGAAGGTAGGGTCCCGGATGATTGAAATTATTCCCCTGTACAAAGGAAAAGGGGAAAAAGAAGTATGTGGTAATCATAGGGGCATTTGTCTTCTTAGTGTAATAGGAAAGTATATGTTCGGATACTCATTAACAGAGTTAGGGAAATAACAGTGGAAATACTTGGAAGAAGAAAAGGGAGGCTTTAGGAAGGGAAGAGGTTGTGTAGATCACATATTCATTCTTAGATCTTTAGTCGAAAGGTTTTTGAAGAAAGGAAAGAAGTTCTATGAGGCCTTCATGGATCTGGAGAAAGCATATGACAGGGTGGATAGACAAGGATTGTGGAAAGTATTAAGAATATATTGAGTACATGGGAAGTTGTTGAATGCCGTGAAGAGCATGTATGAGAGTGCAAAGGTTGCAGTGCATGTGGATATTGAACTGAGTGAATTTTTCCATTTGACGGTTGGATTGAAACTTGGATGTGTCATATCTCCATGGTTCTTGAATTTATATATAGATGAGGTTATAAAAGAGATACAAGGTAGGGGAGTGGATGTTGGAACGGCCCTAATGAGAGAGGACGATGTTTGGAAACTCCCTGTACTATTGTTTGCAGATGATACTTTGTTGTTAAGTGAAGACGACTGGGAGCTGCAAGGCTTGGTGGATGAGTTTGGGAGAGTATGTAAGAAACGGAATCTAAAGGTGAATGTAGGGAAGAGTAAAGTTATGGTCTCTGAGTGACGTGAATTCAGTGAATGTATAGTGAGGTTGGATGAGGAAGAATTGGAAAATGTGAGTGCGTTTAAGTACTTGGGAAGTGTGATGAGTAAGGATGAAAGTTTAGAGGGTGGAGTGCTTGAAAGGGCACAACAAGGAAGAAAGGTTGCTGATTCCTTGAAAGCAGTGATAAGAACCAGGGAAGTGAGCATGGAAGTGAAAAAGTTACTACATGACAGTTTTGTGCTACTAATTCTAACGTATGGAAGTGAAGCTTGGACCTTGTTCGAGGGACAGAAGTCAAGAGTGAGAGCTGTGGAAATGAGTTATTTAAGAGGAGCATGTGGAGTCACATGGAGAGACAGGCTGTCAAACGAGGAAGTGAAGGATCGTTGTGGTGTGGATGTGGATGTGATAGGAAGCGTTACAAGAAACACACTGAGGTGGCTTGGCCATGTGGAGAGGATGGAGAGTGAGAGACTAACGAGGTGAGTGTATGTGAGTGAGGTGGAGGAGGGGAGAGGGAGGGGGAGGCCAAGGATGAGATCGAGGGATGGAGTGGAGAGGTCTATGAGAGAGGGTGATTGGGTGCTGGGAGCGGGGCAGTGAAATGGCGGGGGACAGGGCGATGTGGAGGCGATTTATTTTTGGCCACCTGTTACGGGATTAAGGCGTCTGGCAATACATAGGTAGATAATATCATCTTGGACAGATCCATATCGAAGCCAGTTTTTTAAATACTAGAGCATTTCAGTGTTTATCATATTCCCGATTAGTTTCCTCAATTGTTCCGTGGTGCAAGGAACACAGTCTAGTATCTAGAGTTTGATGATATCCTTCACCACCTTATAATAAAATAAAACCTCATTTCAGGCTATAGATTTAATAACTCTTTGGAACACATGTGGACGAATATTTGTGCGTCTGTTGGTGGTGGTGGCATAGTGTTAGTGTGTGGAGGCAGATAATTAAGGTTGCTAGATTTTGAAAAGTTATCTTTTTTATGCAAGGAACTAATGGCCAGGAGCCCGCAAACTGTTCCTTCCAAGAAAAAAAAAAAAATACAAAAGAGAGCCAAATTCAAGATCCGTTCATTTACTATCAGGTATACGTGGATATATTTCAGTCACAAAAAAAAAAAAAAAAATTGTAAACACGCGTGTAATGTGTGTCTCTCCAACATCTAAAGACGCTCGTGTCACTTGCCGAGTTGCGTGGGGCTGAGAAATAATCCTAATGTGTTGTGACAAATATATCCTGCCATAATGGATTTACCTGGTTAATCAAAAAATTCAGGTGTCTAAGCTTTTATCACGCCGTGGTGTCGCTGCGGCATCAGTGCTTGACTTGTCTAGCAGTCTGGGGTACGATTGCCGATCAGGAGCGTATAAAACATTTGTACACACAGGTGTAATGTGTGTCTCTGCAATATATATATATATATATATATATATATATATATATATATATATATATATATATATATATATATATATATATATATGCGGGATTGCCTTTTATATAACTTTTCTCTATGATTCACTGTGATCATCATTAATACTTCTAAAACCGTTTTGTCTCCCAGCATATATACTTCGTATTTCGTTCTGGCTACCAGCGCACGATAATACTGAGAACATTGAAACCCCGTCCTTCCCTTCACCCGGTTGTTTGTCCCTGTCTTCATGTCCGCCATCTATCTTCCCTCCCTCTGCCACCACCGCCCTCCCAGCTCGTACCAACCATCATATAATATGCATCCTGCCTGTCCCGCGAGGCAATATTCTCGAGTGATGGAACACCTGCCTGTCCGCCCCTGACCTCCAAATGTTTACCTTGTCCTGCTGCTGCTCTCTCTCTCTCTCTCTTTCTCCGTCGCTTTGAAGGCGGAACTATGGACCGTATTTTGGACAAAATAAAGACTGCGGAACATGTTTTCTATACAGACGAACTAAATACTACGCCTGTTTGTGTTATTTATATATTATAAGGATCGATATAATTTGCTCCAGTAACCATTAAGCAATTTCAAGATGTGAAATAAACAAAATACATCACTGAGGACGAGGTGCTACAAAGGCTTTATGTCACTTGGTATACGATCCTCACATTTCTCTATCGTAGTCTCGGGGGAAAAGGTTGCTCCCTAATACCTTATCTTTACCGACTTATTGTTTGATACTGCTGGTGAATATCGTCTGTTTGTTTGGCAGAGTATGGTGATATTAGAATGATTAAAGTCATGCATAATAGGATGGCCTGGTGTAATAAGTAAAATAAATCACCTAGGAAGAGGTGTTAGGGAGCGTCCTTAACCGGCGAGAATACTAGCCCGTGTTAGTGTTGTACTGCATTGACCTTTGCCCTGTTGTCTGATACACGTTGCTGTTGTTGCTGTTTCGGTCGTCAACAGAGTAATCTTGGATCATATTCAGTTTTCTTGGAGCTCTCCCCACTTTCTTACCGCTCACTTTTCCTGTTTGTTTTATCAGTTTTACTTCATTATAAACATGCGACCTGAATTGCCCACCAAAAGCCTTGAGATTATACTGTACTCGACCCCGAACATCACAGCTATAATGCACGCGTCACCTGCTTTCTTATCGCACATACTTTAAGCATCTAATCTCACTAAGGATCGTAATTACACGTTAGAATTAATGCATTTAAAAATCATTGAAGAAGGGCAGAGAGTGTAATACCTGTGCCAACCAACTTGTCTGAGGGCCGAATGATTGAGTTTGTCCTGTAGCATTAACCTTCGACTCATTGCTTTCAAAACAGATTTACATACTTCAGTCCTGCTTAACCCATTGGCGCCCAGTGTCCTGTATAAAGGACAGAATTGAGCATTTTCAAAATTTAATAAAGAAGGGAACCCCAGGGTAGGGACCTACGAGCTTTGCAACTAGAAGCCGATAGGCGGAGGGCGGTACTCTTTGTGCCCCTCCACCAAAATCCTTTGCACAGAAATTCTGGGCACTAATGGGTACCCCACCAGTAAACAAAGTTTGATGAAGTCCAATCAAGACTACTTGAAATAACCTTGCCCATTTACCTTCCCTGTAACCTTAATTTTGTACTTATTGTTCCCAAAATCCAATCTCATGCTTAACCTGTACAGTTCCACTACGTTTGGTCTATATCAGATAAAGACTGTTTAAGTTTTCCATGACATACGACGTTAGTTTTTGACATACCTGTATTATTCTTAAAAAAAAAAAAAAAATCTCATGTAATAGGGGAAAAAATACTCTAACAGACACGTGGCAGAACAATAAAATATAATGCCAGTAACAGATGTTAGTTCAGAAACTACAAACACATTTATGATTCGGTCAGAGAAGTATTTCTATATATATATTTTACGTGTCCGACTCTGGGCAAGGGCTTCAGGGCCTATTTCTTGGGGGCAGTGACTTATCCCAAGGCCCAGTAGTCTTCCTACATCTCCACATGTCACCACTTCGGCGCTAACACCCACCGTCCATTTTGAATACATGCTAGGGCTGTCTCATACAGGACTGGTGTATTGGTATTAGCGGGGGTATTTTTACGACATGTCGGCGGATCATCTGGTGGATCAGGAAAGTCTGCTTTTAGGAAATTCAGATCCTTAAATTGTTCCCTGCCCCAGCCGAGATTCAATCCTGGGTCCATTAGGACTGCAGGCCGCCTCTCTATCGTTTCAGCCACCGCCTCCCCTGTTGCATTCGAGCGTATTTGTTTCCAGGTTGACGTGTATCCTGCTGACAGTAAGGCGGGTACTAAGTAATGAGGACATTGTACGGTTATTCATGCTTTCTTGTTTATTTTCTCTTCTGTCTTGCCTATAAAAAATCCTATGGTTGTTCTTTAAATCAATCTTTGTGTTCTTCTGCCTCCTCCCTGTCGGTCAACCGGAGAGGGTGTGTGCTGGAAGAGTCTCCCTCTTTTCTTTTCCTTTTTCACACCGGCTGGTTAGATCCTTAGCAGAAGCAGTTGTTTCTCCATCAGAAAATCTCGTTTAATATGAATAAACCTCCTGTTACCTGTAGTTCCTATATACTCCTACGTACTCCCTTGGGTCAGCTTCAACCTAGCCATCAAGTTTGGTCTACATAAGGTTGAAACTCATGTAGTTATTTTGTTAACACATAGGGACTCAAGTTTAAATCTGACCTTGCCCTGTGATCTAAACCTTTGACTGTTCTCGAAACTGAATTCCATATTTCTTACCATATCTTCAAACCTTTTCCCCCAGATGGTCTAAACTGATTAAAACTGTTTAAGTTGACTCGGCAAGGTCAAACTTTGGCAGCCCTGTGGCTTGGTCTTTGAACTACTGTTCTCTGAAACAATAAGTTTACTCATTGGCCACACCTCGACAGTTTCATTAAGTTTGGTAAAAGAATATATGTATGTTTGAATTCTTTTGTTTGCACACACACACACACACACACACACACACACACACACACACACACACACACACACACACACACTGCAAAACAACACCCTCTTTCGCTTCGCGAACGCGGGTATAACAAGTGAAACAAGGCATATAGCAATAATCGTTTCCATATCGTTGTTATCATTACTTTGGAAGGTTATGACTGCAGTAAGTGTACTGTGATAATAACTGAAACTGCGACAGCCTTCAAGGCGATGACATCTACTCCATTTTAATGAGGCTGCTGCCAGACAATGTCATTCATGAAGACTGGGTGTAAATTTTCGGGTTCTGAGCACTGGGAAATGGGAAATAAAGTGTTGAACATGGAGATGTCTAAGGTAATTGCGAAGCTTTTCATAAGGGTTTTGAGCACGTGAAAATGTGACATAAAACTTTTGAGCATGACTGTGACATGAGAGTACTGAGCATGAAGAGCTGTTAGGTAAAGGTTTGAGCAAGCCAAGTATTCATAACGACACTGAGCAGGTGGATCTTTGACATAAGCGTTTTTACAGGACATGTGGTTATTTAGGAAAGTCTGTCCTCTGCTGGAGCCGGGAGTCGAACCCGAGTCCAAAGTCAGGCAACCTCTGTATTTACTCTGCTTCACGTAGACTTTTCTCTGATCCAGCCAGGAGTCGAACCCACTTTCACTTGATGGGCAGGCCACTTCTCTATTACGTATGGGAGATGTAAGGGTTTTGATCTATGTCTGAGATGAGGAACGTCCGGCCTCCGGGCCGTGTAAGGCCCGGAAGACCATTTGATCAGCTGGCGAGGCAAATCATAAAGGCACTTTCATAAACTCATGAACGAATATATATATATATATATATATATATATATATATATATATATATATATATATATATATATATATATATAAAATGTACTGGACTGCAGTTGATTTTAAGCGGATAATTATTTATGGCCCGCGAGTGATGTTAAAAGTATCCTAATGGCCCTTAATAGGAGAAAGGTTCCCCACCCCTGATCTATGTGGTGTGGTTGTTTTGGCTGATTAGAAATGGACATTCAGCTAATGCAGGATCTTCAGGCAGTGTCACTCTACTTCAGTCACACTGCTTTTCCCTATGTAAATTTCATGCTTTCTTTCCCTACTTTGAAGTGGGACAACACACTGACTTACTGTTATCGATGAGAGAGAGAGAAAGAGAGACAGCGAGAGAGAGAGACGGGATTTTGTTATTTCACTAACCATCCGCAGCTGAAATCAATGTGTAATTACTTTAAGTTTCCTGGTCTTTATTTCTGGATATCGTAGTCAGTGTTTAATAGTATGGTTATGGTGACTTTTCACTGCCCGATCCACCGCCGTTCATCAGAATTGGTGAATGTCAATTGTCAGTAACTGGCTGGGGCGACACTGGACACCGGAATATGACTGGCATCCTCAGTGACAGTTGGGTGATGTCAAATCGTGATGAGCTAGATGGAGGAGATAGAATAAGAGAGAGATATTGTCAGGAGGGTTATGGAGTGAGGAAGCAACAGAGGGAGGAAGAGATAGAGAGGGGGGAAAGATGGAGAAAGCAGCGTGAGAGAGAGACAGGAGAGATGGAGATATGAGAATGAGGGAGAGACGGGTGAGAAAGTCAAGGAGATTTGGAGAAAGGAGATAGTGAGGGAGAGACAGAGGAAAGAGATCGGTGGAGTTCGGAAGGATAAAACCGAGATTGAACATAGCAAAGCAGGAAGGAGGAGGAAACAGAGAGAAGGAACAGAACGAGGAAAAGACAGAGGAAGCAGACAGATGGAGACAACGAGAAAAATTAAGGCGGAGAAACAGACGAAAGGATATTCATATTACTAATGATGACATTTACTGAACAAATCACTGATTTATTTCAGCAGTAGAATACGTATATTCTACTCGAGTTACCTCTTCTCTTAATGTTCTTACGTATGTACTTTACTTTGTAGGTGTCTATGTAATGGAATAAACTATCTTTACAGCTTCTTTGGTTTTACACTCTATTAGTTTCCTACAAAGGTTTAGGTAGAGAAATCATAAAGTCAGCTGTATAATATTCGTTTCGTTTTGTTTCATTTCTAAGATTAGAAACATTTTACTACCCATCTTCATTATTTGAAAGCTATATAATCACACTAAACGCAGAGGAGATGGACAATAAAACAGCATCGCACCATACACAGGCAGGTGGGTTGTGTTCTCCAGCTGACGTCAATATGCTCCGCCCACCTGCTCGTGAGTACACCTATTCTTTACACCATGGTATGATCTATACCACCTGTACGTTGACAATTTACACAATTAAGTACTGTACGTCGTTTCTGTGTAAGACTTATTTTGCTTTGTGAGATATCCACTATGTGGTAATACTGTGCCTGGGTGAGTGATCTGATTGTTTGGTTAAGCCCCTGTCACATACGTCGCAGGACAGGGTTATGACGGGTCCACGACAGACAACTGGGCAAAATCCTGCAATGGTCGTGAGACTGTCCTACGATAGTTGGGTGTCCTGTGGCGAAAAATAGTGTCGTAGAGGACTGTTGCGGGGTTTTGGTCTGGACCAAAATCAAAATATTGTTGTGGGATTTTTTTTCGCTCATGGCCATGTCGTAGCATAATCGTACGACTGTCCTACGACATGTGTACGATTATCGTACGATTTTAAGGTCTTCCAAGACTCTCATAATCGTACAATAATCTTACGTATGTCGTAGGATAGTCCTACGATTATCGCAAGATTATCATGGGATATGGGATTGTTGCAGGATGATCCTGCAATAATCCTGTGATAATCCTGCAAACACTGCAAGACAAAAATATCCTGCAACAGTTGCAAAACAGTCGTGAGATTGCAAGACATCTACCTCCCTGGCTCTAAATGCAGGGATCGTTTAGATCCGGACAAATCGTTCTTGAAGACGTCGAAAAGTACACATTGCTTCACGTTGCTGTCCACATTGCTGAAGTGCAGGATGGCCATAATTCCAGAGAACTTACGACTGTTGTGGCTGAGAGTTGAATTGCAGAGGCTGGAAGAAAGGCTACCTCCTGCTTCTCCTCAGCCGGCCTCTTCCTGCCCATTCCCATCCCTTTGCCTTTTCCCTTCAGTACCATTTTATCACAATTTCTAAAACAAATATTTTATAAAACCTGCAGAAACTCTTGGAAAATCTTGGAGAGAAAGGAGAGAGCCTGAGCCCACACGTGCCTTTTATACCCTTCGACCAACTTTTGAATGACGTATGATTATTGTACGATGGTCCTGCGATGCTCGTACGATGGTTATTTTGTCTTGTGACAATCGCATGACGAAAAAAACATGGTACGACAAACGTAAGAGAGTTGCAGGACCTACTATAAAGTGCCAATTTTTTCCAACGATGGACGGACGACATGATTTTCCTTTGTGACTGCGACGAAGATTGTAGCCACGATGCTTCTTGCAACATAAAAGCCCACCCTACTATCGTGGCCCTAGAGTATCGTACGATGAAAAATGTCCTGCAACGTATGTGACAGGGGCTTTAGTAAAAGCAGCTAATGCAGTGTGAATTAAGTTTGTTTAAATATCGTTCAGTCATTAATTAACCCACTCTTGCATCATAAGTGTTCAGTAAGTTTCGATTCCACACACAGAACCAAAACCTCGCTTAGGCTGGCTCTGCTAGTGTGGTAAGGGATACATTTCTATGGCCCAATTTACCCTCGGAAAGTGCTTTTATTGTTATACATAGCTTCGCATCATCTTTGTTGATGTTTAAACTATCAGATGAGAAAAAAAAAACATAAAACAGATGAATAAATGTGCAGAAATGAAGCCTGAAAAACCTTGATTTACGTGAAAACTAGCTTCTCCTAACTTCCCAACATCACGGTGAAATAGTTTTCGAGTAAATCGAAAAAACTACGAAAATCGCCTAAAAAAGTCTGATTTGTTTATTATTTTGTATGTTGTTTGTGACACTGTAGCAAACACATATGTAAATTCTATCCAGTTTTGTAGCCCAAAGCTTAAGGAAGCCCATGATTAATTCACATTGTTATAACCCTTATTGTTATGGAGAAAATGAATTATGAAAAGTTCCGATGTGTTGCGCGATGTGACAGCACCTACGTTCCTGCCTGTAGGCTGAGTATGTTCGTCTTTCGTAACTTTTCCCCAATTATTTTCACACATAGGTTACTTTGCTTTACAAAAGGATGCCTAAGAAATCATCAGCTTCATTAAGCTTTCTCCAGATTTCTGGTGCGACCTATACTATGCGAGTATAATGACTGAGAGAATAGTAATGAAATGCATCACATTTTCCCTATGAGAAATATATAGAAAACACACATTTGATACCTTACAATACAATAGTATAAAAACTAGACAAATAAGCTGGTTACTCATGTCCCCTAGCAGTGTTGTAGTGTTTCTTGAGAGGAGATGGAGTTGCAGAAAGGAGGACAGGTACGATCACAGCCTCTGTTGTGTGTGTGTGTGTGTGTGTGTGTGTGTGTGTGTGTGTGTGTGTGTGTGTGTGTGTGTGGAGTGATGGCAGTGATGTCAGTTGTCATAGAAGTGATGGCAGTGATGTCAGTTGTCATAGAAGTGATGGTTGTGGTGTTATTTGTCATAGGAGTGATGGCAGTGGTGTCAGTTGTCACAGGAGTGATGGCAGTTGTGTCAGTTGTCATAGGAGTGATTGCAATTGTATCTGTTGTCATAGGAGTGATGCCAGTGGTGTCAGTTGTCATAATAGTGATAGCAGTGGTGTCAATTGTCATAGGAGTGATGGCAGTGGTGTCATTTGTCATCGGGGTGATGGCAGTGGTGTCATTTGTCATAGGAATGATGGCAGTGGTGTCATTTGTCGTAGGAGTGATGACAGTGGTGTCAGTTGTCACAGGAGTTATGGCAGTGGTGTCAGTTGTCATGTACTCTTTTTCTGATAAGCCCTTGTGAGACATTGTGGGTTTAGTGTAAATTAGGAGGGGAATGGTCAAAATCGGTTAGGAATTTTCAAATCTGGCTTTCTCTGAAAATATATAAGAAACAGACACCTTCTTCAAGAGCACACTGCACTATATATAACACAATATCATTATACACACGTAAGGTATGGATGGTGCAGTAGTAGGAAATGTGGGTTTAAATGTCCAGCCGCACACTCACACACCCTTTGAGCCTGACTGCTGGGAGAATACTGAGATAAATGTAGGCTGCTTGCCCCTCCGATAAGCTCCTGGGTGTAACCATATATTTCCCCTAGACGTGGCTACCCTCTGCTTTGACTCAACCAAATTTGACACAAATCCATCCACAGGGAAAGTTCCTACAACCATTTATAGGGAAGTTGCATCATGTTGCATCATTGGTTACTCTTCAGATCATCAGATTACAAGAATTGTAACTCGCATTGCGTCATCTTGTGCGAAAGGGTTAATATTCAGTTACACTGTTCTTTTCTTGTTAGACATTATATATATATATATATATATATATATATATATATATATATATATATATATATATATATATATATGTATATACACACCCACACACACACACAGAGTAAAAGTCCTTTTACTCGGGAGCTGATTATTCGGTAGATCCGTCATTTCGGCAGTTTTGAGAAATAGTTCCATTTACGAAAATCTTTGATTGTTCGGCAGATGTCTGGAATAACCTCGGCAATCAAGGAAATGGTATCTGTGACTCTTAGGTCGATGTTTCATTACACTTCTATGTGTTCACTATAATCAGGTATAGTACTGTATTGAGTACAATATTGCATAGTATCATACAGTACAGTAACCATCCTCCCAAATTAGCGAGGATTACGTTCCAAGCCCCCTCGCTAATTCTGCAAATTCTTTCATTCTTGACGCCTTCCTGGAAATGATATTTACCGCTAATTGCGTAGCTGATGAACCACTGATACCGTAATGCATTACCCATAAATAAAGGTTGCTTGTTAAATCAGTTTCCCTGTTGTTTTTAGCTGTACGGCTGTGACAGTTCTAGTATTTTTATTCCTCAGCATAATGGTGGAAGGGACTGTCCTAAGTGTTTAAGTAAACCTAACCTAACCTAGTTTAACTGTACCTAATAATTTAACCAAACCTAACCTAACCTAAAGTCGAAAAATACGTAAAATAAACTGGGGGAATATGTATTGCTAAGATCTTTCTGATGAAAGTTAAACGTACATTTAGCGCTCATTCTTTTGTTCATTTATGTGTTTATGTGTGAAAGAGTATTGATGCAAACAGTAATGTATTCCATTAACCCCTTAATAACCTCTGGCATTGAACAACCCTTTACAGTACCGATGTCAGTTATGTCAAGTTAGTGTGAGGTATAAAATAAAAAAAACTGAACAATTATGGGAAGGGAACGAAGGTCATTGGTATGTTTACACGACTCTACCCTACGATTCCAAGCAGTCAGGTGGTGGGTTACTCTCAGATGTTTTCGCCCATTTGGTAAATGCACCGTTAAATTTCAATTCTTCCATGACTCATAGCGAATCATAGCATGGGTTTAGGAAGCTAAATAACACATTTCTAGGTGCGCCAGACGATTATCTTCACATCTTTAAGAAAAATAAATTAATTTCAGAAGACTGGAAGAAACTTACTCTGCGTACCTAAAGAGGGATTAAATTTCTTCCATTTTCTTGAGGATGTGAAGATAATCATCTGGCGGACCTAGCAAAGTGTTATTTAGCTTCCTAAACCCATGCTATGATTCGCTATGATTCATGGGAGGATTGAGAAAGTTACGGTGCATTTACCAAATGGGCGAAAACATCTGAGATAAAGCGACCCCCTTACTGTTTGGAATCGTAGCGTAGAGTCGTGTAAACATACCAGTGACCTTCGTTAACTTCCCATAATTGTTCAGCTTTTATAGCTCACACTAACTCGACATAACTGACATCGGTACTGTAAAGTGTTGTTCAAATGCCAGAGGTTATTAAGGGGTTAATGGAATACATTACTGTTTGCATCAATACTCTCCCTTTCACTTGTAAACAAAAAAACGAACAAAAGAATGAATGCTAATTGTACATTTAACTTTCATCAGAAAGACCTTACCAATTCATATTCCTCCACTTTATGTAAATTTCCGACTATTTTATTTTGTGTTTGGAAAAAGTACTGTGCACAGTGCACACTCCAAACATATTTGTAATAATATCAGCAGTGATGCCAATGTTCACCAATACAAATGATGTACTGAGCTGGTAGGTAATATTCCGTATCATTTCGGCCATCTAGAAAGTGTTATCTGACTTGTAGACCTACTGTGTCATTACACTTGTACATGTTCACTAACTTTATATATATATATATATATATATATATATATATATATATATATATATATATATATATATATATATATATATATATATTTTTCAGATTCAGGTATAGTACTGTATTGATTGCAGTATTGTACAGTATACAATACTCTCTCCAAACACAGTTGTAATACCATAAATGGTGATGACAGTGTTCACCAATATATTTAAGGTACTATATATATATATATATATATATATATATATATATATATATATATATATATATATATATATATATATATATATATATATATATATATATATATATATATATATATATATATAATTATTCCCTTGTACAAAGGAAAAGGGGAGAAAGAAGTGTGTGGTAATCATAGGGGCATTTGTCTTCTTAGTATAATAGGAAAAGTGTATGGTAGGATACTTATAGACAGAGTTAGAGAAAGAACAGAAAAATTAGTTGGAGAAGAACAGGGAGGCTTTAGGAAGGGAAGAGGTTGTGTAGATCAGATATTCATTCTTAAATCTATAGTGGAAAAGTTTCTAGAGAAGGGAAAGAAGTTGTATGCGGCTTTCATGGATTTGAAGAAAACATATGACAGGGTGGATAGACAAGGATTGTGGAAAGTGTTAAGAATATATGGAGTAGATGGGAAGTTGTTGAATGCTGTGAAGAGTATGTACGATGGTGCGAAGGCTGCAGTGCGTGTGGATGGTGAACTAAGTGAATTTTTCTCTTTGAAAGTTGGTTTGAAACAGGGATGTGTCATGTCTCCGTGGTTGTTCAATCTGTACATGGATGGGGTAATAAAAGAGGTACAAGGTAGGGTAGTGGATGTTGGAGTAGCCCTGGTGAGAGAGGATAATGTTTGGAAACTCCCTGTACTGTTGTTTGCAGATGATACTGTGTTGTTGAGTGAAGACGAAGGGGAGCTGCAAGGCTTGGTGGATGAGTTTGGGAGAGTGTGTAAGAAACGGAACCTAAAGGTGAATGTAGGGAAGAGTAAAGTGATGGTCTTTGAGAGAGGTGAAGTTAGTGAATGTACAGCGAGGCTGGATGGTGAGGAATTGGAAAATGTGAGTACGTTTAAGTATTTGGGTAGTGTGATGAGTAAGGATGGAGGTTTGGAGGGTGAAGTGCTTGAAAGGGTACAGCAGGGAAGAAAGGTTGCTGGTTCCTTGAAAGCAGTGATAAGAAACAGGGAAGTGAGCATGGAAGTGAAAAAGTTACTACATGACAGTATTGTGATACCAACTCTAACGTACGGAAGTGAAGCTTGGACATTGTTGGAAGGACACAAGTCAAGAGTGAGAGCAGTGGAAATGAGTTATTTAAGAGGAGCCTGTGGAGTCACATGGAGAGACAGGCTGACGAATGAGGATATAAAGGAGCGTTGTGGTGTGGATGTGGATGTGATAGGAAGCGTTATGAGGAACACACTGAGGTGGTTTGGCCATGTGGAGAGGATGGAGGGTGAAAGACTGACGAAGAGAGTGTATGTGAGTGAGGTGGAGAGGGGAAGAGGGAGGGGGAGGCCGAGGATGAGATGGAGGGATGGGGTGGAGAGGTATATGAGAGAGGGGTGTGTGAGTTGGGAGCAGGGCAGTGAAATGTCGGGGGACAGGGCGACTTGGAGGCGATTTGTTTGTGACCACCCCAAACGGAATTAAGGCGTCTGGCAATATATATATATATATATATATATATATATATATATATATATATATATATATATATATATCATCCAATCCTACGTTGCCCCATGAGGAGCGTAGGAGCCCGGGGCTAGGCAGTTGGTCCTGACATTTAAGATGAGAGTGACCAACCTCACTCATCCTTGAGTGGCATCACGTGAGCAATAGACTCCAACCACCCTTGGATATATACCTTCACCGGCTCAATCCGATTGGAGCACAATAATTACCCACTAAACCACCAAGCGCCAAAATGTGGTTATATGGTTACCACCCAGCGTAGTAAATGGTTTCCTGGCGTACAGGAAACCATTTGGCTTGTCACTCAGTGTAGAGTCACCCACAGGCAGAAGGACGAGGAAAGAATGAAGGAATGAAAGACAGAAGAGGGAGTGTAAAGTCATCCGTAGGCAGAAAGACGAGGAAAGACTGAAGGAAAGAAAGACAGAAGAAGATGGAAGGAAAGAAGGATGGAGCGGAAAGGGCAGACACCCGAGAGCAGCACTACATTGACTGAGTGGATGGTGAGTGCCCCCACCTACCACTATATATATATATATATATATATATATATATATATATATATATATATATATATGTGTGTGTGTGTGTGTGTGTGTGTGTGTGTGTGTGTGTGTGTGTGTGTGTGTGTGTGTGTGTGTGTGTGAGAGAGAGAGACAGACAGACAGACAGACAGAGTACTTGTGGCAAAACAGCCTTCATTACGAGTGACACTGACAATCCTTTTGCTATTCTGTTGCTCTTACATCGTCCTAGTTATCAGTATTGACCCTTGCATTTCCGTTATCAGTCTTCATTTCATCGTTCACGACTGTTCCTCTGTTCCATCCATTTTACAATCTTGTTTATTCTCTCAGTTGATTCCCAGCACTTTTTACATATTCATCTCTTCTCCTTGCCCCACCACTGTTTTACACTTGAACCTTCCCATATCTGTTAGCTAATCAAACTTTTTACCTATTTACTCTCCTTCCCTCCCCTCCCTTAATCCCTATACTACACCCCTCTCTTTTACTTCCCCCTTTTCTTCATAACTTCTTTCTCATATAACTCTTATTTTTTTTAACCTCGCCCGCAATTCATTGCGGAAGGGGTGTAAGTGATCGTCAGCGTTTCCTTTCTTTATTTGTGAGTTTGTGCATCGATTAACTCTTGAACCAATGAACGGATCATCAAACTTTGTACATGTGTTGGGTATGTGGAACTGAGAATGGTTCGATTTTGGTGAAAATACACCAGGGGTAAGGATGGGAGTGGGAATCCACCAGGGGTAAGGGTGGGATTGGGGAACCAAAATTTGGGACGCTGACTGAGTGTTGTGACCTTGGGTCACTTTGCTCTAGTTGCATGTCTGTTTTCATCTACAAATACGGTTCCGATCCTTATTTAGTGTTTTAGATCATCATCACTTCATCATCATCATCATCATCATAATCATCATTTTGCCTATTTTCCCACGTGCGACTGGGGCGAGGTAGGATGCAGGAAGCCATGAAAGGAATAAATACGATAGTTGGGGGGATTACTCTGACGCATGCCCACATTGTCCAGTGGAGTACGCACGCACAATCCTTCACCAATCAAGTCCCATTTTCTTGGGACCACTTGATAGATGCAAGTGTACACTCGTTGCTTCATTATTACCTCTCACAGTTACTTCGAAGATTATTAAGCTATGAAGGAGGTACCAAATCCTTGCCATCCATCGCACAATATGCATTCAGTCAGCTCGATTCCTTGTAAGGTCCCTGGTGTCATCAGCTTTCATGCATGTCTTTCTCACACACTCATTTATCATATTTAATTTCCCCCACCTTCTTGTTGACCTAGCAAACCTCCTCCCACCTTCAAACACACTCACATATACCCCTTTTCACCACTCTATTTATATCCGTTCTTTTTCTATGACAATACCATCTTAGCATTTCTCTTCATACTTCGCATCTTCCACGAATCGCTTTATAACTTAAGAACTGTCTGCACTCCACACATGTTGCTCAAGAATCCCATCTCCACCACTCTTGAATTTCCGTGTTCATTCCACACCAGAGTCTCAAACTCATTCTTTAGTGTGGATACTAATACTCCCACATGCAGTTCTCATGCCACTGACTGGTTCAGACCTCTGTTTCCTATTAAACCCTACATACCACCATCCACATTCCCCCCTTGTCCCACTCTACTTTCCACTTCCTGTGCGCATTTCCCTCTATCACCGCACCCAGGTACTTAAACTCCGTCATCAGTCAATATTTCTCTCCATTCACCAGAACATCAAACTGGGAATCACGTTCTCTCTCAGCAACCATCACTTTACTATTATCTAAATTCATTTTCATGACACAACGCACAAAAGTCAACAATACTACGCATCATTCTGGAAAGTTCCTTTTTAATATTAGTCAGCATAATATGCATACTTAAGATTGAAAATACTACACCCTTCATCTTGCATTATTATTTTTATATCTTTTTCCCTCATTTCAAAGTTTACCTATCACAGTCCCATCTATAAATACGGAATAGCCAAGGGGACATCACATGTTCTTGTCTTAATTACCCACTAGTTGAGGCAGCCGCTTAGCCTACTCTTACATAAGCTTCACTACATTCATATAAACTGATTACACCACCGATCATCTTTCCCTATACACCGTACATATAATTAATTAATAGTAAATCTAATGTTGCATCAATATTTGTAATCTGGGTCTAAGATACGTAAGAGTATGATATAATTTTATTTACGAACTCGATTCTTTACTTTTCTTATTCCCAACACCGCATCTTATACTGTATACTGCTTCGTCACTCTACATATTCACACACTTCTGCACTACATTCTCCATTAGATTTTATGAACATCTTTTCCTCATTTCTTTGCAGTTCGTTTCCTTTTTTCTATCGTTAGTCTCCCCCCCAACTGTCCATCACGTCGCCCTCTCAAACATTCCATACTTCGCATAAACTTTACAGACTTCATCCTCTCCTCTCTTTCCACTCGATCATTTTTTTTACCTTCCTTCTCCAACATTTCCTTTTGTTTTTCCTTTCCAGCATCATATATTTTTACCTGTATATGATCTGTGAATATGCATACTGACATTGCGTCATTTATTTTCAAATTATAGTGCTGATAAAATTCTCTGGAAACTGGCAAATCATAAAATTTTCAATAAGCCCATCTCTTGCTACTTCTGCAAATGGTTCGAAAAGGAAACAAGAATAACTTTAAGCAAAGCCTTCACATGCTAAAGGATTAACTTGCACCTGAATACCTTCTGATGAAAGGATCACATAATGTAATACAGTGCTTGTGAACCCTAAGATCACCATATAACACATAATCTTCGGGGCCCTAGCATGGCAGCAAATCTAGTATTAGTAAATGGCAACTAATTCAACACAACAATTCATTTATCCTGTGTTGTGGATGACACCAGACAATATTATTCATCTTGAATGATACATCCTCTTTTTGATGGAATAGAAAGCAAGCTAGATTGTAGCACTAGTCGAGCAGGGCAGTATTCCCAAGGTGGATGGAAAGCTGATGACAGGGAGAGCTGGAGCTCCCGTTTCATCAGCCCTCGGGACTAGTTCCCGACCATCCCCCTTTGCTGAACTTTTTTAGTGTCTCAATAACACAGACAGTAGGCCAGCATGCTCTCCAATACAAGTTTCTCTAACCATCTACATCAAATTACATGCACAGTACACACTACACTTTCTTTTCCAAAATTTAAAAAGGAAAATAGCCTCAGAAAATCAGGCCTGGGAGTCCCCGGGGGGGGGGGGGAACTCAAATTCCCCCACCATCAGCCCCTCTCCCGGTGACAACTCAGAGAGATGTCTGGAACCATGGTAAAGAGAATAATGAGAGGTAGATTCACCGTCCACGGCTCGCGCAGAGAGTGTGACGTCAAGGTTAATAAGAGAGAAAGAGAGAGAATGGGAGCATGAAAGAAAACGAATGTAATGGTACACCAAGGTAAAGTGACCATTTTCGGATCAATCGGTAGGTGTTTAGTGTTGCTATACTCTCAACCAGCGATCTCTGTCAACTTTTTCAGTTGTTTTTCTCATAATCAGCTAGCTTACAGGCTCTGTGACGTCGGATCTGTGTCTGTATGACCCTGTATTCGACATTCCTGTATTCTCTGAAAACAGATAGTTCTTCTTGAAGACATATCTTACATTACCTCAGAAACATTGCATTGACTTTTCATTGCTTTGCATGCAGTTTAGGATGCAAATAAAAGTAATCCATATAGGCCAGGGAGCTCATATCACAGGGCAGGTAGGTGAGCGACTGGCCTTAGTATCAAGCGGAGACCCTCAGTCTGGATTATCTGTGTTGTCATGTGCAGACTGAGACACGTTTTTGCTCCCCCCCCCCTCCGGTGTAAAACTACTTTATATTCTCTTTACCATCCCTGGAACCACAGTCTGACTCACTTCCTTGTTATTTCTGCAACATTCGCGGCCTTTCCTCTAACTTTTTGCTCTGTTGAGCACCATCTCTAAACCTCACCTTCTTTTCCTAACTGAGACTCAGCTGTCTGAGGCAAATGACAGCAAACCCTTTTCTGTATCATCCTACTTTCTCTATACTCATTTCAAAGCCAAAGGTGGCTGTTGTGTATATATACACAACGACTTATCTTGCTCTCGTGTTCTTGAACTCGATTCTTCTGAATTCTCTACTCTCTGGCTTCGGCTTTCCTGTCATTCTCAGACTAAATATATCTGCGCTGTTTACTTATCCCCTAAATCTACTGACTATCCAAAATTCTTTGACTATCTTACTTCTACGATGGAACACATTCTATCCATTTCTCCTTTCTCTGAAATCTCCATCTTAGGAGATTTCAATGTTCACCACATCCTTTGGCTCTCCGCTCCTTTCACTGATCCACCTGGTGAACAAGCCTACACCTTTTCTATCCCTAATGACCTAGAGCAGCTTGTACAGCACCCTACCAGTATCCCTGACCACCTTGGAGAGAACTCCAACATACTTGACCTCTTCCTTACAACTAATCCTTCTGCTTACACTGTTAATCTTTTCTCTCTGTTGGGCTCCTCCGATCACAACCTGATTATCTTAACCAGTCCTATTGCTCCAGTACGGCCTGTGGACCCTCCAAAGAAAAGTCGTCTGTGGCAGTTTGGAGCTGTGGATTGGGAGGCCCTCAGGCAGTACTTCTTTGATTTTCCATGGAATGATTATTGCTTCCATGGCCGTGAGCCATCTGAGTGTGCCTTGCGCATTACGGAGGTTATTCTCTCGGGCATGCAAGCACACATTCCTTTCTCATATCCTTTGACTAAAGCAAAAAAGCCTTGGTTTAACCACGCTTGTTCTGATGCTGTCTGCAACAAGGAGACGTCCTATAAAAGATACCAGAGCCAACCCACCCCTGAATCACATCTATTATACATTTCTGCCCGGAATCGTGCTAAGTCTATTCTTCGCTCTGATGAAAATAATTTCATCTGTACTAAATGCTCTCAACTCTCCAGCACGAATTCTTCTCGCTCCTTCTGGCACCTTGCCAAAAATCTTTCTAACAACTTTACCTCATCATCCTTCCCTCCTGTTTTCTACTCTGATGGCTCTGTAGGATAAAGCAGACCTCTTCGCTCGACTTTCTCCTCCGGTTCCACCTTCGATGATTCCTGTGCTGTTCCTCCATCACTTCACCCCTCTGACTTCCTCATGGCTGACATTAAACTTTCTTCAGCTGATGTATTTTCTGCCATCACAGGCCTCAATACTAACAAGACATATGGACCTGATGGAGTCCCTCCTGTTGTCCTCAAGAACTGTGCTTCTGTGCTTACACCCTGCCTAGGCAAACTCTTTCACCTTCGTCTATCAACTAGTACCTTTCCTTCTTGCTGGAAGGTTGCTCTCATTCAGCCAGTCCCAAAGAAGGGTGACCATTCCCAACCCTCTAACTATCGTCCAATTGCTTTAACATCCTGTATCTCAAAAGTTTTCGAGTCAATTCTTAATAGAAAAATTTTAAAGCATCTTTCCTATCACAACCTTCTTTCAGATCGTCAGTATGGTTTCCGTCAGGGACGCTCCACTGGCGATCTTCTCACCTACCTTTCAGACTCCTGGTCATCCTCCTCTCGGGACTTTGGCGAAAGCTTTGCTATTGCACTTGACATCTCAAAGGCTTTCGATCGAGTCTGGCATAAATCTTTAATATCCAAACTGTCCTCTTATGGTTTCTATCCTTCTATCTGTGCCTTCATCTCTAACTTCCTTCCTGGTCACTCTATAGCCGCTGTTGTAGACGGTCATCGTTCTTCTCTTAGATCTATCAACAGTGGTGTTCTAAAGGGCTCTGTTCCATCACCAACTCTCTTCCCTTTATTTATCAATGACCTTCTAATCTGTACATCTAACCCTACCCACTCATACGTTGATGACTCCATCCTTCATCTTTCCATTCTGTCCCCACAACGCCCATCTCAGCAGTTACTTCGACAAATAAGGGATGAGGCTATTGCAAACCTAATGTCTGACTTGGCTCGTATCTCTGACTAGGGTAAAAATAATCTGGTTGTGTTTAATGCATCAAAGGCTCAGTTCTTACACCTATCAATCCGACAAAATCTTCCACAGGTGTACCCACTAATGTTTAATAATATTCAGCTTAATGCTGCATCATCCTTGAATATGCTTGGGGTTTCATTCACTCGGGACTTATCTTGGAAAGATCATATTACATCTCTTGTAAAATCTGCTTCCAAGAGATTGGGTGTGCTAAACCGACTCCATTCCTTCTTTACCCCTGCACAATTGTTGACTCTGTACACGGGTTTTATTCGCCCCTGTGTGGAGTACAACTCTCATGTGTGGGGAGGCTTCCCACATATAGCTCTTCTCAATAGGGTGGAGTCAAAAGCTTTTCGTCTCGTTAACTCTCCTGCTCTTACTGGCTCCCTTCAACCTCTGTCTCTTCGCCGCACTGTTGCATCTTTATCTCTTTTCTATCGCTACTTCAATGGTCACTGCTCCTTTGAACTGTCTGCTTGCATCCCTCCACCTCTACGACGAGTGCGTAGCACCCGTTTAGGAGGAAACTCTCATCCCTTTTCTGTCCAACTCTGTAGTGAAAGAGTTAACCGTTACTCCCAGTCTTTCATTTATGGAACAGGTCATCTCTGGAACTGTCTCCCTCTGTCTGTATTTCCTGTTTCCTATGATCTCCAGGCTTTCAAACGCAGTGTGTCCAGGCATCTCGAAATGATCAGATTTTGAATTTGGCTCTCTCTTGTATTTGTTTTCTCTTGGAGGGGACAGTTATTGCGGGCTTGTGGTCTTTGGTTCCTTCTTCCTCACATGAAAAAGAAAAAAAAACTTAAGGCAAGAAGTCTGATCTTTTACATTTTATTCCAGCTAATACCAGAAGGCTTTATTAAGTCTGCATAAAAGAGCATGAAGCTGTGGGAGCTGGAATTAATCTCAGTTGAATCATATTTAGTGGTTATTTGTGTACACACAAGCCAAAATAAACATGAAAAGTATGTCACTGTATTTGAAACAATAATAAGACATGTATTGTCTAAGCATAATTATTTAAAATACATCCTCCTCATTCTCATAACCATCAACATCATCATCTGTTTCTCACTTAAAGATGAGGTGAAGTAATGGTCACATGACCTCACTCAACGCACTTTCTTCAACTAAAAGCCTCTTTACTCAACATGTTTCACAAATCTCTCTTTTTTTTTTTTCTTATCTTATCTTCTGTTTACATTCCACAAACATTCCTCAAAAATCTAATATCTGCTGTTATTAGTCTCCACGTATTGCATAGGTGGAGACTACTGTTTATGCTAGCATTATCATTATTCCCGCCTCAGAGCCTAGCAGCGATTCCAGGAGAACCGGAGATTGCGCAAGGAATCTGAAGGGCCCAGGTTATGAGTCCTGGCATCGGGCATTACCGATTATCACCCCACTGGGGTCAAGGCCACTGAAAGAAACAGTAGCAAGAGACTAGTGACTGTTCGGAGAACATTAAATGAAACTTGGCGGACCGATTTCTATGAGTTTATTAGTCCCAACCTACTAAGTACTGTAGGTTGATACTATTGTTTTCGCTGGTGTTATCAGTCTCCACCTACTAAATGGGTGAAGAATATTGTTCTTGCTGGTATCATTATTAGTATTCCAACGTCAGACTCTCGCGATGATTCTAGGAGAACCGGAGATTGCGCAAGGAATCTGATGGGCCCAGGTTATGTGTCCTGGCATGGACCATTGCTGACAGAAAAATAAAATCCACATCTCCCCTATGGGGTCAAGGCCACTGTGAGATACAGTAAGTGGAGACTAGTGACCTTCCATAGGACAATTGCAGAGTTCTAGTTACTCTTGATTTTTCACGTTCATGCCGGACCAGCTGTCATACCTGTAGGCTAATGTAGGCCCTGGAATTCCTTTAATTCAAGCCTCTGGCAGCTGCCAAACTCAACCTTTCGTTTCATATCAATGTCTGCATATCACCAGTCACATTCCTTCCATATGCCCTTTTCTACCTAACCACAATATCTTTAAATATCTTTAAAACTGCTGGAAACCACACAAAATCAGTAATCAAACTTTCTTCACAAACAAGCATCTTATCTATTAAATAATCCAAATGACAAAAGATTATTTTGGTTAATTCTCAGGTCCTTCAATAGTAAATCTAACAAGCCATCACCCATTTACCCAATAATATCAACAGGTGGAAGCTTTGTAATTGGCTTCAATGGGAAAACTAACATTCTTGCCAGCACATTTGCCAGAAATTCTACCTTAGAGGAAATCATTCAGAATGTTCCTGTACTAGAAACTGACTCTCTCGAAACTGCTTCACTAAAGATACAGATTCGACATGTAAAAAAAATCCTACATAATTTACTAACAAAGAAAACTTTAGGTCCACATGAAATTCCTTCTATATTAAAAAACAAAAAAGTTCCCTTAGAAGAACTTGCTCCAGTTTTAGCTAGATTCTTCAGATTATGCATACGTACTTTTTCACTCCATAATTATTGAAATGAAGCCAACATTCACCCAGTTCCAAAGATAGATCCCTCTAATTACAAACCTATAGCTATCACACCTCCCCTGGGTAAGTTATTTGAGATTAACATTAACATGTACACCGTTAATGATCTTAAATCCAACGACTTAATTAGTGACAGATAGAACAGTTATCGCCAAGAAAGCTCTGTCGTTTATATTCTCTTTCTCATCACCCATGCAATCCATCAGTCAATTGACCAACATGGAGAAACCGATGCAGTGCCCTTCGACCGATATTTCTAAAGTTTTTGACAGAGTATGGCATCGTTCCTTGATATCCAGATTCTCTTGTTATGGCCTAGCAACTTTTGATATACAATCTCTTATTATCATAGCAAAAGGATGATAAGAGTAAACGTAGATGATGTATATTCAAGTTTATTTACAATATATTCAAATTAATGAAGGTGTGCCACTAGAATTGCTTCTGACTCCAACCCTGTGTCTCACTTAAATTAACGATCTGTGTGTCACCCACAGTTCCATTCACTCATTTGTGGATGTCTGGTGCAATCGATAGAGAGGTGACCTGTAGCTAACAGACCTCAGTTCAAGTCACCGCAGGGGTAGAGAACAGTTTATGGATTTGAATTTCATAAAACTTATCTACCAGACGATCCACCAATATGTCATAAAAACACCTCCGCTAATACCAATACACCAGTCCTGTATGAGACAGCCCTAGCACGTATTCACTATGGATGGTGGGTGGCAGCGCCGAAGTGGTGACATGTGGAAATGTAGGAGGACTAGTGGGTCTTGGGAATATGCCCTGGGGATAAGCTCTGAAGCCCTTGCCCAGAGTCCGACATATTAAAAAATAAATAAAAAATAAAATCACCTTTTCTACAAAGTTTGGTATCTTTAACTCCCAACTCAGTACAACAATCATCAAGACTGTTTAAGTTCACTGAATGAGGACAGAATACTCGAAACATTGTCTCATATAATGATAGGAAAACTAAATATATCCAGTTTACCTAACCCTCATTGCCAGGCAATATTCAACGAAGTCGTCGCCACACCAAGGGCCACTGTGTGGAAACTGCTGAAAATTGCTTGTTTTAAAACCTTAATACTGTATCTCGGAATGTATAGCACTTAGGGGAACGAATTATTGACCATTTTACTCACCAACTCTTTTTCTTGTGAATGAAAGTGTCCCCAGGTCTCTAGGTTGTTGCATTAATGAGTAATTACGTGAGAAAGATAACTCATTTTTGCAGCGACAGCGGTGTGAGAGCAGGACGTGTTCGTGTGATTGTCCGCGGCGCCAACTATGGCCTTGCTCTCAACATGATAACTTACTCCACTACTAGATAAACTAGACACTGCTGCATCCAGGCATGCCTTATTCTTCACTGACAAGCAGTTTGCTATAATTTTCAAAAGTCATGTGCACTCTCAGCTAGATTACAAACCACCTTTGTGAAGTAGATGTGGAAATACTTCACTAAAATAACTGAACCAAATTCAGAACAAAATTGTAAGAATAATTAATATCTCAGCAATTACAAATGAACTACGTCTCCTTCAGGTTAGAAAGAATTGTGCCTCCCTTTCAGTACTTTACAGATACTTTTATGGCAAATGCTTGGATGGAGTTGCATACACTGTGCCACCCCTCCACGCCTTCCCCCTTGCTACACAGGCATCAGGCAGCACTAATGACTTGGCTGTCACACTGCCATATTGCAGAACTGCTGCTAATCAAATATTCTTTATTCCCATAGCGGCTTCTCTTTGGTATTCGCTTCCCCAGATTAGTTCCTCTTCAAACTTCAGGCCACAGCAGTTGAACTATAATTGATTTTTTTATGCATGGATGCCACCTGTAGTTGGTATATGTAATTTTTTTTATTGCTATTTTTAATTTGTTTTTCCTTCGTGTGTTCATCTTCGGTTTTTAAAAAATCAATCTAGTGAACTTTTTAATGTTAACTTCATTGTTGCCAATAATGAAAGCGTAAACACACACACAAAAAAGGCATGCTCAGTACCAAGGAAGAAGCTGCTTGTACAGGATATATTATAAATACATATCACACTTTAAAGTAAGAATTTCTGACATTAAAACTTATAGCATAATAATAATATAAGCATATAGTTACATAGCCGTGAGTTCTTCTACAGTTTGCTGTTGTCTAGATAGAGCATCATAAATGGCTTGTTGGGCGCAACTACTGACTAGTCATAGACAGAAGATGTCACACCTCCTCATTACACATGTCAGTAGACCATCCTCTGAATCATCGCAACGATACTCGATAAGTTGCAGAAGATTTATTATCCAATAGGGGACTAGATTCAGGCCTAGCATACTCTTTTATATGCAGTTGCTCTTGCAACATACGTCAGTTGGCAGTTCCCAGCACACGTTGTAGTTGAGTCCCTGGTGTGGTTAGCCTCACTTATCAGCTGCTATACTCCTTTTACTTAAACTTGGCCTGGATTTCATTCTTTTGTAGCTTATTCTACTTACCTCAGTGGCAGAAATGGACAATACTAATGTTCTCCACCCAGCTCATAGCACGTTTTCATGAATAACACCATATTTTAATTCTGCTCTATTGTTACAACTCAGCATTCAAAATGGAGACATGGCAATTATCAGTTAAATAAGAGTAAAAAAGAATATAGTGGCAGCACCTTACAACACTCTTATTTTCGTCCACAGACAAATCAAAGACAAAATCAGGCACAACGATGGAGAGCAGTAATGGCAGCAGCAAGCTCATGAAGATGATGATGATGATGTAGATTCGTCCACCTTCGCGTGAAGAGTGGACACGGGCAGAAGAAGCCCGTCAGGGATGAGCGTTGTATGAAATGGAAAAAAAAAAAAAAAAAGGTGGGCGGTGGCGTTCATGCACAGCGGAAATGTTGCTAAGAAGGTGGAGGGTAAATGGAAACTAAGTGTAGAAGTAAAGAAGGAGGACAGATTAGGATGATTTCTGCTGCAGTGAAGGCACGAGAGATGTGTCTGATGAGCTTGCCACTGATGGCTGAGCGGAGAGTTGTAGTGGCAGGGCAGTCAAGAATGTAGTATGGAGTAATGGCCACTCATCGAGTAGGTGGCAGTTTGAACAAGGTGTTGGGTTGAGGCGGGTAATTTGTGAGTGGCATGGGTAGCCAAGTCGGAGTCGGTGGAGGCTGGCAACAAGTGAATTGGATGTGAGCGGTGGGGATGTAAGTGGCCTGTATGCAGAGGCTCTTGCGAGCCAGGTGGCAGAGTACGAGCCCTCAGCTGCGAGGTTTTTGTGTTCTGTAATGGTGAGCTCGTGCACTCGTTGTCTTGCAGATCGCTTTATTTGGGAGAAGCTGGGCATGAGGGGGAACGTGGTCTGCGGTAAGGAGGTCCCAGACCTGGCTGCGGAGTCGGCACTTTCATTGCCTGAAATGCCAACATGGCTAGGCAGCCAATGCAGGAGGATCTCGCCTCCCCGGCAAAAGATGGAGCAGGAGTGGCTGCTAGTCATGGATCGTTCTGACGTTACCCTTCTAGTCATCAGCTCGCCTGTCCACATCGTTTGACTCAATACCAAAATATAATGAAAACCTTACTTACTTTGTTAAACAGTTATTTCATTACAAAGCCAGTTATACATATTTGTTTTTTTAATCATATATACACAACAAGAAAACGCAAAATATACTGTGTAATATAGAATTAACAAACAACAAAATACAATACGTAGAACACAAAACTAATAAGCAAACTAAATTCCAGATACATTTGCTAACAGCCATCACTGTAACAAGACCAACACAATATTCCGTTCATAAACAAATTTAACATAATTTGTTAATTGGAAAAATCTTGTGTCTCTCCAATGGTGTGTGTGTGTGTGTGTGTGTGTAAACATACTGTGAGTGCCATTTCATTTATTTCACTCCAGGCCATTTCGAGGATCGATGCTCTCTCTCTCTCTCTCTCTCTCTACTATGTAACACCTAGTACCATTCTATAAGTTTTCCAGTGGTGTGCTTTGCTCGGCTGTCGCATTAATAGTTTCCAAGGTAATTCAGTTTTGTTACTTAAATTGGCAGCATTGAGCTTTTATTCCATAATGTAGTGACGAATTTAGAGAAAAGTTACGCAAACAACATACCGCATGAGTTCTGTAATCTTTATAACGACGTGTAGAGATCAGTAGTAACTTTAACAGTTTCTGCGTTAACCAGGTTTTTGTGACAGTTTAACTCTTGCTTTTTTTCAACGGTATTGGTATAAATTTTAAGAAAATCCATTTTTATAATACTTATAAATTTTTCATTAAAAAAACAGATTATCTCAGTATTTAGATCCACTTCAGCTTCAACAATTTCCGACATAATACAGCTTTGGTAATGTGTTCCATGACCCAACTACATGTCTGATTCTGATCTGCCTTAATTGCGTCTTTCCCTCGCAGGCTAATAGAGAAACTAATGACTTTGATATAAATATCTACGCACGCTTGTCACTGTTAACTCTCTCAGATTCCAGTAACACTCTCTCACATGAATAAAATCTACCTCAGGTTGGACTTGAAAATTTAAACTGGTCCTGGCATGGAAGTGTTTTAATGGTGAAAGTATTATCTGCCAGAAACTTGAGACTTCCTTCAGACAAATGATAATTATGTGGCATTAACTAAGAAGTTTTTCTACAGGATTACAGGGACTTCATTACAAATTTAAACATATTTCCATCTGGCAACATTACTTAGAATTGAAGAGATCTTTTTTTAAACTCTAGAGGCTATATAAATTATCTGTAACATTCATTTCCTCCTTCATTCTAAAAGGCCTGCCGTAGGGTTTTAAAAAATAGCCAACGGTAGCAAAAATAGCCAAATGAAATATGTCACAGATTTCCAGAGGTATATTTATCACTGATTACATGAACACCATTTGTATGTAATTATCCAAGAAATCACTCTCATTATATCATATCACTATCATCATCATCAATCGGACCTCCTTTCCCACCCTAGGGCAGGGTGAGGAGTAGCAACGTCCAGACAGTCCAAGTTTGCCCAGTCCAGTGGGCCACGCTTCCATTCACTCGTCATTCAAGCCCCCGGAATCCTGGCTCTATCTGATACACCAAGAACATTCACCACATTATGTACCTTAACGTGAAAGTATCCGATAGAATCATCATATCATGAGCTTCATAAAAAAAAAAAAAAAAAATTGCTTAACACTTCACCATCTCGGTACTACGATTTTTTTTTTTTTTTTTTTTGCTGTTACCAAATTCCATTAACCACCTTAGGGACCGTTAGTGGTGAAGCTGTATAGTTAAATCCTCCAGTATGAAAATCCCTTAAGCTATACACAGTTGTCTGGTATCTGCAGTAATATAATGGTAACGTGCCACCCTAATTAGTTAATATAATCTCTTTTGAAATGCTCTTTACGTCTGTATGACATTGTTCCATCTTGTGAGAACGACGAGGCCTTGATTTGCCGTGAGTTGAAAGATGATTCTCTCTCTCTCTCTCTCTCTCTCTCTCTCATTCCCTTTACTTACAAACATACTGGTGTTTCAGGTGCATCATCATCAAGGATAAATCAGTAACTTAAGCGATTTTGAAGCAACCCGTTATAATTATCATAACATTAGTCTTGAGTGATTGATTGATTGATTGATTGACTGTGTGTGTGTGTGTGTGTGTGTGTGTGTGTGTGTGTGTGTGTGTGTGTGTGTGTGTGTGTGTGTGTACTTGAGAAAAGAGGGTAAATATGGCATGGAAATAATGCATGAATCGGTATCCTTTCACTGAAACCAGATAAATTTAAAGTTTCTGATTGTTTGCTCTAACCTAATTTTAGAGAGAGACAGAGAGAGAGGGGGGGGAGGGTGTTAGATGATATGCATTTAAAAAATAAAAAATGAAATAATATAATTAAAACTGCGAATCTATTAGCTGCAGGGACCTTGGGCTAATTGAAAACCTCTTGGTACTTTTGGCAGTAAGGTCTGTGGGGATCAGCTATGGGGGTCATACGACATGGAACACTCTTGTAACTGTTCTGGAGGCTGTAGGGCGGCGGCAAGAGAGTATTTTCAAAACAGTCTATCAGTAACTCAGCAAATCAATGACAAAAAAATTTCTAGGTAGGACTGTGCTTACGATGGTCTGCCATAAATCCATCATATCATTAAGACATGCCTTAAGCTTCCATTTTTTTTTTTTTTAAATAGTACATCTATCCTCAGAAAATCTTAATTTGCTTTAGAGAAAAAAAAAAAACTCATGCACTTTTTATGTAGCTGTTTGCTATTGTTTTAGAAAACTCATCGGAGGATATGTTTTCCCTCCATCGTCATCAGTTGTCGAAGGAGGTTATACAGTATCTTTGCCGTGAATTTTTTGCTCGCACGATATCCCAGTGTGGAGGATGGGGGCACCCATCATCCACTCACTCACTGTAGGGCTATTCCAGGGTGACTCAACATTGAATAACAAGCCAAATGATCTCCTGTAAGCCAGAAAATCATTTAATACATTGTGTGGTAACAGTATAACCAACCCATACGTGTTCATTACGTGTCAACAAATGGGTTGGCGGAGGGTTAGTACCTTTCCCTGTAAAACAACTAGCTAAAATGACAAACTAAATGCCTCAGACGCGGACAGACCTACAGGTGACGACTAAAGACAGGACAAAGGACACGATTATGAGAACATGCAGTGTGAGAGGTGTAAATGATATGGTGAAAGAGACGGAGATTGTCTAGGGGCCTGAGGATGTGAAAAGGAACATATGTGGATTGGTCGAAACCAAATGGAGAGGTGAGTACGTGAGAGTATGGACTGGGTATATGTGCAGAGGTAGGTAAGAATGAGATGGCAAAGGAAAGTGTATGTATTATTGTGTGCAAGAAATGGAAGGAGAATATAAGAGGTGATGGATCAGTTGGTTCACGGATTGTGTGGATAAGAATGAAAGTTGGAATACAAGCGTGGGTGACTGTGTGTGTATATGCACCGACAGAAGACCATGCAAGTAAAATGAAGTATAAGCTCTGGGCAAATGTAGAAGCATGCATGGAAAGGTTTGAGAGGCGTGATAGTGTTTTTGATTGGAGATATGAAAGGAAAAATGAGGAATGTGGAGATGGATGGGGTAGTTGGCGAGAAGGGTGTGCTGCAGATGTGAATGGAAATGGTAGTGCTCTGGTGAACATTTTTACAGGGAGGGGACTGGTGATGGTCAATACTCTCTTTAGGCACAAAATGATCCTCAGGTATACGTGGCGAGTGATGAAAAGCGTGGGTTGTGATCTGAATGAAAGGAAGGCAATGACTGATTATGTATGTGTGGATGACAAAATTTGAAGATATGTGCTGGATGTGAGAGCACACAGAGGCTGGGGATGTGGACTCTCTAACCACCAGTTAGTAGTGGTGAGAGTCAAGGAACAAATGTGCTGGATAAATAAAAGGAAAAAAGAGCAGGAGGAAGCAGCCCGTACAAAGATGGTATAAAAGTTGCAGGAGGAAGAAAAAAAAAAGCAGAATATAAATGAGATGTGAAGGAGTGATGGGGTAGATATGATCGGGAGGAGATGGGGGAAGTGGACGTTGCGTGCGAGGTATGCATAGAAGAAATCTGTGAAGCACGTGAGGTGGTATGTGGGGTGAAGCTTAAGACGAAAAGGGGTGCAAGGAACAGCATGGTGGGATGAAGAAGCGAAACAAACTGTAGCGCAAAAGAAGAAATCTTATAGTGAGTCGATGGGAAGCAGAGGCATGGAGGAAACTGAGAGACAAAATAGAGAGTTATATGTAGAGAGGAGGAAAGACGAGGAAAGATTAGTAAGAGAGAGTATGAAGAAAGTGGATGAGGAGTTAGAAACGAATTTGAGTGTGTAGTGCAGGGAATGGAAGAAAAGGTTCAGGAAGGAAGTTCAGAGAGGAAGACAGGGTGATAAAAAACGTAGTATGAGAGTGTAAGATAATAATGGCAGATTGGTGGTAGAGCACGGAGAAAATGTGAGCAGATTGAGAGAACAATTTAAGCACCGCCGGATTAAAGGGGGAGCCCAAGGGGCCCGGGCCTTGGGCCACCCACCAAGAGGGGGCCTCCCACCAGAGCAGCAGAAAGTTGAGCACAGGCACCCACCTGTGCGGAGAAAGGTATCCCTAATATTCAAAACTGTATCTGGAACATTAAACATGTTCTATGAAAAATATTTTTTATTGAACTGACATCGTCATGATAAATTATTTAGACTTACCTTAGTTTTTCTGATGTCTATGACCAAACTGTTGATAAATCATGATAATTACAAGTTAGTCAATTTCTAAATCGTAATTGCGGAAGCACAAACCATAATACAGACTACAATACTTGTCATTTTCATCAATACTTGTCTTTTAGTAACTTGGCAGCACTGCTTATATTTGTATCGTCCAAGGCTACTAGAATATATAAATATAATACTAGAATATAATATAATATAATACTAGATATAATATAACAATAGAATATAATATAGTATAGAATATAATATAGTATAGAATATAATATAATAATAATATAATATAATAACATATACAATATAATATATATTATATAATATAATATAATATAATACAATACCCTGGGGGTAGGGGGTAGGGGGGTTTTCAAGAATACTCCCCCAGTATCCCTGCTTGTCGTAAAAGGCGACTAAAAGGGTTGGCGGAGGGTTAGTGCCCCTCCCCAGATAACAACTAACTAAAAAAACAAACAAGAAGCCTCGGACAAGGACTGACCAAACGATGACGACCCAGGACCGGACAAAGGACTTGGTAATGAGTACATGGAATGTAAGAGGAGCGAATGATGAGGTGAAAGAGAGAGAGATTGTCCAGGTGCTTGAGGATGCGAAAGTGGATGTATGTGGAATAACTGAAACAAAATGGAGAGGAGAAAGTGTGAGAGAATGGGAGTATGGATGGGGTATATGTGCAGGAGTAGATGAGAATGAGAGGGCAAAGGAAGGAGTGTGTATAGTTGTGAGTAAAAGATGGAAGAAGAGCATAAGACAGTATGGATCAGTTGGTTCAAGGATTGTGTGGGTAAAGTTGAAAGTTGGAATACAAATGTGGGCGATTGTGTGTGTGTAAGCGCCAACACAAGATCGTGCTAGAAGAGTGAGAGAAGAGTTCTGGACAAATGTGGAAGTGTGCATGGAAAAGTTTGGAAGGAATGAGAGAGTGTTTTTGATTGGTGATATGAATGGTAAAGTTGGTAATGTGAAGGTGGATGGAATAGTTGGTGAGTGGGGTGTGCCTGCTGAGATAGATGAGAATGGGAGTGCGTTAGTGGACATTTGTGCTGGGAGGGGGTTGGTGATAGCCAATACCCTCTTCAGGCATAAAATGATCTACAGGTATACATGGCGAGTGATGTGAAGGGTGGGTGGTGAACTGAATGAAAGGAAGGCAATGATTGATTATGTGTGTGTGGATGAAAGGATGCGAAGATGTGTAAAGGATGCAAGAGTGTATAGAGGCTGGGGGAGTGGACTTTCTGACCACTACTTGGTGGTGGCCAGAATTAGGATGCAAGTAAGATGGAGGAATAGAAGAAGGGAAAGACGAGAGGAAGGAGTAGTTGCAAGGAGAGTGGAAAGGTTACAAGAGGATGAGAAAAAGGCAGAGTATAAGAGAGAAGTGGAGGAACGATTGGCCAAATATGAATTGGAGCAGATGGGAGACGTGGAACGTATGTGTAAGATATTTACAGAAGAAATATGTGCAGCATGTGATGTGGTGTGTGGAAGGAAGAGAAGACGGAGGGGGGTGCAAGGAACAGCGTGGTGGACTGAAGAGGTGAAACAGGCTGTGGCACAAAAGAAGAAAGCTTACAATGAATGGATGAGAAATAGGGGCGTGGAAGAAGTTGAGAGGCGGAAGAGAGAGTTATATGTGGAAAGGAAGAGAGAGGTGAAAAGATTAGTAAGAGAGAGTAAGAAGAGAGTGGATGAGGAATTTGGAAGGAATTTGAGTGTAAAGTGGAGGGACTGTAAGAAAATGTTCTGGAGAGAAGTGAAAAGAGTAAGACAGGGTGGAAGTGAAGTTAGCAGGGGAGTGAAAGATAAAAATGGTAGATTACTAGTGGAGAAGGGAGAAAAAGTGAGCAGATGGAGAGAACACTTTAAGGAATTGTTGAACGTAGAGGATGGAAATAATGCGAGTATAAGTGGCTGGGGAATGGCTGGGAGAAGGAGGGAGGTGAGAAGACAGGAAGAAATCAGTAGGATAGAAGTTGTGGAAGCAATGAAGAAAGTTAAATCGGGGAAAGCCCCAGGAATTGATGGAGTGTGTGGTGAAATGCTGAAGCATGGGGGAGAGATAGTAGTAGAATGGATGTGGAAGATGTGCAGATTGGCCTGGGAGGAAGGTAGAGTCCCGGAGGATTGGAAGTCAGGTATAATTATTCCCTTGTACCCCCCTGGGGGTAGGGGGGGTTTCAAGAATACTCCCCCAGTATCCCTGCTTGTCGTACGAGGCGACTAAAAGGGTTGGTGGTGGGTTAGTGCCCCACCCAGTAAAAAGAACTAACTAAAAAAGCAAATAAAGCGCCTCGGACCCGGACGGACCATACGTTGACGACTAAGGAACGGACAAAGGACATTCTGAGGGTAGGAACGTGGAATGTGAGAGGAGTGAATGATGAAGTGAAAGAGAGAGAGATTGTCCAGGTGCTTGAGGATGCAAAAGTGGATATATGTGGATTGACTGAAACTAAATGGTAAGGTGAAAGGATGAGAGAATGGGAATACGGTGTAGGTATATGTGCGGGAGTCAATGAGAATGAGAGGGGAAGAGAGGGAGTATGTCTGATGATAAGCAAAAAGTGGAAGGAGAATATAAGAGAGTATGGAACAGTGGGTGCAAGGATTGTATGGGTGAGGATGAAAGTAGGCATACAAGCATGGGCGATTGTATGTGTGTATGCTCCAACAGAGGATCGAGTGGCAAGAGTGAAAGATGAGTTTTGGGCGAGAGTAGAAGCATGTATGGACAAGTTTGAGAGGAGCGAGAGAGTGCTGTTGATTGGAGACATGAATGGCAAAGTTGGGAATGTACGAGTGGATGGAGTGGTTGGTCAGTGGGGTGTGCCAGCTGAAGTAGATGGGAATGGTAGTGCTTTGGTGGACATCTGTGCTTGTAAGGGGTTGGCAATAGCCAACACCTACTTTCGTCATAAGATGATCCACCGGTATACATGGAGAGTAATGAGGAGGATGGATGGTGAACTTATTGAACGAAAGGCAATGATAGACTACTTGTGTGTGGATGAGCGAATGAGAAGACAAGTGTTGGATGCAAGGGTGTGGAGAGGGTGGGGGAATGGAGTCTCGGACCATCACTTAGTGATGGCCAAGGTAGAGCTGCAAAGAAAGTGGTTGAGGAGGCGAAGGGGAAGACAGGAGGAAGCAGCTCCTGTGAGAAGAGTGGAGAAATTGCAAGATAGTGAGAAAAGGACAGAGTATAAGAGCATAGTGGAAGAAAGATTGGGAAGGTATGAGCTAGAGCAGATGGAAGGGGTGGAAGACTTATGTAAAATATTCACGGAAGAGATAAGCGCAGCATGTGAGGCGGTTTGTGGAGTGAGGAGGAGATGCAAGGGTGTGCAAGGGACAGCATGGTGGAATGATGAGGTGAAACGAGCTGTGGAACAAAAGAAGAAGGCATATGGTGAATGGTTGCCGAGTAGAGGTAGGGGAGAAGATGAGAGAGAGAAGAGAGAGGTATATGTGAGCAGGAGAAGGGAGGTTAAGAGACTGGTGAAGGAGAGTAAGAAGAAAGTGGATGAAGAGTTTGGGAGGAATCTGAATGTGAAATGGAGGGAGAGTAAGAAATTGTTTTGGAAGGAGGTAAAGAAAGTAAGGCAGTGTGAAAGGGGAAATAGTAGGGGAGTGAAAGATAGGAATAATAGATTGTTGGTGGAGAAGAGAGAGAAATTGAGGAGATGGAAGGAGCACTTTGAGGATTTGTTGAATGTAGAGAGTGAGAGCAGTGTGAGTATAAGTGGCTGGGGAATGGCTGGGAGAAGAAGAGTTGAGAGGAGGGAGGAAGAGATCAGTAGGTCGGAAGTAGTGGAAGCGATGAAGAAGATTAAGCTGGGAAAGGCCCCAGGAATTGATGGAGTGTGTGGTGAAATGCTTAGGTATGGGGGTGAGATTGTTGTGGAGTGGATATGGAAGTTGTGTAGATTGGCTTGGGAAGAGGGAAGGGTTCCAGAGGACTGGAAATCAGGTATAATTGTTCCTCTGTACAAAGGAAAAGGGGAGAGAAGTATGTGGTAACCATAGGGGTATTTGCCTTCTTAGTGTGACTGGTAAAATATATGGTAGAATACTCATTGATAGGGTTAGGCATATGACAGAGGAGCTAGTTGGAGAAGAACAAGGGGGATTTAGGAAGGGAAAAGGGTGTGTAGATCAGATATTTGTTCTAAGATGTTTAGTGGAGAAGTATCTAGAGAAGGGAAGGAAAGTGTATGCTGCCTTCATGGACTTGGAGAAAGCTTATGACGGAATAGATAGGCAAGGTATGTGGAAGGTATTAAGAATATATGGAGTGGAGGGGAAATTGTTAAGTGCTGTGAAGAGTATGTACGAGGGAGCTAGGGCTACGGTGCGAGTGGATGGTGAGCTGAGTGAGTTCTTTGATCTCAATGTGGGACTGAAACAGGGGTGTGTAATGTCTCCATGGCTGTTTAATATATATATGGATGGGGTTGTAAAGGAGGTACAAGGTAGGGCAGTGGATGTGGGGTGGCCCCAATGAATGAGGGTGAGATTTGGAAGCTTCCGGTGTTGCTGTTTGCTGATGATACAGTATTGTTGAGTGAAGATGAATGGGAGTTGCAAGGTTTGGTGAATGAATTTGGGACAGTGTGTAGGAGGAGGAAGCTGAAAGTTAATGTAAACAAAAGTAAAGTTATGGTGTTTGAGAGGAATGAAGTCACAGAGTGTGCAGTGAGGTTGGATGGTGAGGATATGGAGAATGTGAGTGCATTCAAGTACTTGGGTAGTGTGATGAGTAAGGATGGAACTTTGGGGGATGAAGTACGTGAAAGGGTACAGCAGGGAAGAAAGGTTGTTGGTACACTGAAAGCAGTGATGAGAAATAGGGAGGTGAGTATGGAAGTTAAGAAGTCACTGCATGATAGTATTGTGATCCCTACCCTGACGTATGGAAGCGAGGCGTGGACCTTGCAAGAGGGGAACAAGTCAAGAGTGAGAGCAGTGGAAATGAGTTACTTGAGAGGAGCATGTGGAGTGACGTGAAGGGACAAGTTGACGAATGAAGAAGTGAAGGAACGTTGTGGGGTAGATGTGGATGTGGTTGAAAAGATTAGGAGAAATACACTGAGGTGGTTTGGACATGTGGAGAGAATGGAGAATGAAAGACTGACTAAGAGGGTGTATGTAGGTGAGGTGGAGGGAGGGAGAGGGAGGGGTAGACCGAGGATGAGGTGGAGGGATGGAGTTGAGAGGTATATGAGGGAGGGGGGGGTGAGTTGGGGGGAGGGGAGTCAAATGGTGGGTGACAGAGTGACTTGGAGGCGTTTTGTTTGCGGCCACCCTTTGCGGGATTAGGGCGTCGGGCTATAGATAGATAGATAGAGACAAAGGAAAAGGAGAAAAAGAAGTGTGTGGTAATCATAGGGGCATTTGTCTTCTTAGTATAATAGGAAAAGTGTATGGTAGGATACTTATAGACAGAGTTAGAGAAAGAACAGAGAAATTAGTTGGAGAAGAACAGGGAGGCTTTGGGAAGGGAAGAGGTTGTGTAGATCAGATATTCATTCTTAGATCTTTAGTGGAAAAGTTTCTTGAGAAGGGAAAGAAGTTGTATGCGGCTTTCATGGATTTGGAGAAAGCATATGACAGGGTGGATAGACAAGGATTGTGGAAAGTGTTAAGAATATATGGAGTAGATGGGAAGTTGTTGAATGCTGTGAAGAGTATGTACGATGGTGCGAAGGCTGCAGTGCGTGTGGATGGTGAACTAAGTGAATTTTTCTCTTTGAAAGTTGGTTTGAAACAGGGATGTGTCATGTCTCCATGGTTGTTCAATCTGTACATGGATGGGGTAATAAAAGAGGTACAAGGTAGGGTAGTGGATGTTGGAGTGGCCCTGGTGAGAGAGGATAGTGTTTGGAAACTCCCTGTACTGTTGTTTGCAGATGATACTGTGTTGTTGAGTGAAGACGAAGGGGAGCTGCAAGGCTTGGTGGATGAGTTTGGGAGAGTGTGTAAGAAACGGAACCTAAAGGTGAATGTAGGGAAGAGTAAAGTGATGGTCTTTGAGAGAGGTGAAGTTAGTGAATGTACAGCGAGGTTGGATGGTGAGGAATTGGAAAATGTGAGTACGTTTAAGTATTTGGGTAGTGTGATGAGTAAGGATGGAGGTTTGGAGGGTGAAGTGCTTGAAAGGGTACAGCAGGGAAGAAAGGTTGCTGGTTCCTTGAAAGCAGTGATAAGAAACAGGGAAGTGAGCATGGAAGTGAAAAAGTTACTACATGACAGTATTGTGATACCAACTCTAACGTACGGAAGTGAAGCTTGGACATTGTTGGAAGGACACAAGTCAAGAGTGAGAGCAGTGGAAATGAGCTATTTAAGAGGAGCCTGTGGAGTCACGTGGAGAGACAGGCTGACGAATGAGGATATAAAGGAGCGTTGTGGTGTGGATGTGGATGTGATAGGAAGCGTTATGAGGAACACACTGAGGTGGTTTGGCCATGTGGAGAGGATGGAGGGTGAAAGACTGACGAAGAGAGTGTATGTGAGTGAGGTGGAGGGGGGAAGAGGGAGGGGGAGGCCGAGGATGAGATGGAGGGATGGGGTGGAGAGGTATGTGAGAGAGGGGTGTGTGAGTTGGGAGCAGGGCAGTGAAATGTCGGGGGACAGGGCGACTTGGAGGCGATTTGTTTGTGGCCACCCCAAACGGGATTGAGGCGTCTGGCAATAGTTAGATTGATAATACAAGAATATAATATAATATAATACTAGATATAATATAACAATAGAATATAATATAATATAGAATATAATATAATAATTGTATAATATAATATAATATAGTCCCCGTTCAGTATTTCCTAACTAAAAGTGTCCTATTTATATATTAGGATTTAGGTTACCAGTCTGTGGTGTATGCCATTGGGGGAGTTGGAAAGGGAGCCTCCCTTCCAAGCGGGCCCCGGGCCTCCCACATGCTTAATCCAGCCGTGAATTTAAGGAACTGTTAAACATAGAGAATGAAAGCCACGCTAGTATAAGTAGCTGGGGAATGGAAGGGAGAAAGAGGGAGATGAGAAACGAGGTAGAAAGCAGTAGGATGGATGTAGCGGAAGCAATGAAGAATGTGAAATAGGGAAATCCCCAGGAATTTATGGAGTCTGGTGAAATGCTGAAGCATGTGGGAGAGATTGTCGTAATGTAGAATGGATATGGAGGATGTGCAGATTGGCCTGATAGGAAAGTAGAGTCCCAGAGGCTTGGAAGTCAGGTACAATTATTCCTTTGAACGTATGGAAGTGAAGTTTGGACCTTGTTGGAGGAACACAAATCAAGACTGAGAGCAATGGAAATGAGTCATTTGAGAGGAGCAAGTGGAGTTACTTGGAGAGACAGACTGATAAATGAGGAAGTGAAGGAGGGTTGTGATGTGGCCGTGGATGTGATAGAAAGAGTTAGGAAAAATACACTGAGGTGGTTTGGCTATGTCAAGAGGATGAAGAGCGAGAGACTAACGAGGAGAGTGTACAGTATGTGAGTGAGGTGGAGGGGGGGAGGGAGGGGGAGCCCATGGATGAGATGGAAAGATGGAGTGGAGAGGTATATGAGCGAGGGAGGTGTGAGGTGGGAGCACGGCAGTGAAATGGCAGGGGACCGGGCGACATAGAGACGATTTGTTTGTGGCCACCCCATACGGGATTAAGGCGTTTGGCAATAGAAAGATAGACAAAGGGAAAGGGGAAAAATAAGTTTGTGGTAATCATAACTGCATTCGTCTTCTTAATGTAACAGGAAAAGTATATGATAGGATACATATTGGCAGAGTTAGGGAAATGATCGAGGAATTAATTGGGGAAGCACAGGGAGGTTTCAAGGAGGAAAGAGGTTGTGTAGATCAGATATTCATCCTAAGGTGTTTAGTGGAAAAGTTTCTAGAGAGGAAAGAAGTTTTATTCAGCCTTAATGGATTTGAAGAAAGCATATGACAGTGAATAGACAATGAATGTGAAAAATATTAAAACTATATGGAGTAAATGGGAAGCTGTAGAACGCCATGAAGAGTATGTATGAGGGCGCTAGGACTGCGGTGCGAGTGGATGGTGATCTGACTGAATTTTTCTATCTGAATGGCGGACTGAAACAGGGATGTGTCATGTCTCCGTGGTTGTTCAGTTTGTATATGGAGGTAGTTATAAAAGAGATACAATGCAGGGCAGAGGATGTTGGACCAGCCCTAATGTGAGAGGGAAGCGTTTGGAGACTTCATGTTCTGTAATTTGCAGATAATTCTGTATTGTTAAGTGAGGACAAGGGGGAACAGCAAGGCTTGGTGAATTAGTCTGGTGTGTATGAAATTGAATCTAAATGTGAATAAAAATGTTGTCTTCGTGAAAAATGAAGATACAGAATACACACTGAGGCTTGATAGTCAGGAATTGGAAAATATGAGTGCACTGAAGTACATGGGTAGTGTGATGGCTAGTCATGAAAATCTGGAGGATGAAATGCTTGAAAGGGTACCTCAAGGAAGAAATGTTGCTGGTTCATTGAAAGCAGTGATGAGAAATAGAGAAGTGAGCATTCAAGTGAAAAAGTCACTCCATGATAATACAGTGATCCCCACTCTAATGTATGGAAGCGAAGCTTGGACCATGTTGGAAAGACAGAGTGAAAGCAGTGGAAATGAGTTATTTGAGAAGAGCATGTGGAGTTACATGGAAAGATTGACTGACAAATGAGGAAGTGAAGAGGCGCTGTGGTGTGGATGTAGATGTATAGAATGCACAAGTAGAAATGCACTGAAGTGGTTTGGCCATGTGGAGAGGATGGAGAGTGGGAGACTAATTAGGAGAGTGTATGTGAGTGAGGTGGAGAGGGGAGAGGGAGCGGGAGACTGAGGATGAGATGAAGGGATGAAGTGTAGAAGTATATAACAAGGAGGCGTGTATGTTGGGGTTAGGGCAGCGAAATAGCAGAGGATAGGGAGACACTGAGGTGATATGTTTGTTGCCACCCCTTACGGAATAAGGTGTCTGGTTATAGACAGATAAATAGATGGTATCTCCCCACATAATGATAGAACTGCACGAAAACTTAAAACTGATTCCATTTTTGAATGCTGTGATTACCACAATATTATTATTTTGGAAGACTTTTTTGATAGACGATTTCTAACACTGTTATTTTCATCTCAAGTTTGACTGAATTGCGTTTTACTAGACAGAAAAACATGTGTATATGCGCTGTTATCTTACTTGAAAATTATTTATCATAATTTCCGCACGTTTTTAATCTCTTCTGTTCAAATCGCCTTAAGCTTTGTAACCTTATACACGATTCAGCTCATTTTAGTGTTTGTTAATGTATAAAGTGCCAAAAGATATGATGTTGTTTTCTTTGATTAGTAGGCAATGCAGATTTGTGAAAGCATTATGAATAGCTCATATATGAAATATATGTCCCTAAAGTAGTCAGTTATTGTCATGGGGATATAAAAATATTCATGGCAGAGCATTAACTGAGTCTCTCTTACTGGTAATTACCGATATACATATTTAGTTTGATCTGACAGCACTTGTTTGACCTAACCTGGGCAACTCTCAACAGGGACTAATTATCTGTGTCCCTGATTGGCCAGCCGCGTTTCCTTTACATTGTACATCCATTTCAAAGCTTTCCAGTGAGAAGGTTGTTGTACAGAGCAGTCAGTATGATAATTTTCATTATTATTTCCCAAGCACTCCTAGCAGATGTCCTTACATGCAATCTTTATCTCAATAAGTTCATTTCATATTTATAATGGTTTTATGGCTATCCAATGAGGAAAAGACATTAAGGAAGACTAACACGTTAGCATGTCTCCGGCTACGCCTCCTCGTCAACCCCACTCCCTCTCTCAATTTACCCCCATGAAATGGTTCGCCCACTGACGAGTGTTCCCCACTGGACCTATATTCCTCATGGACCTAGCTCTCCATGGACCTAATTTCTCGTGGACTCCCTCTCACCCACAGACCAATTTTCTGCTATTTTTACCATAGACCTGTTTTCCTCCACCGACCTAGTTTCTCTTGACCTATCCTCTCCTCCTGGACCTTTGCTCTTCCTAGACCTGTATTCCTCACGAACTATTTTCTTTCATGGACTTATTGTCTCCCATGGACCTGTTTTTCCACTTGTAACTAAATTCTTCATGGACATATTACATCCACTGACCTACTTTTACTACAGATATATTCTTCCATGGGCCTATTTCCTCCCATAGGGAAACATCTGTTTGTCATTTTGGCCGATATTCTCCCACGGACCTATTTCTGTTATGGACCTATTTATGCTCACTGCACCTATATTCCCACTTGGGTCGATTTCCCCGGGACTTACTTTCCTCCAACAATCTGCTTTCCCACTTGGGCCTATTCTCAATCATGCATCTTCTTTCCCCATGACCCTAGTTCTTTCCCCCTCCCCACCAACCTATCCAGGGAAGTCTGTTTCAGCAGCAACAGGATGAATCGGCAAGTGATGAGCTGAAACTCCAGCTCCGGACACATGCTGGCCGGGAGACGAACCTGCCAACAATGTTCCGTGTAAGATCTGGTTACATAGAGGCTGTCCAGTATCCAAATCAGTACGGTAATTCTAAAACTTAGTACGAACTCGTTAATAATAAATAAACGGTAAGACAATAGCACTCTTATTCCCGCATAGTTCTTGCTGTTATTATTGCAACTATAAGCATAAACTACCTTTCTGGCCATATATCTATGTCGAGATATTTCGCTGAATGAAGTTTGGGGAGGAATTTTTAGCTGGTTAAATATTCTAAGACGAAAGATAACGATGGGTAGGAATTTATAAGTGACAAATGTAAGATGAAGATCGGAAAATGAGTGAGACAGTGATGGACGCAGAGTGACGTAGGGCAGGAAAGAGGAGAAAGCCTGTTTAAAATACAAATGGATTTAACAAGCCTAGAAAGAGCAGGGAGTAAATGAAGGATGGAGAAAAAGTGCAAATTATGGACACAAAAGACGATTTTGAAATACTGTTGGGAAATGGTCAGTTATTGGATGGATACTGGAATAAGTCTGAGAAAACAGAAACAGATTTAGGAAGTGAAGAGACGAGGGAGGACGACGGGCAGAAGATATAAGACAGTACAAATGACCGAGGAGAAAAATGAGCGCGGAGTCAGGCGAGAGGATGGCATCAGGAAATTCTGTTCATAAAATTCTGTGGTGTTATGTCGGTAAGACTTGAGTTCAGTGGATTTGTAAGATGGTGAGTGGAAGAGAAAAGGGAAAATGTAAACAAATAGAAGGGTAACTGGTAAGCAAATCGTGTAATGAAACTTTAAATAAGAAAACTAACTTATGGTAACGAGCTGTGAAGAGGGGCAGAGGTGGCCAGTGGCAGGTGAGGTGGAGATGAAAAACAGAAAGTGGGAAAGGAGGATAAAGTATAACGATAGGTTGTAGAGGGAAGACTAGGTGGTCAGGGATACGTGAGTGCTGGATTTGAAAAGTGAAGTAAAAAGGCCGTCGAGAGAGAGAGAGAGAGAGAGAGAGAGAGAGAGAGAGAGAGAGAGAGAGAGAGAGAGAGAGCTACATGAAGTTACAAGAAGATGTGGTAACTGAAAACGTATTACGATCGATATGGAGGACATAGTATACATGAAATGAAACGCCGAGAACTTGGACCCCGAGCTGTTGAGCAAAGCCTCGTTCGGTAGGTCTCTGACAAGCCTTGAGGACGGACTCGCTATACATCCTCCATGACAGTGTTCATTGAAGGTTGAAATGAGGCTGAAGAAACCCTAAGTTGAGCATATATGTCCTTGACTTTTGACCCTTAACCTTACTGACCAAATTAGTTCATCATCCCTTCACACTCTATCACTGACAAAAGTTTGGTCGAAACCCGTCGAGGCGTTCAGGAAAAATCACGCCTAGACCCATATGATCTTGACCTTTGACCCCTTGACCTTGGTATAAACAGTTCATCATCAGTTTCTTCCATATCACTGACAAAAGTTTGGTCAAAATCCGTTGAGTAGTTCAGGAGATATCACACCCACAAGAATAAAGTCGACCCCATATGACCTTGACCTTTGACCTCTTGACTTAGATGGCCTAATCAGTTCATTATCTCCTCATACTGCATCACAGATAATAGTCTGGTGGAAATCCATCAATGGATTCAGGATATATCGTGCCTACAATAGGGTTGTGGATGTATGCCCAAATGGACAAATTAATTAGATCCCATACGACCTTGACCTTTGACTCGTTGACCTTGATGTCATAGGCATTTCACTGTTGTTTCATATATTATCACTGACAAAATTTTGGTCTAAATCCGTCCTGGGCTTCAGGAGATACTGCACCCACAATGATAAAATAAGTTGACCCTATATTAACTTGACCTTTGACCCCTTGACATAACTGACCTAATTTTTTCATCATCTCCTCATACGGCATCACTGACAAAAGTTATGTGGAAATTCGTCAATGAGTTCAGGAGATATCACTCCCAGAAAGTGTTACAGATGCAGCACGCACCCACGCACATACAGTCGGACAAACCAATCACTAAATGCCTCCTCCACCATGAGTGTGCAGAGGAATAACTAGCAGGTACAAGTTGCTACTCTGCAAGTGAGATAAAAGTGTGGAAAAGATGAAAGTCCTACACACCCACCTCTCCCATTCACTGACCAGGCATTGAAAAGGAAGTACACCTAGCCCGGAAGAAAAATGCTGAACTTTGAAATTACACAGCAAAGGAGGACTCTCAGTCAGCCATTAGGCTTGACTTAATACTTTGCCTAACCAAGCTTTGAACTCACTAGTGAGGAACTGTAAACTAAGTATGCTGATTGATGATTACAGATACTGCAGATCATTATTTATAAAGACATTGCCTAATGTACTGCAGTGGTAACACTTCAAGTCAAGCTTCCATCCGTGATTCCTGGTCGAGTTGCTGTTTAAGCTAAATATCTTTTGGTAGTCAATGTGCTGAAATCCCTGATGTATCTTGAAAACCCTAAATAGTTGTCATGTAAATGCCTGGATTCTAACTAAATTAGTTCCAGTGCCTGCAGCCCTTTGTCTGCAGGCTTCTTTGGTATCCCATGTGCCTGATAGATGTGATCAGTTTTGTAGCCCATATGTGGACTTACTCAAGCCTCACAATATCCTTCTTCAAGATCGGTGACCAGAATTACACTGCATATTTCAGATGTAACTGTACATGAGAAATGGAGAGAAAGAGACAAAAAAGAGTATTTCAATGTTTCCGTAACTAAACTAACTCTTTATATAACCTTAATTCATATATGTTTTCTTCACTACTTAAAAATACTGTCTGGAGAACTTGAGGTCACTGTTGTTCAGTACAAGTAAGTGTCTCGAAGTCAATACCGCTGATCTCACCACCTGAGAGTACTTTGTTTTTTGGATTTGCAACATCCTGCATTTTTTCAAGTTCAGTGGCATTTGTCATTGTTCAAACCACTCTCTGATTTTATCCAAGTGCTGAAGTAGTTCTTGTATCTTCTTCAGTGATAATGTATAACCTCCTAGCTTTGTGTCACCTGCAAATTCTGCAATTTGCCGATGTTGCCCAAATCTGTATCACTGATGTAAATTATAAACATTGGTCCTAGAACTAAGCCTTATGAAACTCCATTTGTAACTGACGTCCAGTCAGAAGTCTTCCCGTTGGCTGCCACTCTATGCATCCGGTCAGTCAGCCAAGTTTTGTTTTGTTTTTCCTGAGAGTGCTCCCAGAATTTCCAGTGTACCAGTTTTACCATCATCCCTCAGTGACGTGTACTTGATAGAAAGCTTTCTGAAATTTGAGGAAAAAAAGGTCAGGTGGCTGGCACTGGCCATATTCATAGAGCATGCAGTTGAAGAACTCAGTCAAACTGGTCAAACACGAACGATGCCACCGCAAGCCATGTTGCGAGTCCTACACTAACTTAATTTATTGTAGATGATCGACAATACTATGTGCAGCTATCGCTTGGAATACCTATGCTACCCTACATGTAAGGCTAATTGGACGATAATTTCCAGGACTATAGTGATTTTCTTATTTAGAAATATGAGTTACATTTGCATCCTTCCAGTTCGATGGAACTTTCTGGTTGTCAGCGAATTTTTAAAGGATCGTAGCCACGTGAGGGACCACTTGCTCACTTATTTCTTGCAGGATTCATGGAAAGAGCTCATCATACTGGGGGATTTATTAGCTTTTAATCTGTCTAGCCCTTCATACACTTCTTTTTAGGCATACCGAACATTCAGTGTAGTCACACTCTCACGAGCAAAGCCTGGATCAGGGATGTCACCTCCCATGACTCTAGTGAATATTGATCAAAAGGGACACTACAGAATGTCTGCAGTGTCATGACCAGACACTCACCCAAGCTGTTTGCATCTGTGTCCTTATTTTGTTCCTAATCGGTTTTCTGTTGTTCACACAGCCAAAGAAATCTTTGGGATTTTCTTTATATAAGGATGCTACCGGGGTTCCTTATTGTGTATCGCCCTGTTTGAAGGTTACTCCATGCTCCTAGGCAGGGAGATGTAATTATTTTGAACTGCTAGACTCTCACTCTCCTTGAATTTATGGTATGTTGAATTTCTCATCGTAACTGTTGCCACTCTCTTCCGTGTAAACCATTTGAATCGAGATAATAGTAACTGGATTGGTTTTCAGGGCACTAACTTTGTCTGGTGTGCCATAAAAAATTTTCTGAATGTGCATCAGGGCTCATTCACACTCCACCTCATTTGAGATGCATTGCACACACTCCTTTTTTAAGGCCACTGAAGTCCTTAACCCTACGTTAGTAGGCTACTCAGGGGTGTTTGAACACTCCCCCCAAAATTGTATGCTCACAACTTTGAGTTGGCCACATTGACCTTCCTCTCCTCTCGAGTACCTTCCTGAATACGTGAGGGGAGGGCCCAATAAGAGTTTCACACTCCTACCTCTGGTCGTGTGAAGAATAGACGCATTTTTGTCCTTTGAGGTGTGTAGTCACCGCACGGTACTAACCAACATTGACATATTTACCTAGCTATGATTTTAGTAAAGAATCTGAAAATGAAACTTATTTAGGAGTTTGTATATTATCTATGATGATTTTGAGGCAATATAAACCATATCATATATAATTCTGTATACCTCTATCTAATAAATGTTAAAACAAAAAATCGATTTTGTTTATGTTCGACCAATTCTTTTACACATATATTCTTAAATATCAGCTACGGTGCAATTAACCTGTTCGTGAGTAACTGGAGGAAAATATTCAAGAAACTATATGAATATATTAGAAAAATTAACAGCAATACTTCATTTTTTTTTTGGGGGGGGGGTGTTCAAGCACCCCAGGGTAGTAACGATGTTCCAACATGGCAGGGGACTAACGCAGGGTTAAGTAACATCTACAATGCTAAACAAAACTCTGATCAGATTGTGGCCACTTACTCCTAATGGCTCGACTTTGATTAAGCTAAAACGAGGTCATCTTCGGTGTTGAACACAAAATCCAACAATTTCATCCCCCTTGTGGTCTCGGTCACCAACTGGATTAGGGAGAGAGAGAGAGAGAGAGAGAGAGAGAGAGAGAGAGAGAGAGAGAGAGAGAGAGAGAGAGAGAGAGAGAGAGAGAGAGAGAATTTGGGTCTGGGAAAAGAATGGCAAAATAAACTAAAACTTGTCTGAGGGTGAAAGGAAACTGGTGAGAAGGAATGAAAACAGAAGAATATGGTAGGTTAAGGAAGTGGAAGCAGTAGCAAAGTCCAAAGACACGGTAAATTGAATGAGTGAACAGTGTAGCAGAAGAATAAAGATATGAAGGAATGGGTAACGCTACTTCATATCACTATTTTTCTTTTTAGGAATATATCGAAAATTAAGATGGCCTAAAGCACTGTTACCGAGATAGGTCTCTTAGTACAGCCGGAGCTAACTTCAGAGCTGCGTGAGGAGCTTTTGAATGACTGTATATCTTAATTATTTCAGCATCTGTGTTGAAAGAACGTAACTGTAAGAGAAGTGGAAATTTGTTATATGCGAGGGGAATATCGCTTTACGTGAATTAATAAACAGAAAAATTGTGAAGTGAAGGAGTGTCCGGTGATGCTTTGGATGCTTTGGAAGGCATTGGCAAAAATACCTTGAGATTGTTTGGCCATGTCGATAGAATGGAGAATGAAAGATCGAATAAGAGAGTATATGTGAGTGAGGTGGGGGGGAGGGGGGAAGAGAAGGCCGAATCCGAGGTTCACTGACGGGGTGGTGAGATAACAGAAGTGTGGATGTGATTTGAAGAGAAGGCCTCTTGACGGTGGAGGACAAAATACCACAGGATTTAGGCATCTGGCTATCGATAGAGAGAGAAATAGGTAGATATAATGTGTGATGTCATACTAGAGAGATTACTTTTCTCCTACTGAGGTCATCCTTAAATCACTGCCTACTCATTTTCAAGATTACCATTGTGTCCAACTTCCATCCATTCCAATTACAATTATATATCGGTTGACTCACCAGGGTCTTTCAGTGAGTTCGCGTCTGTGCTGCACAGCAAAATCAATAGAACCTTATCTCTGGAATGTCAGGGCCAATGCACTGTGATACAAGAGATGTTGAGAGAAACTAAAATCAACCGCTAGTCCTTTAGCACTATGGCTTCTAAATATATTACCCACTTAACTGTCTTGTTTTATTCGAAATTTGTTTTGAAGTTCTTCATAGATATTTATTTACGATCATCAGTTGTCCCAGTTTGATGACATTTCCATTCCTTCATATATATACAGTATATATATATATATATATATATATATATATATATATATATATATATATATATATCAGCAGCAGCCACTGCAAGTCTACTGCTGAAGTAAGGCTTACCTCAACCTTTTCTGCGAGTCTGCCACGTTTGCCTGCTGACCTCTCCATCTCATCTCTCCACTACCTGTCTGGCCTTTTTCTGCTATGTCTACAGTCTCTTGGAGTCCAGTCAGTCAATCTCCTGCTTCGTCGGTTATCCCTTATTCTTGCTGCATGATCTGCCCACCTCCATTTCTGTTCTTTTATAACTTCCATAATGTCTTTGGCTTTAGTCAGGTCTCTGACCAAAGTTGATCTTTCTTGTCTCTTAAAGATGTTCCCAACAATGCCTTTCCATTACTCGCTGAGAATGGATTAGTTGTTTTTCCTTCGATACTTTTAGTTTCTGGGCCTCACAACCGAACACCATAGTGGGGATTATGCATTCGTTATACAGTATACCTTTCGTTTCATACATACTGGTATGCTACTTTTCATGATGTGTCTAGGTTTACCAAAAGTTTTCCATTCAGTTGTAATAAGCATTTTTATCTCGTTTACATGGTCTTTCGTTAGTTTTAGCGTTTGCCTCAACTTCCCCAAGTAATTGTACTCCTTGACATCTTCAAGAATTTCCTCGCCTATTCTCATGACCCTCTTTGGTGTATTTGGATTAAACCTTACTTTACTCGTAGTTTTGTAGTGCCACAAATTTAATATTCATGTATGTGTTTAGAGGTACTGTAATTTTTAAGTTAGATAGGGTGTAACCTGAATACTAGTCTATAAAATCCTATCCTAAGTAGTAATTCATATGTTAATGATTAATGTAGGGTTAACTTTATTTTTATATGTATGTATCTCTGTATCTATGCATTGGGTGATGTAATTGTGGATGTTGAACTACGGGAATTCCTCCGTCTGGTCTAGTAACGAATAACAGATGTGCGCAGCTTTTCCCTTCCTTTGTGCGTCGTTATTGGGCGCCGAGTTTAAACCTTAAACAGAATAATGATGAGTATACAATTCTTTCCGTATCCTAGTTGTGAAATGTTTACTAATGAAGCTGCTAGAACCCGAATATGTGAGATTAACAGTCAAAAAGGCCTAAATAATGTCATTTGTGAGGATTTAATAGTCCTGCTTACCTTAGCCGTCACTAGATGGCATAAGCTGCCCCAAAATTCAAGGCGGGATAGTGGTAAAATCAGTATCTAAATTAAGTAAGGATTGAATCCTAAATTTTCCCCAATTCAATCAAAAGTCCTGGCGTCATGGGTACACTGCTAAATAAATTGTGAAGAAAATTGAAACCCACCATATTTCAAAAACACCACCTCATTTGACCTAGCAGTGACGTCCCAAGCGTACCCAGGAAGCCGCACTTGTTGCCCAGACGTCGTGTATAATGGACGTTGGTTCAGGTGAGCTGTCCACATTTCTCCTTCCCCCCCCCCTTTTTTCTTTGTTTAATCCTTACTTGGCATGGACCATATGAAGTAATATTGTTGAAAGCTTAATGTAGACTTGTTGCCCAGACATCGTGTATAATGGACGTTGGTTCAGTCCCCAGACACCGGCGACGTCAGTGTGAGCACGAGGCCTTCCCGTGGTATTGTCCATAGACTAGTCTGCATACACACTTACACTACCCATGAATTATTTTATAAACCAAATGTAATTGAAATAGTATCATTGATCTATCAAGTGAACTTTTTTTTTGTAAATAAGAAATAGAAATTTAACCCGTCACGTCCCGAGGTTTTCCGCACCTATGACATCCCCCAGTCCCGAGCCTTTTTGGAAAAATTTTTTTTTGCTAAAACTTCCGCTTAGGTCGAGAAACGAAGGAAAATCATAAAGAAAGTGGTTCCTGCGGTCTATAAGTGGTCCGTACAGGTGCGGTTCCCCCCCGCAGGTATCGTATTCTGTAAAGGGCTGGATATGCGTTTACGTTTTCTATTGCAAGGAATAATGGGAGAAACAATACACAACACCTCTACATTTATTGAATTTGAACTAATAAACAATAACAGTAACAATATAATGGATTTCAGACACATATATATGAAAAATAAGCATTGTACCATCGCGCGAGCATAGCGAGTTTGGTCCGAGTCGTAACATGCTATATGCTAAGTTTCTGGTATGAGTCAACCTATCATTTTTTCTACTTGTATACTTCTGTTTCAATGACAATTTACCAATTACAACTGTTTGTAAGTGTTTTCAGATGTTTTCATTCATTATGATGACATGCAGCATAAGTATAGCGCACATCAGCTTAGTAAGCGCACTCGCTATGACTCGTATTTCAACATACCAAATTGTTTTATCACTTTCCAATTATTTTCCCCTTTACATAGAACCTTTCCTCCACCACTGTAAATGTTTTCAATTATTTTCATTCATTACGAGGGCATTTAGCGATATGCTAGCGCATATTCACGTAGCAACCACGATCTCAAACACTCGTGTTTCATCATCTACTTTATTTATTCACTCCAATTATAATTTCCCACTTACATTACACACGTTTACACCCCTAGAATGCACTGTACATACTGCCATTATTTATTCAAGTGAGCGTGAGAATATCGCCTGAAAATACCCTCGCAAGGAATGTTTCGTCATACATAATACTCACACACCTATATACTAATTCACTCACACACTTATATACTAATTATTCACTTTATCACTTGCTGACTTTTATTTTGACTAATACGTGCCTTATTCATTCAACTGAGCGTCAGAAAATCTTATCTTTATACACACGCTATGAATATTTGACTTACAATATATATCGTCACATACAATAATTTGAACTTATATTATACCCGTAAGAATGTCACATAATAATAATTATATAATCACGGGCCGTATTTATTGCACTGAGCGACAGAATATCGCATCATACAACCCTCTCTATGTAAGTTTCAACTTAGGGCAGATTTATATACTTACACACAATGTTTTCACTTATGTTCTACCCGTAGGCACTTTATACTAATATTTGGAGATCCACATGACTGATAATTTCACTGAGCGTCTGTCTGTCGCATTTACCTCATAATTTCAGCGTCCTTTCGCATTCACACCATGCTAAAATTGCATCAACGTGTGATATTCACTAAAACATGGGTGAATACAGAGACCCACGTCACACTGCACGCACTCATAGCGGGTGTCCTTCCTCTGTGTCGTGAGTCTCACCTGGGAATTACTGCACACGTGACACCTGCGCTGGGGCCTAGGTCTGTTGGGCTGGGGAGGGATAGGAGTGGGGAAATGGCGGCCGGATATTCTCTGGGGAGTTTGGGCAATAGGGGCAGTGCGGGTGCGATGTTGGGGCCTTTCAACAGCATACTTTGCAAAGATTTCTCTTGTGAGCTCCCTCACAAACCCTTCAAATGTTTCCTGAACTCCTGTGGTCATGGCGTGAAGGTGGTGGCATTTCAGAGCAGTGATATCTAGTAAGTGAAAGAACAGTTTTTTATACCACTTCATCGTTGTCCTGGCACACTCTACCGTCGATATCATGGAGTCTGACTGGTCCACGAGGCGCATGTTTATATTGTAATCCATAACACACTCAGGTTTCCAAACACGACGCCTGCTCTCGCTATGGTAATCTACAGAATCAGTACGGTGCATCAAGGGGCGGTGAACAGTGGACAAGAGGCTTACTTCTCTGTTGTGGTTCCACATTGTTGCAAGGATGTTGTTGGCTTTGAAGAAGACAACCTCACTCCTTGCAAGTTTCCGCCCTACCTTGGCCATGTGACGCCGGTTCACCTTTACGGTTCCACAGACTCCCGTTTCATGTGTGTGAAGATAACGAGCGAGAAGAGGGCTAGTGTACCAGTTGTCGAGGTAGAGAACGTGACCGCGATGAAGGTAGTCTTGTATCATCGTCTTTACCACTGCTCCCGACAATTCAATACTTCGATCTTCTATTATGTCTGTCTGTGCACCGGTGTACAAGACTATGTCTTGCACGTATCCAGTCCTACAGTCACACATAACAAAGATCTTGAACCCAAAACGGTGCCTTTTGCTGGGTATATACTGTCTGAATGAAATATTGCCTCTCCACAACACAAGACTCTCGTCTATGACGAGATCTCTATAGGGATAGAATGAGGAACGAAAGGTTTGCCTGAGGTGATCAAAGACCAACCGAATTCGCCTCATTTTGTCAGTGTTGTTTGCATTTGCAGGGTCATGAGCATCATAAAAATGGAGGCGACTTAGAATTTGTTGAAACCGATTACGGCTCATCACTTGACCAAATATGGGGGTAAACATAACAGGGTCCCTAGTCCAGTAAGCAGGAATTCTATTCTTTCTTATAATACCCATCAAAAGGACCAGGGCAAAAAATAAAAACATTTCTGGAAGGGAGACAGGGTAATCATAGATCATAGAATGCCTACTCCTTGTTCCCAATCTTTCACTTTCTAGGCGCTGGGCGCTTGCAAACAGGTTTGTTTGATAAACGATCTGATCCACGAATGCCTCACTGAAAAACAGGTGGAAAGAATCCAACCTGGTGGAATTACTGTGAATACCTGGTGCAATGCAGCCAGATCGCCCTTGCTCAGTGAAGGGGTGAATGAGGGGAGAAAAATCACTCCCATCCTCCCAATCCCACGACACAAATCCCTCGTCCCCATCACCGCCTTCGTCTGGGTGGGGAGGAGATCCTGGTTGGGGAGGTGGGGGAGAAGGAGTACGGAGGGCTTCCCCACTGTCACTCCTCTTCCCTCTGCCTTTACCCTTTCCCTTTCCCTTACCCTTACGGCCTTGAGGAACATTAGGGGGCTGTGGGGATGAAATAGTAGAATATTGGGGAGCAGAAGACGTGCTGGGGAGTGGTTCCTCCCCACCTTCCCCCTCCATTACCACACCACGTGCTCTCTCACGCAACCTAGCTCGACCATGTGTTAGGGGATATTGGGGAGCATAAGACGTGCTTTGGAGTGGTTCCTCCCCACCTTCCCCCTCCCTCACAACCCCACGTGATAAGGAACGCACCCGCACTGGCCCACGTGATCCACTCTGCCGCCTCACACTACGTAGGGAGAGCAATGACTCACTCACGTCACTCTCACTTTCCCTAATCCCAGGACTTTCCATTTCACTCCCCACTCCCTCCACTTGACTTTCTAGCTCCCCAAACAGAATGCTAGGCCCATACCTGCTCATACGACGTGGTGTGCGCTCTGGGCCACGATGTGTTATGACCTCCCGTCCATGCCACGTGGCAGCACGTCCCACGGCTCCGTCCTCGTCCTCGTCCTCGTCCTCGACCTCGAATTCTCCTTCCAAATCACGCTGGGGATAGGGATAGGATATACCACGTGCCTTCTTTGCCTCCTGCCCCTCTCTAGCAGCACGGTAAGTCACGTACTGCCGCTTCCTGGGTGACGGAACTTCCTCGTCACTGCTGGTGGTTTCTTCCTCCTCTGGCTGCATATAATCTTTGTCCATCTCCTCGTCATCCAGTGGGGAATCACTGTCGCCGGTAAAGGTGTCCAGGGCAACTTGAATCTCGCTGTTTGAGAGACCTCTCTTAGCCATGTCTGAGCAGGATCGTGGCTACCAGGTGAGTGGACGAGTGGCGGGCTAGCGTGGGTCGCGCGGGGTCGCCGAGTGTCCCCGCCTGGTGGCAGGTAGGGGAAGGTCAGGCGAGGGTATGTACCGCAAATCAAGCGCGAAATTTGAAAATTGTCGAAATTATGCACATTGCAATTGCACGACGTACTGGTACGTCGCAGGGACTGGCAAATACAAATCGTTGCAACATACCCATACGTCGACGGGACGGGGCGGGTTAAAAGTGATGTGATCTGGTAACGGAAAGGTGAAATTTAAATCCATTAACCGTTTTCTTTCTCTTAAATTAATGTTAGGAAATTAGGAGCGTGGAAGGGAACTAGTGGTTGTGAGCAATAATGTAATTTTGAATTGTACCTCCAGGCTAAACAAGCCCGAGTGTAACTTGCAATACTTTGGTGATAGAAACTCCGTGTACAAACAGCTAGATAAGGAGTTTATTAAGAGCTCACAGTAAAATAGTCTACCCGACCAGGCTGCCTGATATCAACTGATGCAATAACGCCGTCTTCAGGCGTGGGAAAGGGTGCTGACCTAGCAAATTTAGTGGGGGCATGTATGCATTGGGGGGGGACATATATACATCGGGGGTAGACATATTGTGGAGGGGGTACACTACTCCCCCGGGTAGCTGAGACGGTGTCTCCTGACACCGGGAGTGAAATGGTGTTTGATTATAGTAGTAAGGCAGGACTGGGAGGTTTGTACAAGGGATAAGTATGATACAGGGGCAGTAGGGGAGACATGGCCATGTTGAGGGGAGGGAATTAGAAGAATATATACATATAAGATATACAAGGAATAATAGGTACAAATCCAGTAAGGGTCCAATGTATATACTGTATAAACATAATGGGAATTACACAATAATAGGTTGATACATGATAAACAAGGAGTAGATATGAGAGTTCTATTGTTGTTCTTCCTTCATTTTTTTTTTTTTTCTGTATTGTCTGTAGGATACACTGTCACTCAGTAATGCGTGAAAGAAATACCATCATTTTCTAGTAGGCAGAGTGCTGTTCACAGTTTGGTTAAATGGTAGATGGCAATGGTAGTCACGGAATGCGAGGGCACTAAATACGGGGAGTTTCTGCGTCGTGTGTAGGGCGTACTATGCCTGTAGCGACTCTGATTTCCTGGAGTCGACGTTCCATTTTTCTGACACGACAATGCACTGCACAGATGATGAGTAGAAAACCTATGAAAGCGATAACCACAGGGGGAAACACAACTGTTGGATGAACCCATGAACGGCTGAAGGCCAGAGAAAATTGATCCATAATGAAATCACTGTCATTGAGGAAGGTGAGCATGCACAAGTGAGGGGAGGTGATGGTAATGTTGGCAGAAGGTAGGGTTGAAGGCATGTCGATTGGTTGAAAGATGTCATAGGAGTGGTTACGAACAGCTTGGTGATAGCGAGTGGCGTAAGTGATGACGGACTCTGATTTGACGGTACAATAGTCAGGTGCTTTGTAGAGACCACTAGCGGGGATGGAGCAAACGGAAGAACCAGGACACATGATTGTGACAGAGATGGGAACAGCAAAGAAGAAGTACTGGACATGGTTGAGGTGAGCATGGTGGACCGGGAGGTCAGGAGCTGGGACAAAAGAACAGGCCGAGTAGATGGAATGGTTGCGAACTAAAGCAGACTCACAGGGTGTAGCACTGCTAGGGAAGATAGCGAAAAGGTGGGCAGCACAGAGACGAGAGGTCGGAGTAAGGGAGGAACATTGCTGGAGGTCTGTGGAAGAAAGGAAGGCAATTGAAAGATGATCATGGGAGAGGAGGAAATATTCTGAAGGAACAGATACCTGTAACAAAGAGTTGTTGAGGCGGAAAGGGAAGGGAATGATGTGGAAAAGGTTAAAGGTTATGGCAGAACGGAGAGGAATATGGACGACGACGTATGTAGTGAGAAGAGCGGCTTCGAGAACAGGATAATAATATTCAAGGGAGGAGTAAGGGAGGACTAGGGAGAGACCAAAGGTGGAGTGAGCCCATTCCAGGACAGAACGGAGAGTTGAGACAGGTACTAAGTCGGCAGTGACGCGTCCATTGATAGCATCGACCAGGATACGAACCAAGGTAGAGACTTGAGACAGGAGAGAGTCAACGGCCAGTTGGAGATTATCCATTTGAGTTTGAGGTAGAAGAACTGAGAGATAACGTTGAGATCTGAAAGGTGGCGTTGTAAGATATCGGTGAAATTGTTTAGAGTGGATGTGACTTCATTGAGTTGGGTTGTGAGCTTCTGTAACATAGTGTGTTGGATTTTAATGACTCGGTGTTGTGATTCTAGGGCTGAAGCTAAATGAGTGAGATCAGATTTGAAGCCAGAAATGTCACGGGCTGTAGCAACGCCAAACAAGCCACTCAGAATCTCACCGCTGAAGTCGAAGAGACCTCGTTTCACACGAGAACGACCCACGGGTGTCTGAATGGAAAATGTGTCATTGAGCTCAGTGAATCTGTTACTTATGTATTGCAACTGCCAGGAGAGTGGGAGGAAAAGGTTATAGAGATACTCATTCGGGTTGTGTGTCCCCATGAGGGCCGTGAGATGGTTCCTGATTCCGTGGAGCTGGTGTGCGTAGGCAGGTAGGGCAATGGCTACGTCGGCCAGGGGCACAAGATCGTAGCGCAAAGAGGCGATGTCGTCGATAAGCATTACCTCGCCTCCCGAGCCGACCAAGGCCCCAGGACGTACTCCACCATCGTCCTGACCTGACCCAGACCCCAGGAGGGTCAGCACTGCCAGCAGGGAGATCGCTAACATCGTACCTAGAATATCAGGGTAGGGTTAATGGGGGAGGTCGTGAAGAGGTTGATGGGCAGAGCACAGTTTGGACCGATGTTGATTGGTTGATGAATGAGCAGGTGGAGATGGAGATGAAGGAGACTGAGGGATAGGTGGAGACAAGGTAGACTGAAGGATGGGAGGAGGGGAAGAGGGGGCAGGAGGTTGTGTAAGTGACTCTTCCAACACGAGGCCACGGGGTGCTCACTTTAAGTCATCGACGTGGACCCATCTGGTGTCCCTAGTGGACAGGTCCTGGAGGTGAAATTTGTTGCCTTGTTGAGTGAGGACGCATCAGGGCCCTGTAAATATGTCATCCAACTTAGAGGAACGCGTATGGGAATGAGCAAAGACAAGATCGCCTACATTGATAGTGATAGGAGAGGTGGACTTATGTTGGCACTGCAGCATGTCCTCCTGAGAGGAAGCCAAAGTGGATTGGACATACTGGTGGATTGTCTGGAAGTTGGCCAATTTTAGTTTAACATAATCATCCATGTTGTAGATGGGTTCTGGCTTTGAGGATAAGAGAGAGTATGGGAGGTCCTTGTCAAAACCAAAGAGGACGAAGAAGGGAGATTCAGCAATGGATGCATTGATGGAACTATTGATGGAGGATGCCACCTGGGGGATCCAGTCATCCCAGGACGAACTATGGGAGCCGAGATGTCAGAGGCACTCTAAGATTTTACGGTTGTGGCGTTCTACAAGGCCATTGGAAGCCGGATGGTTAGGCACGACATTGCACTTACTGATATGAAAGTGGTGACAGATCTCATCGAGAAGGCTATTGTTGAATTCTGTACCGTTGTCAGTAAGAATGGTATGAGGGGTACTGAATGGGCAAATTACGTGATCTACAAAGGCACGGGCAATGCTCTGTGCGGTCTTGTCGGAGAGGGGTACGAGGACATAGTAGCGGGAGAAGTGGTCGACCGCTACGAACAAGTACTCAGCGCCAGATTCTGTGAGAGGTAGTTTTAAGAGATCGATTGAGACAGTTTCCCATGGTCGTGATGGGATTGGGTATTGTAAGAGAGGTGCTGGTAAGCTGGTTGATCCTTTGTGGCGGTGGCAGGAGAGGCAAGAGTCACAGTGGGCATTGATATCACGGCGCATGGTTGGCCAATAGTATTTGAGACGTGCTTGGTGCAAGCATCGGTCTTTACCTGGATGGGAAGCTTGAGGAGTATTATGAACAATATGAAGAACCTTTGGTACCAGGGCAGTGGGGACAACAAGTTGGTGTACTTCGCGATTGGGCATATCTTTGACTGTTAGCAGTGTTTTCCTGTACAAGAGATCATCATCTAGCATGAACTCATCTAGTGATACTGGCAGAGTAGGTAAGGTCGAGGCATCGCCAGATTCTAGGAAATAAATGACTTTGGACCACATGGGGTCTTGGCGTTGAAAGTTTCGAACAACTTCTGACGTTAGTGTAGTATTTTCAGTTACTTCAGGCTGCAGTGATGTTATAGCTGCTGCTACGTGACGTGAGAGTGCGTCTGCGACTACATTCAACTTGCCTGGTACATATTGAAAAGTGGGATTAAAGTCCTGGATGATGACAGACCATCTACCTAACCTACCTGTTAGGTTGCGATTTTTGAACAAATCACATAGTGGAAGGTGGTCTGTTTGGATATGCACTGGATAACCATAGATGATATCTCTGAAATGTTTCAAGGACCAGATTACCGCTAGCGCTTCGAGATCTGTGACACTGTAGTTACATTCAGCGGTTGTAAGGGTGCGACTAGCATACACTATTACGCGCTTCCTTGATGCTTCATCGAGTTGCATCAAAACGGCACAAGTCCAGTGCCTGAGGTGTCTGTGCAGAGAAGGAAGGGTGTGGTATAATCAGGGAATGCTAGAATAGGGGCATTTACAAGAGCTGTCTTTAGCTTTTGGAAAGCCTGTGACTGGTCGTTAGTCCAAACAAAGGGCACATTCTGCTTGAGTAAGTGGGTCAGAGGAGCGGCGATCTGCGCATAATTCCTGATAAAGCGACGATAATAGCCACTGAGGCCCAGGAAACTTCGTACAGCGTCGGTAGTGGTAGGTTCTGGGAAGTTAATGATCGCCTTAGTTTTCTCCTCATTAGTATGAATGCCTTGTGCATCTACGACATGGCCTAGGAATTTGATTTTCTTTTGCAGGAAGTCACATTTACTGAGATTGATTTTCAGGCCTGCGAGCTGAAGGCGTTCAAAGACTTGCTGGAGTTTGGTAAAATGATCAGGGATGGATTTATTCACAACAATGATATCATCTAGGTAAGCAAAAAGAGAGTGTCCCATCATACCGCTGAAGACTGAATGGATAAGTCGCATGAACATGGAGGGAGCATTTCTCAGACCAAAAGGGAGTCTCTTAAACTGAAAATGTCTGGAAGGGGTGCTAAAGGATGTAATTGGGCAAGAGGACTCTTCCATTTCGACCTGCCAGTACCCGCTGAGGAGGTCTAAAGATGAAAAGACTACGTTATTGTCACCAAGGGATTCTAGCAAATCAGTGAGGACAGGTAGCGGGAAACGGTCTGGAACGGTGACAGAATTGACCTTACGTTATCGACTACTGGTCTAAAGTTGCCGTCCTTCTTTGGTACTAAGAAAAGTGGGCTATTCCATGGACTGACGGAGGGTTCAATAATGTCCTGGTCTAACATGTTCTGTACCATTTGATCTGTTTGCTTTCTCTGGCTGTGAGGCAATCGATACGCAGGTATGTAAATCGGCTGAGTTACTGGGAGGAGTTCAATCGTATGTTTGACAAGGTCTGTTCTACCCATCTGTTCACCGGGTAAGGCAACCACGTTTCTGTACGAGGTCAGAAGGTCGAGGAGTTGAGGCGTATTTTCTGGGAAATCTGTGCAAGTGAGATGTGAGAGCATATCGGGTGAATGCGTCGGCACAGATCCCATAGAGTTAATAGTACATACACCGATTGGCGTATCATCAGTCTGAATAGTAGGAATTGAGGAATCCTGGCACACCTTTACGGCCGCTGGGTATACTAGGAAGTCTCCAATCTTTACACCACTTTTAAGTTTTAGTGGAGCATTTGTGACATTGAGCAAGTACAGGTAGCATAAACTGTCCTCTAAGACTGTACACCACGCTGACTCATAAGTCAAGCCATTCACACAACACGTCTCAGGTAGGGTTAGTACATCCACTCCTTCTTTCGCACCGGCAACACAAACAGAGACTTTGGTGAACTCATGCGGTAACAAAATTGTGCACGTATTCGTTACTGCACGTTTCGTCTCTGCGTGTTGGAGAAGATCATTCAGACTGTGTGAGGTAGGTAACTGAGACATGTCTGAGTCAGCGATAGTGTTGTCGAGAGAGGATGTAAGAGCCATGTTCGAGGGCTGAGATGATGTATCAGGAGACATTGAGGAATTTATGTCCTTGCTCGCAGTCAGTAAAGGAATGATCTCTGTATTCTCAGATGATGAGAGTGGTGGTTTGGGCTGGGTTGGACTTTTTGGTAGTGATAGGGACAGAGGTAATTGAAGGACTGATTTGATCGTAAGAACAGGACGGGGACATTCCATAGTGTAAACCAGGAATCCAGAAATGTCTATACTACCACAAGCAGGTAATAATGCAATGGAATGTTGTGCCATGGTGGAGAAACCAATAAGGGCATCTGCGGGATACTGCAAGTCATTAGTGACATGAAATTCAATGAGGATAGGGGGCAAAGCTCTGTGGAGTTTGACTTCAAGGGTGACTCTTCCCTTAACCTTAAACTCTGAGCCGTTAACACCACATAGGCGAATGTCTGGTGGTTCTAGGAAACTGACGTGGCTGTGATGGCGATGAATAATTTGTAAGGAATTTTCGGAGATGAGATTTACTATAGATCCTGTGTCCAAGAAGAATGACGTTGGTATGTCATGACTGCTTCCGAGAATGACTAAACCTGAGGATGTTATGGGACCTACATGGCGGATGGGGAGTTGGGTTTCTGGTTCTACGTGATATTGGTCCGATACAGGCGCGGCGCTTCCCCCGACTGTGGGCGGTTGAGGTAACGACATTCCTCAGTGGTGTGAGTCGTGCTTGATTTGTGGTATTTGCAGTGTGGACGACGTGAGCGGGAGGGCGTACGCTGTCTGGTTTGGGAGTGAGGACGTCTGTATGTACGGTTGCAACTGGATGCTCGATGTCCAGGATGACCACAGTACCAGCAAAGAATCGAACATTGTCTGTTTCGTCGGGCGCTAGATGGATCACGGCCTGCGGTAGGAGAGCGATGTGTGGCAGGTCTGCCGCGTGTGGCGGGACGGGAGCAAGATTGGTTTGGGGTAGTGGAGGTGTGACAGACTGAGGAGGCCAAGGGTTGGGTGGTGCCCTGACGCGTGTAGTTCGAACCTATTCTTTCATGAATGGCTTTAGTGACCTGAATAATTTTATCTCCTGGATTGAAACCGATTTCCAAGGCGAGCTCTCGCTGTTTAGGAGTAAGCCAGTGAAGGAATCTGAGGTAACCAATTAAGTCAGCAAAGTTGGTGAGTGAAAGCATTGGAACGCCATTCTTGTCCTCTAACCATTTCGTGCCGACCAGTAATTGGAGCATCTCGCTACTAGTTGCTTTCATGGTGGCGGCAGCTTCGCGGAGCTTGGCATATTGCGCTGGGATGCGCAACTTCTCATCTAGTTGGTTTAGGAGATTAATGAATCCCATGACAGACGCGGTATTTGAATGCTGGCAACAAAGGCTGATGAGTTCCGTACGAAAATCAGCAAAGGTACGAATGCTATCGAAATGTCCTGCATGGATCGCGGATCTGATGTCTGATTTACCGTGATGCAAGCGACCGAGGAGGTAAGCTACTTTGAGCGATTCCTCGGTAATTTGTCTATTATTTATTTCGGTTTCGACTTCTTTGAGGAAATCATAGACAGACCAAGTTGGGTCCTGGCCGGTAAATTTGGGACGATTGGCATCGTCGAGATAGATAGACTGTGGAGGGTTGACCATGGCTGGAAGTGTAGAAGTGGCGGCAGGAGAGGTGTGGGAGAGAGAGAAGGTAGTGGCAGTTAAGGGCGAGGAAGACGGGGTATGAAGGGAGGCAGGAGAAGTAACGACAGGGGAAGGAGTAGAGGAAGAAGAAGGGAGAGTAGAGGCAGGAGTAGAGGAGGAGGTATCTGGATTTACGAGGGTAGGACGGGTAGTAATTCTGCGGGAAGTGAAACGGGAGTCTCAAGTACAGGGCGGTGGTACTCTTTGCCACTTCGTAAATGAGTGATTGTGTTAGAGTCGGCAGACGGGGTATGAGCAGGTGATGTTTCCGGGTCGAGAGGGCTGGCGTGAAGCGGTTGACGTGGAAAGTATGACATTTAATGCGGCAATGGAAGATGAAAGGATGAAGATGGGTACATAGGTGGAAATGTATAAATAACAGTGAGAGAATGGAATACACTAGGTGTGAAAATGAATGAAGGTGCGGGCATGGATGGTTTAAATAAAATGCGAAGGATGAGATGGATAATAAATAACGGAGGTGAAGATGAAAACGGGGGAATGAAAATGAGATGGAATATTTACAATAACCAATCTGTAGAGAAAATCGAGGATAATCTCTAGAGAAAGGAAAGATATACTATAGTTACACAGTAGAAACGGGAGTGTTGAGAGGTATGACATGCAGGGTGGCTGGGCGTAGCTGGGCTGGGGCGGGGCGGGGCGGGGCGGGGCTGGTCGGTGGGGCAGAGACAGCTGGGCGGAGAGGAGAAGAGACGCCGCGATGAATCACCGGCAGGGAGTGGCGGTCTTAGGAGGCTCCGTAATGCAGACCAGATGCGGGCGACGGCGGAGGCCGGTGGTGGGTGGTGAGGCAGATGTCGGCGCAAGGCAGGTGTAGAGCTGGTGAGTTGCAAATGCAGAGAATGGTGGTGGGCAGGCAGCGGGCAGACAGTGATAAGTGGCACCGTGGGGGCAGGAGCTATGATGAGTCCGGAACAGGTGCTGGGAACAGGTGCAACAGGTGCGTAGGTCGGCGACGGCGACACATGCGGTCAGGAACAAGGTGTATGGGTGCGGTGGTTTGAGAGGTGAGCACGGGTGAGAAAAATGGTACACTCGAAAAGCACAGCCAAGGTATGACACCACTAGAGGCACGGAGGAGGGGCGAGGCTGGCAGATGCGAGACGTCGTGTATCTTGTTGTACAGTGGGGCACCAATTTTCGCGCCTAATTGGGTCCAAAAATAATGCGCGAAAGTGGAATTAGCGAAAGTTGGGGCATTGTCTTTATGGCAAAAAGGCTAATTGGTTCCCGGTTATCCTAAAGTAACATCAGATTTTCATTTTCACTTGCAATACAGTACATCAAATCACTATTGTACATTGCATTGTGAGATACAAACAATAAAAACTGTACAGTACACATTATATGAGGAGAAACATACCACAGAGACCAGGTTGAGGTTTTTAATGGATGTTGGGGGTAAGTATCCGAGGTGCGTGGCGGGCTTATTTAGCCACGCCAGACGTATTGGCGCCACCTCTTGCTGCCTCGCTACCACTCTCTCTGCCTCCTCAGATGCCACTTGATGCAACACTTCCACTCTGTGCTGAATTTCCCTTTGTATAGTAGAGGCCATTGAACCGTGAGAATCCAACACAATGGAGCTAGCACGCTCGTACACAATGGCGGGAATGGGTGGACAGAGTGTTGACATGACGTCATTCAAGATGGCGGTGGGTTGCGGGCGGGCGGTGCAGGAAATTCAAAGTTCAAAATATTGTCCCAAACCCAAAATTTGTGCGCGAAAATAGATTTTTTTTCAAGTGAAAGTGGAAGTTAGGGAATATTTGGTGCATGCCGCGAAAGTGGATTCCGCGAATCCTGCTGTAGCGAAAGTTGGTGCACTACTGTATCACAAAAAATCCAAGGAGGCGGTCAGAATGTGATGGTTCGAAACACCGCTGCTACCAAATGTAACTTGCAATACTTTGGTGATAGAAACTCTGTGTACAAACAGCTAGATAAGGAGTTTATTAAGAGCACACAGTAAAATAGTCTACCCGACCAGGCTGCCTGATATCAACTGATGCAATAACGCCGTCTTCAGGCGTGGGAAAGGGTGCTGACCTAGCAAATTTAGTGGGGGCATGTATGCATTGGGGGGGGACATATATACATCGGGGGTAGACATATTGTGGAGGGGGTACACGAGTGATTATGTATTCTTGGTGATTATGCCATTTTTTTTTAATTGTTCCTCGAGGCTAAACAAGCCCGAGTGATTATGCATTTTGTTGGTGATTATGTAGTAATGATGATTATGAACTATAAATAATTGTGAATTGAAAGTGATTGTGGATTATTGAGAATTACATGATGAGAGTATACTATCCGGACGAAATAGAACACGAGTAATTATTTTTTTTTATTGGATCGAGGCTATGCCAGCCCGAAAAGACAACCCAGGCTCGTAAAAAGGTCCCTGTATTGAGGCTATTGTCGAGCCCAAGAATAACTGACAAAAAGAAAGTAAGGTACAATGACCTCATAAATCGCTTGTATGTATCAAATTGTTTTCGCCTGGTGACAATGTTGGAGGAATGATCATCCAAACCATGGTTTTAATGTAATCTTCTTTCATATGACAAAGGGTCATGTAATTAAAAATGTCTTGTGAAAACCAGCATAAAGTTATTAAAGTAGAGTAAAGTATATATCATTTTTCTTTCTTGGTGTACCTAATCAAGGGAATTAAGTCCTCATGCCTAATTCACTCCCCATCCAATTCAAGATTCCTTCGCTGAGGGAACGACGACCACCTGTGGTACTGACTAAATCTAGGCTCGGCCAAAAAACTACAAACGCTACCAAAATATTCTTAAATAATTATCATCTACCATACTAAGTCAAAATACCACCCCCTCCCCCCTTTTGTTTTATTGAAGTGAATTTCTTTTTTTATTAACCAAGGAGGGGAGACTAAGTCGAGTACCACCTGTATTATCAATGGGTAAGTTGACCAGTACCAACAACCGGTAAGATTATAAATATCTAGCGTTACACTACCACCAACCGGTGGGATAAAAATTCATTCTATTACAGTTTTACTCGTTTACCTTCACCCCAGCTTTGAGATTTTCTCTATTTAGATCATTTAACATTTGTTGCGGTGTTTTTTGCTGTTTCTGAAATTAAGATGTCATCTGCAAATCATGAATGGTTTAGGTTTTCTCCAATTATGTTTAATCTTTTGTTCTCCCAGTCTAGCTGTCTGAAAATAATTTCAAGGAATGCTGTACCTCCCTGCCACACGTCCTTCTCAGTCGCAATTATTTCTGAGTCTTTCTGTAATTTAACTATAGCAGTTCCCTATTAATATATGTTTTCTGGCAGTTTTATAATGTTCTCATTTACTCCTTGTTCCCACAATGAATTTATAATTGCTATGTGCCACAATGAATCGATAGCCACTGGCCTATAATGAACTAATTGGTACCAGACCCTTGATATTAAAGCCGAACACCATTTTGTTCAGTAATATCCCAGGTGTCGTGGCTTTTACCGAACAAAGATAGTTAAATATATATACAGCTTCATTCGGCCATACAGTCATACACAGTAACATACATCTTAGTCTAAATGGTTCTTTTTGTCCGTAAACACTCTATTCATGGCTCTTCTCACAATGCTGGTCACCCAGAGACTGATGCGGCCTTCTGCGGGATGCAGAGGAGCACTTGTGTGTGTGTGTGTGTGTGTGTGTGTGTGTGTGTGTGTGTGTGTGTGTGTGTGTGTGTGTAGGAACACCATGCTGGTCGGTGTTTCCTGCGCATCCATTCTTTTAGGGAATGAAAGTTTGTTAAATGAACATAACGTTCGGCCAGCTCAAGGTCTATCTATCTATCTGTATTCCTAGGCTGCTTCCCCCAAGGAAAGGGAGATAGCCGAGACAGGACGACACACACCCCATTTACTCATCCATTCAAACACATTCATTCGCATCTTAGCCCCATAGGGGAGAAGGGATAGATCCTCACCGCACCACATCGCACAAGGGTCAACTGTGCAGTGCAATCAGTGACATCCGCAGCAGGGCCCGACAGCAGAGCTGGTTTACCCCTGCCACATCATAATAGACCCATCCCCTTTCCCGCACCTGACCTGACTAGCTGATCAGACCAAATGCGGGAGAATATCCCCTTAGGGCTGCATCATCATTTATTCATTCACAATTTCTCTCCATTTATTTCTGTTACGCACAGCTACTCTTCCTTGCTCAACAGACATCCCTCTTGCATCCAGCGCTTTCTTCACACTGTCCATCCATCCTATTCGTGGTCTGCCTCTCAGCCTTACACCTCTCACATCAGATCTAGTTATCTTTTTCACCAATCGCTCATTATCCATTCTCTCCATATGCCCAAACCATCGCAACACCCTCTGCTCAACTCTACCAGCCATCTCCCGAACAACTCCAGTTCTCCTTCGCACTTCATCATTTCGCACTCGATCCAAACGAGTCACTCCACACATACTCCTCAGACACCTCATCTCCATTACATTCAAACTTTTCCTCTCTGCTACATCCATATTCCATATTTCAGCCCCATATAACGCAGTCGGTACCACAACACCCACATACAGCCTTCTCTGTACATCCATTCTAAGCGAACGACATCTAAACACTTTTTTCATTCCTCCCAGCACCTTACCTACTTCATTCTAAACTTCACTTCTGCATCTATTCTTCCATCCACAGCAACATGTGACCCTAAATATTTAAAACACTCTACCTCCTCAAGCAACTCACCTTTCAGAACTATAATCATCCCCCTATCATCTACCAACCTTTCATACACCCTTCCTCCTTTCACACACCCTTCCAAACTCCTCTACCAACTGTCTCAATCTCTCCTCTGAATCAGCCACCAGTACAGTATCATCTGCAAACAGCAGCTGCTTCAGATTCCACTCTCCACCATCAACATTCACCAGACTCAGACCTCCACCTAAAACTCTTGCATTCACCTCCCTTACAACACCATCCATATAAATATTAAACAATCAAGGCTACATCACACATCCCTGTCGCAGCCCCACTCTTACGGGAAACCAATCACTCACAGCATTGCCCACTCTTACACACGCTCTACTTTTTACATAAAAACTTTTCACCCCTTTTAGTAACCTACCATCAAGTCCATACAATCTTAAAACAATCCACAAAGCCTCCATATCAATTCTATCATACGTTTTCTCTAAATCCATGAATGCCCAAAACACATCCTTGCCTTTCACTAAGTACTTTTCACACACTTGTTTCACAGCGAACACCTGATCCACGCATCCCCTCCCTTACCTAAAGCCACACTGCTCATCACCAGTCACTCCCTCTGTACCCTCTCTAGCTCTCATAATTAACACGCTACCATACACCTTACCTACAATACTCAACGGACTTATACCCCTAAAGCTAGTACATTCATACTTATCACCCTTGCCTTTATACAATGGGACCACACAAGCACTAGCCCAGTCAATTGGCACCATACCTTTTACAAAGCACACATTCAACAATCTTACTAACCAGTCAACAATAGCCACTCCACCACCCTCCAGGCATTCCACAGCAAACCCATCCATACCTGCAGCTTTCCTTGTTTTCATCTCCTTTACTGCCTTCTCCACTTCCTCCTTCGTGATCAAAGAATCATTCAACTCTCCCAACACATTTATTCATTGCACCCTTCCATCCGCCACAATCTCAATCACCTTTTCCTCCTCTACATTTAACAATCTTTCAAGATACTCTGCCCATCTCTTCCTTACTGCATCCATCTCAGTTAACATCCTTCCATCCTCTGCTTTTACTCGCTCTTCCTTCCCAGACACTCCCTTTTGCACCCTTTTAACCTCCTTCCAGAACATTTTCTTATTCTGTTGAAAATTCTCAGTCAGCTGCCTACCCCACCTCTCATCTGCTGGTGGTCATTAAAAAAAAAATAAAAAAGTTCATTCAAAGAGGGTTCTGTATACCGATGGTTTACTGTAACGGGTAATTAGCTAACGGGTCGACAGTTACTAAGATCTTTTGAGTCCACCTTCCTTGTAATCCATAATATCTATAGCATTACACCATGTTTTGGGAATTTTCTTCTTTATACACTGAGCAAATAGTGGGGAATCCTATTTTGTAGGTACTTCTTTTCCTGCATCTGACGGTAAATCTGCTAGCATTCCATCTTCCTGGGGCTTCCTTCTATTCATACTGTAAAGAGAAATGTTTACTTTGGTGTTGCCTCTGGTATTTCACTTGTGTCGTTTGAAAAGTTAGCTATTGGCACTATTGTCTCTGACGCATACAGTTTTTTCTAAAAGTCTTCATCGCTCATCACTATCTTATTTCTGTATTTAAACTGACCATTAAAAAGTTGTAACAAAACTTTGTCTAACCAAGCGCTGAACTGCTCAGTCAAGGAACTGTCAAATTGCCTCTACTGGTAGCAGATTCCAGGTTCTGACGGTCTAGTATGTGAAGAAATTAATTCTCGGGCTCAGCGCCCTGTGTCCAGTTCCACCAGGATTCTCAGTTGTCTGTTTATGCCGCTCAGCCTAGTTTCCAAAAGCCCTATGGTTACAGGGTCCGATCCACTAAGTTAGCCATGTATTTTCCAAGGTTGACAGTTTGTCCGCATCAAGTCCCAGAGGGTGGATTATTTTCTCATCCCTCCGGTGTTACTCTGCAGGTCCGTTGCTCGTGAAAAGGGCTGTCTTCCCCATCAGGTGTCATTTTTTTTTTTTTAAGATAACTTTACCCATGAGCACTTTTCCCTGTCTGTACAGATGGGTAAAAACTAATATCAGGGTTTGTTTTGGTGACGTTTTCCTTTCTGTAGGGGACGGTAATTTTCCTGGTATTTCTTCTGTTTTTACAGAAGAAGTTTTCTAAATCATTTTATTCTCTCCTAGACTTCTTTTAAGTGTCTCCCACAGTGCTGTTTTTGCTATGCAGTCGTTTCATTCATCTTTGTTTTTTTTTGTTTGTTTTTTTTCAGATTTTGAGTGGCATTTCCTCCACGGCCGTCTTGCAAGGTTTTGTTTGGTTCCAGCCAACATTAGGGCGTCAGGAAATGAGGGGACATTTTGCTGGCTAGGGCAAAATCGGCTCACCCTCCTCCTACCATGGGATAACATCCGCTATACCAGCAGCCTGCATCTGATTTTTTTCCTTATAATGATAGACAAGTTCGGTCTTATTGGCAATAACGTTGGGATGCTGTGAGGGCCACCAAGGTGTGTGCTATTTGTGACAAAGAAGTTTCCTTCAGTTACAGAGGCTTGTCTCGCATATAGGAGACGGCAATATGCCAACAGCGAATTGGCCACACTTGGTTCTCTCGATAACTTTTTGTGCGGGGTGCTACCCCTCCTATCTGTAAAGATTGCTTTGTCCCACTGACTGTTCGGCACTTGCTGGCTGAGTGCCCCAGTCTTGGGGATTTGTGCTGTCAATACCTCTCTGAGCACTGGGAGGGTGATGGATTGCACCGTCTCTCGTCGGTGCTTGGAGAGGATGTCTACGGTACGGGAAGTGGATCTCTCTCCTACATGAAGGCATTGGGACTCCTTTGTAAGGTTTACAATTTAATGGGTTTAGTGTTTCTTTATGTAATTTATTTATCTATGCTATTATTCTGTACTGTCGTGTCTTTGACGTCGTCTGGCGGTATATGATCCTAGCTCTTGCGTGGCCAACCTTATTTAGGTAAATCAATCCATCAATCCAATGATCTCGAAGATTTAGTGGTTGCGTGGGAAAGTTTCCTGTCTTTCTTTTTAACCTTGTCTTTAACTCCAAGACTAGTTACTTAGCTGGTGTCTATCCTTTAACAAACTGCTCGAAAAGGGCCAACAGAGCTCTTGCTCTTCCCCTTGTACTTTCTTGAATCTGAAGCATCCCCATTTTCAATCGACAGTAAGATGGCATGTACAATCCAGCTACCTTCCTCCACTCTTCCTGATTTTTGTACTCATATAAGATATTCAGACAAATGAAACTTGAAGGATACCAGCTTGCCTTCTTAGCTCTCCCATGTCATCTTCCATGAAGTCTAGGAGCGTGATGATCATGCAGTCAAATCCTCGTGACACAGGTATAATCTTTTTTTTTTCTCTCTTCGGAAACTCCCTTTTTCTCAAAGTATTTATACCTTTATAGCTAGAACCATATCTTCAATACGCAGTCAAGAATTACACATGGGACTGATGAGAAGGTAGCCACACTTCCAGGACCACGTCTTATCCATATTCATTTGAAATCCAGCATTCTCCCAGGCAATATCACCTCCCACCTTGATTCGTCTTAGAATTCTCCAGAAGATAGATAGCCAGAAGAGCTATGACCTACTTGTTAATGAACATAACTCTCCCTATGGATCATGACATTTGACATATACCATAAGATGACAACACTCCAGTATAAGAAACACTAACATAACTCACTCACATGCTCATGCTTAGTTTTCACAGCAATGCACAGGCTTCTATGGCAACACTTGGTATTCGTACATGTAAAGTACATTTAGATTATTCCCACATGCACGACATATTTGCTCTCACTCCCCCTCCCTTTTATCTGTGGTATGTATTAGTCATATGTTAATTATGTTACTACTTCAGACTATGCATTGCAAGGTATGACCATAATAATTCACAATGTGGTTTCGTAATCACGTACCTTGAAACACCCACCAGTTTAAGACAAAAACAAAAGAGCCATGTAATAGCTGTAATTAAATCAAAATAAATGTGACACTAGTGTCACAATATTCGTACTAGTAATGTCAATAAGAGGACAGGGTAAGACATAATGTGACAGGTTCTTTTTATGCTGTCATCCGAAGCCGGTGTGTGTACTCCACGATGTTCGTCAAGCAGATATGGATTGCAATATATATTTTCATGGATTTACACGGTACTGAGAATAGAGATCATAAAATGGGACAATTAGGCCAGTGTTTGGTTTCAGGGTTAAGAATCTTCATCCTAGGATATTAGGATATTAATACATGAGCTCCCGGTTGTAGGAGTTATGTATTTGTCTGAAAGCACGGAAATACATTTATTTTCTCAAAAGCAATGGTAAATACATGTAAATTCAAGAAACAATCCCAACATTTTAAACACAGCAGTAATAATAATACCTAGATATTTACAATTCGTGCTGTGGTCCTTTAGTCGTGGTGCTGGTGGTGGTGACTGCGGCAGCCGAGGTAATGACTACCACTGGTGACCGCCAACTGGGCATTCCAGCCGGGGTTTACAATGAGCATGCACAGCCCTACGTCATCGACGGTTTCCCACGCCCAACCTGAAGGCGACTTAATTATACATACGACCCGACAACCTCAAGCAGTTACACGTGAATTGGCAGTTCACAGAACATCCAGAAAGAGGCAGTTCCGTGACAGCTTCACTCACCTCTGTTTCCATCTCCGAAGGAACGTACTGTATAGTGCCACAAACCCCACATTTTTATCCAAACACTTTTGACGTTCGGTGAGGTGTTCTCAGGCTGGATTATTTTCATCAGTGCTCCAGCAAATTGGTCGCAAGAATATTTGCTTAAGAACGTGCTACAAATTACTTCCATCATAAACCATTCATTGATAATACTTCAGCATCCTGAAGAATTGTGTATTTGTTGCTAATAAAATGATAAGAAACTCATTTTACTGGAAAATTAATGAGGTACTGTCATGTGCTGTTACTGATGACCGACTTGTGTTCTTGCCATTTTCTCCTCGACGTGATTCTCGGTGACTTTTACCGATACTGCTGGAGTGTAAAATAGCAAGTTGATTTCTAGAACGAAGGGTTGCCTCTATGCTGGTTCCAGACAAAGAAAATAGTGTTTGGACTTTTTTGGAATAATTGAATTACGTCGTCTTGAAGAGCCCCATCACTGTGTTTGGATTTTTTTGGAATAATTGAATTACGTGGTCTTGAAGAGCCCCATCACTGTTTGAATTCCGGTAATCATTAATAGGTAGATGACTGTTGATAAATACTCCTCACATGTACCACCATGTAACCAAGACCGTCTAGAGTAAGGAAGGAACATTAGAACAGTTCTGTGGGAATACTGTGATTTATTTATTTATTTATTTATTCATTTACTTTTGTCTTCTTCCAGTCAATCAGCATTCCCTATTTGGCGTTTTTCATATGCCTGTACAAACCGACATTGTGGCTCTAGAAATACTGAGTGTCGCATGGAAGAATATAAAGTATATTTCCTCCTTTTTTCTGCTCACACAGAAAGGAAAGTTTGTCATTAATCAGAACACAATGCAACAGGGTACCGCACATGAAACATAGTGCTTGTAACTGTTATAATCATATCACGCAGACTTTCTTCGACGATTATGAACATACTAGTTACGAGCGAACAAACGCAGCGAACGAAGCGAGCAAGAGTAGCAAATCGATGTTTACGTTCAGCTGAGAAATGAGCGGCCTGACACGACCCAGCCTGGCCCGACACGGCACAGCCCAACCGCGGTGGACTTCAGAGACTAATAATTCCTCTAACTGTGAGATAGAGAAGAGATTCTTTCAGTAGGTAGTAGATACATTGAATAAACTTGTCTTTAGTTATATATTTACTCATGAGACCAATGAAACCCCTTGGAATACCAGCTTTCCAAGCGAATGTACCAAAGGCTACAACTGACATCCTCCACAAGGAAATCGAATTTAAAAAGATTTCTTGTTGTAACACTATGTTTTCTTGCACGAATTCTAACAATTAAATATTGGATATTATGCTCATAATTTTACATGAACGTTTTTCCTGTGTTTAGGGGGTGAAATCAACAAGGGTAATTCCCCCATTTCTGGGTTTTATCATTCGATTAATAGCCAAGTGTTTACCGAAGAAGTTAGTTGACACGACAAGTTGGAAACAGAAACCTGAACATTGCACGTGTGATAACTGCTACAGCGCCTCACTACATGCACACCCAGAGAGAAAATTTGAGAAAGTAAGTATTTTAGCCCAATTATTCTTCTCTAATTGTTCAACTACATCACCAGAAATGTTTAAAGTTTACACCTAGATGAAATTATGATGATAGGCGTATGTACAAACACTAGCTCACTCCTCACGTGCTCACAAAATGCGCTCGTTTCTTTATTAGTCAGACCTCCATTTGGCGATCTTCTCTGAACAGAACGTATGATTGAAGCAATGATCTTCAAGCAGCAACAGTGCAACAACTAAGGAACACTGAGCTTTATTCATGTGTCCATGAACTACTCAGCAAACGTTGGACTTGTTCTATGCCATATCATCGTAGATTTGGGGTTGGCTGTAAATTTTATCACATAAATGCATAACTCCCGAAAGAGAAGTCGGTAATATATTGTGCCCAATATTGTCACCAGTATAATGCCCGCCATGAGAAAAAAATTTCCTCAGCGTTTTTAATGCATCGTACTATGACAAAAGTATTGTCAGTTTTCCCATCTCAAATTTCTGAGACACTGAACTAAATGCTTTGATATAATCCTCTTTGAATCGTTTTAACTTGATGCTTGCCATAAGAATTCTCTTACATTGGAGATGTCATGGAATGCCCAGTGCTCTATAGATTTCATTAACGAATAGAGAAGAAACCACACAGACAAATTTAAATAAAAATATGAAATCATAAATGAAAATGATTGGTCATCAGTGGTAGATACTTAAGGACATGTGGCTTAATATTTATTACAAAATTTTGCCTCTCCTATAAAGTTCGCTCCAAGCATTTTATTCTTGGAATGTATTCTTTCTACCTACACTCTCAGTCCATCTCTCGTCGTGGCAACACCTTCCGGCGGGACCAACCCTCCACAGCAGCCGTACCAGCCGAGGGACGGGCCTGTCGTTTCTATCTGAGGGAGTGCCCTGGTCTGCCCATCAGGAGGTTGAGGCTCCTCTGCCGTATACTACCCGGCCGACGACCCTCCCTCCACCACCACCTGGACCGGGGTTGTGCCATTTGTGATGACCAGGACTGGGCCTCCCCTCCTTGCTTCCACCTGCTGCTGCTGGAGGGCTGGAGCCAGCTTATGTCACCCTTTCCACCATGGGCAAGGAGGTTGAGGGCAACGTCGGGGCGGTTTTCTATCTGAGCTCGTCGGCAACTCCTTCATCGGCGCCGTGTCGTCTACCTGGCTCTTGTCCATCCCTACCCTCGTTTGACCATCGTGCTGACGGCCTCACCATCCACCGTCGAGTCGTTTGGGGCTTCCACCTGAGCTCGTCGGCGCCTCCTTCATCGGCGCCACGTTGTCTACACCGCTTTCTCGTCCCGCCCTGCCTCGTCGATCATCGGCAAGCCGACCTCACCACCAACCATCGCACCTTCCCCTGCCTCTCCCGCCTTTCCCTCGTTCGCCAGTTTGCCGCCCCCCAGCTACGCTCCCTTTGAGAGCTTTCTATCTGCAAGTTCCCTGACGGGCTCTTATGTTTGCCCGTGCCACAACAAGTACGGGGAGAAATACCTCACAACAACAACTTCTACCCATTTTCGGTATACAGCTCACTGCTAGAGGATCTAGTGATGTGGAGGGAGGGAGTTGAGTTTTCTACAGCGCTGTTTTGCTCATAAAGTACCGCAATTTTTCAAATGTTGCAGTTAAATTATAAAGTCTTCCTTATTTCCAAGGTCGGGCCACATAGAAATTTCTCCAAGATATCTGTGATCCTTGGAATGCGTATAATATGTAACTCTCTCTGTCTCTGTCTCTCTCTCTATTTCTCTTTCTTCACGGAAGTAACACCGTCTAGTGTAGGGAAGAGCTTATCATCCTTCCCCTCCCCCCAGAAAGTCTAGATTTGCATGTTCTCTCTCACACCCTCTGGTCTGTACCTCCAGGAGCATTTGCCATTTATTCATGACCTAAAGTCCATTCCTAGCCACATGTTCCTATGAGTGCACTGTTTATGTTAATGTTAGTGTGTGTGTGTGTGTGTGTGTGTGTGTGTGTGTGTGTGTGTGTGTGTGTGTGTGTGTGTGTGTTTCAAGTGACAGAATGGTGAAAATTAGTAGGTTAGTGTAAATTATTTATTCAAATGTGTTGTGTCCCTCTGTTTACTAAATAATGCAAGGTTGATGTCATTATATAGGTTAATGCAATCACATACAATAATCTGAGTGCATCAATCGAGTCAGTGACGACAGTGACTCTCACTTGTATTTAAGTCATCTCAGGAATGCATCGCCTTCCTTCAGCACATATCTATATTCAAGCTACTCAGATGTTGATGAAATTGTTCCAAGTCACATTGTTTTACTAAAAAGAGTGTTCTGAAATAAATTGATACGTACATCTTTCTTCATATATAATATGTGTAGGGAACAAAAACGGACGTCAGGATGGATGTTGCGTTAAGAGGATGGTTCGACTCTACTGTAGGATTAAATCATCATCGCGTCACGTTCACTACGTAAATGGAAACGAAAATGTGATGATGTGAAAGCAAGAAGTCAAGGTAAAGGAATGGTTCTAAAGAAAAGAGGTAAAGAATAGGAAGAATTTGCATTTCTGCTCCTTCAGAAATTAGAATTTTCAGACGCACCTGTCGATATGCTTTATGGGACAGTCCATTCCCTCCTTAGGACCAGAACCCATGGTAACGAAATGTGCAGTGAAGTACAGAATTTGTTGCAATCTCAATACAGGATATTGTGCAATCGTCTTCATTTATAAGAACTACAGGGGGTGGTGTGTAGATAGTCCTATGTTGCACCTATATATTTGTTTATGTCTCACGTCAGCTATGGTCTAGGCACTATAATGAGGTTGTTCCTACAAAGCTGATATGAGAATTAAAAAATACACTAATGTCGTAAATAACCTTCAATACGCCATCGCCTGTAGTAGACTACTTATAAGTGGAGGCGGTTTTACACAGTCACTTAAATATTCGTTATAGGACCCAGTTTTCCTCTTAGGTAAAAGTTATGCTGCCTGTTCATCAGCTATGAGAAAACGAGTTGGGTGGTTCAAAAAGGATTATTCATATTCTTTACATTTTTTTACGTTCACTGAAAGTTTGCTGATAATGAAATTGACATTCATTTTCTTTAAACAATCATCTGTATATATTCACCGTACTCCAAAGGAAAACTGCAGATCATGGCTCGATTGGTCAAAATGTACCAAATCATCTTAATGAGTTTACTGGCAGGCGACCTCGACACTTCTGTTTGTTGCCATGTTCAAGCAGTGCGTCAAAGCAAGCAGTGTGGTATCATTTACTTGGAGAAAGGAGGAGCTTTCATGGTTTATTATTAGTGTTTTAGGCCCTTCGATGTATAAACACATTCATAGTCTCTTAGGTAACAGCCTTGAAAGCACCATTAAATTTATTTGTGTTTGCTTTCCGTTGTATTCATGTGTAAGTCCTTTAAGGAGGAAATAAGAACGGAAACAGATGAACTGTTCGAGGATAAGTTGAAACACAAAGGCGGAGTGAGAAGAGGTAAGAAGAAACCATGACGTGTGGATGAAATCCTTGGCAGAAGAAGGTTTCGCATGGAATAAGATTTAAAAAAAAAGAAAAGAATAAAGATTGAATGAAAGTGGGAGAAGCTTTCGTTCTGTTGTGGGTTGCGACAGACTGCGTCATCTGATACACATAATTTTAATATGTACGGTATATCAACATCTTTTTCTCATCTTTCTGCAGCATATCCATCCCTACCTGCTGCCCCTCCATCACCCACTGCTACTCCCCCCTCGCCACCTGGTACCCCTCCATCACTACCTGCTGGCCCTCCATCATTACCTGGTGCCCCTGCATCACCATCCGCTGCCTCTCCATCACAACCTGCTGCCTCTCCATCATTACCTGCTGCCCCCCCATCACCCCCAATTTCCCCTTCATCACCACTTTCAGCAAATTTATCTCCTCCTGCTGCCCCTCCATCACACTCTATTGCCTATTAATTAACATTTTAGCAACTTCTTCTCCTCCTGCTGCCCTTCCATCACACCTGCTAGCCCCCCACCAACCTCTGCTGCCCCTCAACAATCTCTCTGCTGCCCCTCTGACATTCTCTTCATCATCATCATTGTTGTCATTGCTTCCTCTCCAGCACATTCATTCCTGCAGTTCACACTCCCCAGGTCGTGCTTTCCCTCACTTCTCTTCACTTCCCTGCTTTTATTAACTCTCTCTCTCTCTCTCTCTCTCTCTCTCTCTCTCTCTCTCTCTCTCTCTCTCTCTCTCTCTCTCTCTCCATTTGCACTTTTAATCCCCCTGTTGTCTTCTCTGTTCAGTCTGTCGAATACACTCTTTTTCACGCCTTTGGTTTTTCAGATTCCTTTGTGTTTGTAGTTGCAACGCTCTCTCTGTCCCTCTCTGCCTCTGTCTCTGTCTTTGTCTGTCTGTCTGTCTCTCTCTCTCTCTCCTTTGAGTCTCCTCCAACCTCTATCTCCCTATAGCGTGAAATATCCTTTGCTCTATCCGTCTCCCTTCCTGGCCTTGGGTGTTTCTGCCTCCCTGACTTTCAATCATATCCAATGCCGCCTCCATCTCTCTCCACACAGCCTGCTCTTTTATGATAGTTTTCCCCCTTTCATTTCTATTCAAATCCGTTTTTTTTTCCTTTCTTTCATACCCAGTCCCGCTTCATTACCCTTTATTCCTTTTATTGACCATCTATCTTTTATGGATGAATATTTACTGAGTGACGTACGGGATTTCAAACTCTATTTTTAAAATCTGGGGACGGAAACTTTCAGAATTAATAGGCAATTCTTCTTTAACACGTACTGTACGTACATGCACAGACTTCTCAAAGCTCAGATGAAGACATAGACATTCTATGACGACATCCCCCAGTTTATGGAAAAAGAAAAGATCAGAAATAATACGCTCATGGGAGACTTTAGTGCGAAAGTTGGTAAACTGAAAAATGGAGAAACATGCATGGGAAAATTCAGAATTGGGGAAAGAAATGACGGGGGTGAAGTGGAGGTAAATTTTGGTGATGTATAACATGAGAATAATAAACACTTTCTTTCACAAAAGAACATGGAGAAATATGCAACCAGGAGAATTCCAAAAAGAGAAACCAAGATTGATAGCCTACTGATTTCACTTAGCACATAAGAATAACATGATAATAAATGTCAGGGTTATCATCAAAGTAAATATAGACAGTGACCACAGAATGGTGGGTTTCACAGTCAGATTCAATTTCAGGAGTCAAAGAAAGAAGCTGATTAAATTAAAAAGATATGCCTAATAGAAGTAAGTGAAAACAAAGCAGCCTTCAAGTTAGAAATAACGAACAGATTTCAGGCTCTAAGTTATGCTGAGTGTGACATTAACTAACACATGTGCTAAGAGAATCAGAGGAGATAGTACAGAAGTTAATACAACCAAAACCAACAAGTATTCAGAAATAACCCCCGATCCCATAAAAAGAAAAGAGATGAAATTTAAAACAAAGAATGATGAAATGGAAAAAGCAGAAATAAATAAGGTTATCAACAAGAAGCAGAGAGAAGAAAAAAAGAAGAGAATTACAGATCATATCAAAGAAACCATCAAAAAAGGAAAAAGTCTGAAACAGGTCAAAAGCAAAGTGTCACTAGAACAACAAATTATATCACTGAAAGACAAAATCGGTAATTAATGTCTTCTTCTTTCCTGTGAAATTTTCTGGCGTTGCCATTACTCTGTACCCACACTGCGGGTTGGAGAGACGGATAGGGGAAGCTTTCATGTTTATTTTTCTCTTACTGTTAGAGAAGTAAGTTGTACCTCTACAACATATTCAAAGTACCTCTCCGATGTGAGTTTTAAGAAGAACTACTTGTTGGAACTCTCTCTCTCTCTCTCTCTCTCTCTCTCTCTCGATGGGGGGATATTGCGAGGTAAAAACAAGGAGGAAATGCAGATGCTGTAACCCAAAGGAATTTATCCGAAATCCAGCTAATGAGACGCGGTACCAGTCTTGAAATATATATAAAAAAAAATCCATGTCTGTAAATTTGAGGATTCGATGTGTGTGTGTGTGTGTGTGTGTGTGTGTGTGTGTGTGTGTGTGCGTGCGAGATGTTATTTTACCCAAACTGCACACCTGATATAAAAGTGTGATAAGTAAGTTTGGATGTTATCTGTACCTGTGTTAACTTATTAAATACCCTGTTGTTTTTCTTCCTGACTGAAAATTTTTATTACTAGGCTTTTATGACGAGGCAGTTTGAAGAGGGGAATTAGTTAAAGTACAGTATGTTAGTCCTGATATGGGTTACTATCGAAATCATCTGACCAGCATCTTCCCTCCCGCTTACCGATCAAAGTATATGGTGGTCCACTGGTGTCCCTACCTGAAGGTGCTCCCGCCGCCTCCTGGCTTCGACCATCGCTTGACATAATTATTACTTATTCATATACGAGAACAAGTGTGAAAAAATGCAAGTTATTACACCACTCCTCTATTGTTAAACATATAGCCTCTGCTATTAAAAAAAAAAAAAAAAGGTAAAATAAAAAATTAAAGTACAGAATCAAGCTCCGAGTAAAATCGAGAAATAGGAGAGAAGGACGGGAGGAAGGAGTAGATATAAGGAGAATGGAAAGGTTACAAGAGGATGTGAAAAGGGCAGAATGTAAGAGGGAAGTGGAGGAACGATTGGGTAAATATGAGTTGGAGCAGGCGGGGGACGTGGAAGGTGTGTGCAAGATAATCACAGAAGAAATATGTGCAGCATGTGAGGTGGTGTGTGGGGTGAAGAGAAGACGAAAGGGAGTGCAAGGAACAGCATGGTGGAATGAAGAGGTGAGACAGGCTGTGGCACAAAAGACAAAAGCATATAATGAATGGATGAGAAACAGGGGCGTGGAAGAAGTTGAGAGACGGAAGACAGACTTATACGCAGAAAGGATGACAGAGGTGAAAAGATTAGTAAGAGAGAGTAAGAAAAGAATGGATGAGGAATTTGGAAAGAATTTGAGTGTCAAGTGGAAGGAATGTAAAAAAATGTTCTGGAAAAAGGTAGAGTCAGACAGGGTGGCAATGAAGTTAGTCCAGGAGTGAAAGATAAAAATGGTAGATTACTAGTTGAGAAGGGAGAAAAAGTGAGCAGATGGAGAGAACACTTTAAGGAATTGTTGAACATAAAGAATGAAAGTAATGCGAGTATTAGTGGCTGGGGAATGGCTGGGAGAAGGAGAGAGGTGACAAGAGAGGAAGAAATCAGTATGATGGAAGTTATGGAAGCAATGAAAAAAGTCAAAATTGTGAAAGCCCCAGGAACTGATGGAGTGTGTGGTGAAATGCTGAAGCATAGGGGAGAGATAGTAGTGGAGTGGATGTGGAAGATGTGCAGATAGGCATGGGAGGAGGGTAGAGTCCCGGAGAATTGGAAGTCAGGTATTGTGTTAGGACTCCATATTATAATTGCAAATCATAATAGATAGATAGATAAATAGATAGATAGAGAGGCAGAGAGAAGCAGGGAGTCAGATGATGAGAAGGTATTGTGTCTGCGAGAATCGAGCAGTGCTAAACATGCTTACACACTCTTAACTCGAGGAATGCTTGATAGGCACACGACAGCGCCTAGTGACCATACACACACATGCACACATACTCACACACAGGCTTCTAGAACTTTCCACTCACAAGGAACACACATGACACACCCCTGCTACACCAGAATTTAGGAAAGAGAGCTCAGAGGGAGGTTAGCCACAGAACAGGCAGGAGCAGAAGGAGACAAGCCTTAGAACAGGCAGATCAGAAAAAGAAAGGGTTTTGCAACTTGAGAGAGAGAGAGAGAGGGAGCCAGAGCGAGACAGAGAGATAGCTAGCGGGACTCTATACTTCGCTCTGTGTGAGAGACTTGTTAATATTTCCAAGACAAATAAAAATAGTCCCATACTATTCTTTACCTCTCCTGTCACTACATGACAAATGGGAAGCTACTCCAAGATTTAAAAACCGCTCGTCCATAAGTCTAATATATAGAAAACTCCACTACAAGTAAATACAAAGTTTTTTATGACATTTAGTCTCTTTTATGACATTTGGTGGCAGCGGTGGGATACGAACCTACGCCTCCGAAGAGACTGGTGCCTCAAACCAGTTTAGCACATGTTTAGCACTGCTCGATTCTCGCAGACACAATACCTTCTCATCATCTGACTCCCTGCTTCTATCTGTCTCTCTATCTATCTATTTATCTATCTCTCTATTATGATTTGCAATTATAATATGGAGCCCTAACACAGTATAATTATTCCCTTGTACAAAAGGAAAAGGGAAAAAGAACTGTGTGGTAAACACATTGGCATTTGACTTCTTAATGTAACAGGAAAAGTATATAGTTGGATATTTATTGACAGAGTAATAACAGAGGAACTAGTTGGAGAAGAACAGGGAGGTATTAGGAAGGGAAGAGGTTGTGTAGATCAGATATTCATTCTTAGATCTTTAGTGGAAAAGTTTCTGGAGAATGGAAAGAAGTTGTATGCGGCCTTCATGATTGTGGAATGTATTAATAATACATGGAGTAGATGGGACGTTGTTGAATGATCTGAAGAGTATGTATGAGGGTGCTAAGGCTGCAGTGCGTGTAGATAATGAACTGAGTGAATTTTTCTACTTGAAGGTTGAGTTGAAACAGGGATGTGTCTTGTCACCATGGTTGTTCAACCTGTATATGGATGGGGTTATAAAAGAGACACAAGGTAGGGCAGTGATGTTGGAGTCACTCTAATGAGAGAGGGCAGTATTTGGAAACTCCATGTGCTGTTGTTTGCAGATGATACTGTGTTGTTAAGTGAAGACGAAGGGGAGCTGCAAGGCTTGGTGGATGAGTTTGGGAGCGTGTGTAAGAAACGGAATCTAAAGGTGAATGTAGGTAAGAGTAAAGTTATGGTCTTCGAGAGTGGTGATGTACAGTGAGGTTGGATGAGGAGGAAATGGAAAATATGAGTACGTATAAGTACTTAGGAAGTGTGACGAGTAAGGATGGAAGTTTGGAGGATGAAAAGTGCTTGAAAGGGAACAACCAGGAAGAAAGGTTGTTGGTTCCTTGAAAGCAATGATAAGAAACAGGGAAGAGAGCATGGAAGTGAAAAAGTTATTACATGACAGTATTGTCGTACCAACTCTAAACGTATGGATGTGCAGCTTGGGCGTTGCTGGAGGGCCACAAGTCAAGAGTGAGTGCAGTGGAAATGAGTTATTTGAGAGGAGCCTGTGGAGTCACTTGGAGAGACAGACTAACAAATGAGGATGTGAAGGAAGTTTGTAGTGTGGATGTGGATGTGATAGGAAGCGTTAGGAGAAACACACTGAGGTGGTTTGCCCATGTGGAGAGGATGGAGAGTGAGAGACTGACGAGGAGAATGTATGTGAATGAGGTGGAGAGGGAGAGAGGGAGGGGAAGGCCAAAGATGAGATGGAGGGATGGAGTGGAGAGGTATACGGGTATGAGAGAAGCGGGTGTGAACTGGGAGCAGGGCAGTGAAATGGCGGAGGACAGGGTGACGTGGAGGCAATTTGTTTGTGGTCACTCCGTATAAAGGATTGAGGCGTCTGGCAATAGATACATAGAAAGAACAATTCTTACATGACAGCTTAGCCAACTATATACGTTTCCCATAGGGACTTTTTCCATTCACTCTGCCTCTTCATGTTGTTCTTTCTTCTTACAAAGGCACTCATCCACAGCCAAATACATGTAGTACTACAGTAGGTGATTGGCAGGGAAATTATTGTGCATGTGTACAGTACCTCGGCCTGGTTTTTGAGATACGTTTCTCACATTTTTTTTTATTCATCCCTCTAAAAGTATTTCATATATCAAAAGTTATAAAAATGCAGATCCATAACCTCCAAGAGTGCTCGAAACCAGCAGACGCCAAAACAATCATCAATAATCGCACGTGATCAGTTCGGCTCCAAACAAACTTACGGTGTAGGGCAAATTCATTTCTGATGTCCCATTTAGCATGGTTATTTTGATATATATTTTTTTTTATGTAATTCACTGCGTTGACAAAATTAATGTACATAAACACAAGGAGGAAACTGGGAAATAATGTGCATTTGCATAGAATTTTTGCCTCTCCTGTTGCTATTCCTCATATTTTCTGTGGATAATAAAATGAATAGCTGGTCAACTTGCCCAATGTTACCTTAACAGAGACAGTATTTACAGTTTTTTTCTTCATATCACAGAAGGGGTCAAATGGCAGAAGAGAGCGATTCTGCGTTCAACTATTTATTTATGTGTCTATAGCCAAGCGCATTAATCTCATATAGGGTGGCCACAAACAAATCGCCTCCATGTCACTCTGACCCTTGCCATTTCGTTGCCCTCCCCCCAACTTACAGCCCCTCTCTCATATACCTCTCTACTGCATCCTTCTTCATCCTCAAAATTCCTCTCCCTCTTCCCTCCCTCCAAGTTAGTCTCTCACAATCCATCTTCTCCACATGGCCAAACCACCTCAGTGTATTTCTCCTGAAGCTTTCTGACATCCACATCCATACCACAACGCTCTTTCACTCCCTCACATATCAGTCTGTCTCTCCATGTAACTCCACATGTTCCCCTCAAATAATTCATTTCCACTGCTCTCATTTTTGACTTCCGTCCTTCCGATAAGGTCCAAGCTTCGCATCCACAAGTTGAGAGTGGGGATCACAATAATCACAATACTGGCATGAAGCGACTTTTTTACTTTCATGTTCACTTGCCTATTTCATATCACTTATTTCAATGAACCAGCAACCTTTCTTCCCTGCTGTACCCTTTCATGCACATCCTCCTTCAAACTCCCATCCTCACTCATCGTACTACCCAAGTACCTCAATGCACTCACATTTTCCATCTTCTCACCACCCAGTGTCGCTGTGCGTTCAGTGTCTTCACTTCTCTCTAAGATCACAACTTTACTGATCCCTACATTCACATTTAGATCCTTTTCCTTAACTTCTCTTCTGGACTCATTCATCCAGTCCTGCAGTTCCCCTTCTCCTTCACTTGACAATACAATATCATCTGTAAACAAAAGTGCTGGAAGTTTCCAAATGCTACCATTTCTCAATAGGGCAGCACCAACATCCACTGCCCTAGTTTGCATCTCTTTTATAACTCCATCATTGTACAAACTGAATAACCATGGAAATATGACACATTCCTGTTTAAATCCAACACCCAGATAGAAAAATTCACTCAGTTTACCATCCACACGCACAGCAGCCCTGGCACTCATGACGGCATTCAGCAGCTTCTCATTTACTCCATTTATTTTGAATATTTTCCACATTCCTTGTTTATCCATTCTGTCATATATTGTTTCTCAAAATCCATAGAGGCAGCATGCAACTTCTTTCCCTTCTCTACAAACTTTTTCATTAAACACCTTGGGATGAATATCTGATCTACACAACCTCTTCCCTTCCTGAAACCTCCCTGTTGTTCTCCAACTAATTCCTCTGTTGTTTCCCTAACTCTGTTAGTATGCTACTGCCATTTACTTTTCATATTACACTAAGAAGACTAAGTGCCCCTGTGATTACCACACACTTCTTTTCTCTATTTTCTTTTCTACAGCGGAATAATTAAACCGATCTGATATTTAAATCGAGTAGCGTATATTGTCACCATTAGGAATTGCATTCATTCAGTGTCAGTATAATGCTGGGAGGCATATGTCGTATAATAAATGGTGAGGAAGCTGTTTTAGTACAGTGATAGGTTTATTGACTCTCGCTTTTTTCGTTTGACACAAGTTGCTTTAGTGTTCTCTCTAAACTAATATGAATAAATGATACTGCTGTCGCATACCCCGCCATCATTTTCAAACTCGGAGGAGTTAATGGAAATGGCGTGTGCGGAATACAACACAAAACTGTACTGAAGTCAGGAAATAAAGCTTCAGAAATCTCGTATGCCTGCCACATTAAGAGACCCATCACTCGCAGGCAAGCAACCCCCATCCCCCTCAGCAGGGTCATCCCGTACAGTGAATCATGTTCCCATTTGGCTAACAGCACCCCGCCACAGCGGTGCTCTGGGATTAGTGTGGAGGTTTGGTTCCCGAATGAACGCCGGATTTGCATCTTACCACCCAGGTAACTGGAACACCATAATAGACTCCACATCACACCGTTATTTGGTTATGTAATTACCACTTATTACCACCATATAGTTTTAGTCAGCTTAGGACAGGTCTCTGGGTGGAAATAGAGTAATGAAAGATGTATCTAGTAACTCCATTTGGAAATTTATGTCAAAGCTAAATAAAATCGGCTGCTGGTAGCTTGAGTGTATGTCATTTGGGATCAAGCGGTTAATGGTGTGTATTGCATAGGATAAATAGAGAAAACAATTATAACGAAGAGAAAATATTTATGACTAACAAATTCTACCGTTCGCTGGTATACCAAAGATGTAACTGGTCCCCGAGTAAGAATCGAGACGGGGGAAACACATGAACCTTCTCTTGTGTACACTCGTGAGCCTTGATCTCTGTTCATTCAATAAATTTTTCAGTTAATGGTGGGCGTTTTGGGTGAGCAGAAAGTATTGTTCACAAGTGTTCATCTATGCCGAAGCAAAGTCATAACCACGGAATGTATGTATTACTCTCTCTCTCTCTCTCTCTCTCTCTCTCTCTCTCTCTCTGTATTCCCTGTTACAAGTCCTTTTCTCGTTTTCTTTAGTTATTACGTCCTATTGTCTTCTTCACTCATCGTCTATGGTTTATAACACACCATAACTCTGCAATCAGCGGTCTAGCTTCCACTGTGCCTAGTCACCAGAAGACGTGTTTTAATAAAACAAAATTATAGCCTCGCTAAACAAATCAACCATCATCATTTTTATTCCAGACACCAACCTTCAAATTTCTTTCTTTAAAAGACAGATCCCACTGCAAATGCACTATAATATTTATGATTTTCTTAGGATACACATTTTTTTTTTGTCAGGATACACGTTACGCCAGTGTTAAAGTGTTTCAGAAATTCAGTGTCTTCCACACATTTGCATGCACAACTTTCGCATCTCTCTCTCTCTCTGTCAGGACTGTAAATTATCTTACTACATAATAACTAGCAACATACATAATATAGTCTAGAGGTTAGGTCAATGTCAAACCTAGGGGCCAGAGGAAGTGACGTTAGCATCTCTCCGGAATGTCTCACACCAGCACAAAAGCCCACAAACAGCGCCTCGTGAACACACACACACAGACACACACACACACACACACACACACACACACACACACAGGCTTCTATCTATCTGTCTATCTATCTATCTATGAGTTGTATTATTATAATATGGAGTCCTGGCATTCTCTCTCTCTCTCTCTCTCTCTCTCTCTCTGAAAGTCTGTACAGAGGTCATTAAAACAAAGGAAAATTATTCTAGACCATGCTGGGGCCACTCCTCATGCTACTATTAATGGACAAGCTTCAACAAGTTACAAAACTAAACCAGAATAATAAGAGAATGCATTAAGAACACAAATACAAATAAATACATCAAGAAATATAAATACATCCTTTCAAGGAAAACATGATATTAAAGCACAGAGTTCATCAGTCCAGGTAGACTCATCTAATACATTAAGTTTAAGTTACATCACCCTCCGTCACACTGAAGAAAACGAACAAATTCCCAACACTTCACGGGGTGTCTCAATAACATCCCTCCTCCTTCGCCCAACACTTCACAAACACTTCCATGAGCAGATGGCCACTATGGGACTGAAAACATGCAGCAATATATTATGCTTCATGTACTACCACCAGCAATGCACCTGCCAGAAACCACACAAACTAAGTACACCTAGTACTATACCCACACTGCAATACAACCCCTGCACCACAACACACATACTCACCTCATGCAATACACTTCACATTACAAGTAATCTTTCAACATAACCTGAATAAAAACTCTTTGGGAGTGACTAGATGAAACAGTCCACTGAGCCACGTTCAAATACTTCTGGGGTTGAAACAACAGCAATCATTATGACATTTCTTGTCAACAGTGCTGGAGTCATCGAAAACCCTAACACTACCCTCATCAGCACCACTTATTCTGACACTTCGTCATTTATCCATATCGCTTTCCGAACCGAAGCATTTTGTTGTAGCATTCATAATGTTTTTATTTTTCTTCATACACATTAGCAGTAGCTCTATCAGCCTCGGCAACCTTTACTTTTTTCTCCCTTCAACGTTACACAATTCGCTAAGAAAATTGTACACAGTTCATAGTTTTTATCGCCTGTAATCGACACCAGTTCATTAATTTACATTTAGTTTCACTGCAACCAGGGGGAAACTGAAGGCTTCTTATCTATCTATCTATTGCCAGACACCTCAATCCCGTTTGGGGTGGCCACAAACAAATCGCCTCCAAGTCGCCCTGTCCCCCGCCATTTCACTGCCCTGCTCCCAACTCACACCCCCCTCTCTCATATACCTCTCCACCCCATCCCTCCATCTCATCCTCGGCCTCCCCCTCCCTCTTCCCCCCTCCACCTCACTCACATACACTCTCTTCGTCAGTCTTTCACCCTCCATCCTCTCCACATGGCCAAACCACCTCAGTGTGTTCCTCATAACGCTTCCTATCACATCCACATCCACACCACAACGCTCCTTTATATCCTCATTTGTCAGCCTGTCTCTCCACGTGACTCCACAGGCTCCTCTTAAATAACTCATTTCCACTGCTCTCACTCTTGACTTGTGTCCTTCCAACATTGTCCAAGCTTCACTTCCATACGTTAGAGTTGGTATCACAATACTGTCATGTAGTAACTTTTTCACTTCCATGCTCACTTCCCTGTTTCTTATCACTGCTTTCAAGGAACCAGCAACCTTTCTTCCCTGCTGTGCCCTTTCAAGCACTTCACCCTCCAAACCTCCATCCTTACTCATCACACTACCCAAATACTTAAACGTACTCACATTTTCCAATTCCTCACCATCTAACCTCGCTGTACATTCACTAACTTCACCTTTCTCAAAGACCATCACTTTACTCTTCCCTACATTCACCTTTAGGTTCTGTTTCTTACACACTCTCCCAAACTCATCCACCAAGCCTTGCAGCTCCCCTTCGTCTTCACTCAACAACACAGTATCATCTGCAAACAACAGTACAGGGAGTTCAAACACTATCCTCTCTCACTAGGGCAACTCCAACATCCACTACCCTACCTTGTACCTCTTTTATTACCCCATCCATGCACAGATTGAACAACCATGGAGACATGACACATCCCTGTTTCAAACCAACTTTCAAAGAGAAAAATTCACTTAGTTCACCATCCACACGCACTGCAGCCTTCGCACCATCGTACATACTCTTCACAGCATTCAACAACTTCCCATCTACTCCATATATTCTTAACACTTTCCACAATCCTTGTCTATCCACCCTGTCATATGCTTTCTCCAAATCCATGAAAGCCGCATACAACTTCTTTCCCTTCTCTAGAAACTTTTCCACTAAAGATCTAAGAATGAATATCTGATCTACACAACCTCTTCCCTTCCTAAAGCCTCCCTGTTCTTCTCCAACTAATTTCTTCGTTCTTTCTCTAACTCTCTCTATAAGTATCCTACCATACACTTTTCCTATTATACTAAGAAGACAAATGCCCCTATGATTACCACACACTTCTTTTTCCCCTTTTCCTTTGTACAAGGGAATAATTATACCTGACTTCCAATCCTCCGGGACTCTACCTTCCTCCCAGGCCAATCTGCACATCTTCCACATCCATTCTACTACTATCTCTCCCCCATGCTTCAGCATTTCACCACACACTCCATCAATTCCTGGGGCTTTCCCCGATTTAACTTTCTTCATTGCTTCCACAACTTCTATCCTACTGATTTCTTCCTGTCTTCTCACCTCCCTCCTTCTCCCAGCCATTCCCCAGCCACTTATACTCGCATTACTTCCATCCTCTACGTTCAACAATTCCTTAAAGTGTTCTCTCCATCTGCTCACTTTTTCTCCCTTCTCCACTAGTAATCTACCATTTTTATCTTTCACTCCCCTGCTAACTTCACTTCCACCCTATTTACTCTTTTCACTTCTCTCCAGGACATTTTCTTACAGTCCCTCCACTTTACACTCAAATTCCTTCCAAATTCCTCATCCACTCTCTTCTTACTCTCTCTTACTAATCTTTTCACCTCTCTCTTCCTTTCCACATATAACTCTCTCTTCCGCCTCTCAACTTCTTCCACGCCCCTATTTCTCACCCATTCATTGTATGCTTTCTTCTTTTGTGCCACAGCCTGTTTCACCTCTTCAGTCCACCACGCTGTTCCTTGCACCCCCCTCCGCCTTCTCTTCCTTCCGCACACCACATCACATGCTGTACATATTTCTTCTGTAAATATCTTACACATACGTTCCACGTCTCCCATCTGCTCCAATTCATATTTGCCCAATCGTTCCTCCACTTCTCTCTTATACTCTGCCTTTTTCTCATCCTCTTGTAACCTTTCCACTCTCCTTGCAACTACTCCTTCCTCTCGTCTTTCCCTTCTTCTATTCCTCCATCTCACTTGCATCCTAATTCTGGCCACCACCAAGTAGTGGTCAGAAAGTCCACTCCCCCAATCTCTATACACTCTTGCATCCTTTACACATCTTCGCATCCTTTCATCCACACACACATAATCAATCATTGTCTTCCTTTCATTCAGTTCACCACCCACCCTTCTCATCACTCGCCATGTATACCTGTGGATCATTTTATGCCTGAAGAGGGTATTGGCTATCACCAACCCCCTCCCAGCACAAATGTCCACTAACGCACTCCCATTCTCATCTATCTCGGCAGGCACACCCCACTCACCAACTATTCCATCCACCTTCACATTACCAACTTTACCATTCATATCACCAATCAAAAACACTCTCTCATTCCTTCCAAACTTTTCCATGCACACTTCCACATTTGTCCAGAACTCTTCTCTCACTCTTCTAGCACGATCTTGCGTTGGCGCATACACACACACAATCGCCCACATTTGTATTCCAACTTTCAACTTTACCCACACAATCCTTGACCCAACTGATCCATACTGTCTTATGCTCTTCTTCCATCTTTTACTCACAACTACAGTATACACACTCCTTCCTTTGCCCTCTCATTCTCATCTACTCCTGCACATATACCCCATCCATACTCCCATTCTCTCACACTTTCTCCTCTCCATTTTGTTTCAGTTATTCCACATACATCCACTTTCGCACCCTCAAGCACCTGGACAATCTCTCTCTCTTTCACCTCATCATTCGCTCCTCTTACATTCCATGTACTCATTACCAAGTCCTTTGTCCGGTCCTGGGTCGTCATCGTTTGGTCAGTCCTTGTCCGAGGCTTCTTGTTTGTTTTTTTAGTTAGTTGTTTTCCGGGGAGGGGCACTAACCCTCCGCCAACCCTTTCAGTCGCCTTTTACGACAAGCAGGGATACTGGGGGAGTATTCTTGAAAAAAAACCCTACCCCCAGGGGGTCCCCTACCCCCAGGCTTCTTATGCAAGAATTAAATACTAAAGTTATCTCGCTACAATTATAATCTCAAAATTTCTTAACAAAAATCTTTAACATTTGGCCGTGCAGTGTGAAATTCATTATTTGTCAAGCTTGGTCAAGGTTCCTGGCAAGGTACTTAGGTTGATTTTGAGTGTTCATTATTGCTCTTTTTTATATAAATACACAGGGTCGTGGCTAAATGAAGTACAGCTTGCCGAGATGAAAAGAAAGTTCAGTGGATGCCACACTAATATACATTGGTATGGATGGTAGAACTGATACGGCATCATACAATTATGTGTATGATATCAGTGGATGTGCTGAATCCTTGATATGGCAACATTCTCTTCAGCTGGAAATTGTATGAAAAGTTGCTTGTACTTCCAGGTGTTGCCTTAACGCGTTTTATTATCAAGAAAATGAGTGAATGCACGAAAATATTTCATCTAGGTAATGTGGCAGGTGGGGGATCTCACCATCCACTCACGCGATGCAGTGCTGCTCTCGGGTTTCTGCCCTTTCCTCTCCTCCATCCTTCTATCCTTCCATCCTCTTCTGTCTTTCTTTCCTTCTTTCATTCCTCTTCCTTCTGCCTGTGGGTGACTATACACTGAGTGACAAGCCAAATGGTTTCCTGTACACCAGGAAACTATTTGCTACGCTGGGTGGTAGCCATATACCCAAAATTTGGCGCCTGGTGGTTTAGTGGGTGATTACGGAGCTCCAGTCGGATTGAGCCCATGAAGGTTTATATCCATGGGATGGTTGGGGTTTATTGCTCACGTAATGCCACTCAGGGATGAATGAGGCTGGTCGCTCTCATCTTATATGTTAGGACCTAATTGCCAAGGCTCGAGCTCCTACGCTTCTCATGGGGCAACGTAGGATGGATGATGAATGAATGAAATGAATGTAACGTAAGCTACCATTGTCTAGCCAGTTGATTATTCTGCTCTCTCTCTCTCGCTCTCTCCGTTCGTTATCTTTATGTCAAATCTCGATGTCTTTACTCATTAGCTTTTTCCAGTCCAGCTGCACGTAATTTTGTCCTTATGATAATTCCTGCTTTTCCTCGCCATTGTTGTCTATTAGCTTTCTTTCCAACTCTTCATTTTATCCCTTCCCCCCCCCCATCCCTCTGCCTCACACTTTCACTTTGTATGCAAGTCAGGTCCTCCTCAGTTCAGTGCGGGAAGTTGTGCACTGTTGCAAGTGTTTTAAATTCAGTTTTGGAAACTCTCCTGAAAAGCGACACATCTCCTTAGTGCATGACGAGAGTAGGGTGACGTTATTGTGAAGTGAGATTCAAATTAGTTACAAAATATCTAATATTTACATATTTCCGGCTCAAGGAGAGAAAGAATAAGGAAGAACCAAGGAAATAAATAAATACCAGCAGCCTGAGTAATGTGTTCTTAATAGAAGTAAAGGGTTACAGTAAAACATATAGCAGAGTTATCGGTGCCATATCATTATTAGTATTGTAATTATTCAGTCACCACTGATGACAGCACGTCTGTCACAAAGGTATATATGAACATGATATCAGTCAACACAGATTGTAGAAATTTGGTTCCTCTGCCCGTCTGTTGCATGTCAAGATTGTTACTGTATATGTATAATGATCGTATTAGATATTTTATGTTTGAGAATTGTTGCTGGTCGCCATCTATTGTCGCTCACTTCTCTGCTTCTCGAGTTTGTCTCCTTCCACATTGTCTCTTGCTGCTTCTTGCCCATGTGTATGAGTATGCAAGTAAATGTATATTTCCCATCACCGTTTTTGTTCATTTAATTCATAATACTACAGATGTCCTTGTCACGTGTTCACTAAGGCAGAGGTTATGGTACTGGAGAAACAGAGGTGTGCCTTTGTGTGTGTGTGTGTGTGTTTACTTTCTCCTCTACCCAGTGTCTATCTAAAGCTCTCTCGGGCGTGACCTAATTCACCTGCATCAGCTCTAAATCATTTGGCTGGTGCATCCTTCAATTGTGCAGACTAAACCAGCAAACTATGGCGCTGTTATATATCTACCATCTGTGCCCCAGTAATTGAAAACTGTGAACATCGTAATGAAGTAAATGCATGTGCGGTCCATTACTGCGAACACTCTGCTAATGCCTGACTATTTTCTTTTTCCAGTTTATCAGCCTTCTTGTACCAATGTAGTCAAGAAGTAGGGTGGTAGACATTGTCACGGGGGGATGTGAATTTAAAAATGAAAATGTATTAACAAGTTGCTTGAAAAATAGAGACAAGGAATTGCTTGTGAAATCAAGCGGCAAGTTTTACTTTATGCCGGCTTACTTCGCCGATTCTTTAAGGATGAGAATTTATTAACTTTCTCAACAGTAGACAGCAGAGATTAATTACTCACGAGTGCTGTTTATTAGTACTGTTAGCCTCTAGAGAAAGTGACTCGACCCCTGACAATCAATAACTAATGCTATTGATAATGAACATGTTCTTGCCGGCGCATTAACTCCTGGTTGGCACAACGGATTTAAGCTTAATACAAAAGGACTGGCCTAAGTACCAGTTATGAATAATGTAAAGCGCGTGTGTGAACTAGGAGTGGCAACTAAAATAAGCTTAATGTGGAGAAATAAAACCGATTTTAATTACATTAAGCTCAAAGAAAAGAACTAAATATATTAATTACAATGAAATAAATTTATGTTACATGAGTCTGAAAATGAATTCAAAATAACAAGGGAAATGCACTCACTTGCTCACTCAAACGCTAATCACGTAAACCTAGGAAAAAAATGAAAGGAAATACTGGTCAGTGGAGGGGGCTAACGGAATGAACTGGGCGCCGGTGCAGGAACGGACGCTGCAATACGCTAAACCTCTTCGCCGATTCACCGTTTACGTGGAAGTTTCAGGAACTCGCTGTACAATGGCGGCACTGCTCCACGCTGGGCACAACGAACCTGCTCTCACGACGATCCAATGCTGACTAAATTCAAACTATGAGGCAATGGCTGGGGCTGGCCGTGTTTGCTTCAACGGTCAACGGAAAGAAAGTGAGCGCTCACAATAAATCACTCAGTGAAGGCGCTAATGTTGCGCATAAGGATGATCACTTATGAAACAGTGAAAAATATTCTGAAAACCGCCTCAACCGAGTGAACGTGAGGACAGTTGAATTGAGCGATACACATTGGGAACTCCACCAGAATTCGTGGTTTCCCCACTGATGAAAAATGTCACGAATTTATAAATACGCTCGTGCGAATTCGTGACAGACATTATATAGCAATGACCCCGCTGCGTGCAATAGCCTCAACAAATAAAATCCTTTGCAACTTCCAAAGGTTTTATCATGTACTAGCATCTAACCTTTATCCTCAAGCTTTTATGTCCCCAAAGAACCTCTAAACGTAATGCTAAACCGCGAGAACACAATTTGTAATAAACCCAATACTTCCATGTTTTCTTTTTTCTTTCTTACAACCGCCTGGCTACAGAATGACGAAAATGATCATTTTTTTTTTTCCACAGATTGGTTTCATTTTGCACTAGGTATTATCTTTGATAGATATTGTTTGAAAAAAAATCACAGGTCATAGGTCGGGAATATATCAAGTTCTACAGGTCTGATTCAGTTTAAATCAAATTTCTTGAACGGATTAAGGGCCACCAAATGATACAGTGATTTAATTTTGAGACAGTCAAAAGTAAAGGCCACAAGACAATCTAAACATTCTGCATCGTTAACTCAGAAAGATTGATTTGATTTGATCAAACACAGTGAAAGTGTTTAAGATCAGCCAAAATGAAGTGATTCTGCTCTGAGAACAATAGATCAAAGACATAGGTCACACGACCATATTAACCAAAATACCTTTAATTCATTTTGGACCAAACTAATTGGGAGAATTTTTGGTCTTGCAAGATTGAAATTTTTTATTTGGAGAAAAATTGGTCAGATGTCAAGGCCACAGGGCAGGGCCAGTTCGATCAAAGACCGATTCCTCGGCGCGGGTATTGCACTCTTAGGGTGCTCTTTCTTGTTATAATCTGGAGACAGTTTTATTCAGCTCAACAGATGTTTTTGCACGGCAGGGAAGTAGTCAGAGCCTTTATTAATCCCTTCACAACTACGACACTCTTTCAAGTTGTAAAACTAAAAAAAGAAAAAAATCATATATTTCTAAAGCAAGTTTTTTTTTTTTTTTCTCTCAGTGAGACGAGTTTTAAAATGCAGTTTATAAAATGCATGATGACGTAGGGATGACAGTGTGCCAAAGAATACCGGAACAAGGCCGATGCAGTAAAAGGACATATATGCCAATCATTTTTTTTTTTTTTCCAGTTAAGAACTATTATACTGCAAAAATTACTATGGGATACGTGCATCCAAAATTAAAAGTGTCATGATTATAGCATAATTTTTTCTCAGCCATGCATTGTATAAATGTATACCATAAAAAAGGCAGGGAATGGGTTATATATCCTTTTATCTCCTCAACTTTGTTCTAATTGTTATTCGTGCACTGCTATCCAAATAACTTCGTACATTTTTTTACCAGCAGCGATAGCGAAGTTGGTATTGTTTGTAATGTGTGTGTGTGTGTGTGTGTTAGCACGATAACTTCGCAACCGCTCTAGATATCATCACAAAACTTTGCAAGTGTGTAGTAAGGAAAAAAAAAAAAAAAAAAAAAAAAGCGATCACGAGTTCGAAGTTGGTGAAAGTAGGTCAAGGTATGTGTGTCTGTTACTTCGCAACCGCTCAAGAAATTATCACAAAATTTTACAGGTGTGTAGTAGGGATGAAAATCTTTTACGAATAATGTTTTCAGTTTGTCTGTCTGTCTGTGTGCCTGTGTGTCTGTTAGCACGATAACTTCGCAACCGCTCAAGATACAATCACAAAATTTTACAGGTGTGTAGTGGGGATGAAAATCTACGAATTCGAAATTGGTGAAAGAAAATCAAAGTCAAGGTCATATGCCGAGCCGCGCTAGAGATGTATCGGCTCGTGGCTGGTATGATTCCCTCCTTTGGGGAGCCTCTAGTACGAAATGTATTTTATATACTTGTAAATTATAGGTGTATGGTTATCACAAACCTGAGAGTGCTGAATAATACAGAACTGTGTTGGTAAAAATGGTCATATCAAGGAGGAAATCAACTGTAAGCAAAGAACTAGATCAAAGTCCCAGATGAGATATACAGTATACATATTGTACATATGCTTCTTGATCCTGATTTCTTATAACATTGCTTTGACTCATATTATTACCTCTAAAGTTGGGCAAGAACCTACGTATTCCTTGTGTGTGTTGAACTTGTTCAGAAGGGAAGAGTTGGTGTCGACCAGGAATCCTGTTCAGTATTATGAAATGGTAAGCCAATACGACTACGAAAATCTACCCAGAGCCTTGTGTGGAGCGGTGATCAGTGAATGAAGTTATTGTACAGTGACAGTGTACGAGACGGCGGTATGAGGGAACGCAGTGGATGAGTGGGAAAATGTAGCGTGTATTAACAGGAATTACGACATTTGGAATGAATAATGATTTAGTGTGTTTATGAATGATGGATAATAACGAAGAAACTGGATCTAATATATATATATATATATATATATATATATATATATATATATATATATATATATATATATATATATATATAACAAAATGCATGAACATCGAGTTAATGTATAAAGTGTTGGAAATAATTATTTCATATTCATCGTTTGATGATAGTAATGTGGATGAAAAAGTAGACTGTGGAATAATTTGTGTTAGTCTGTCATGTGTTTTATTAGGATATGTTATTTCTCAAGGGCCATGCAAATAAAAGAAAAAAAAATGAGGTGCTTGGTGACCTAGGGAAAACGGTAATAACTGTGGACTGCACGAGATGGATCAAGAACGAAAGTTATAATTCATAACATATAAGAAGATGCCGAACATGAACATTCATTTTATACAGAAAATACAATTACTCATAAGAGTAACCTAACTGATTGGGTGCTTGAAGAAAAATGATGTCTGGATACTCGAAAGAGAAGACCAAATTATCGTAAACTTGTATATCCAAAGGGGCAGGATGGGTGATGAAAGACCGAAAAAGAAAATGCAGACACGGATCACAGGAGAGAGAGAGAGAGAGAGGGGGGGGGGGGCGAATGAGGAAGTAAAGAAGTTTGAAGAATGTGAAGTAGTTATAAAATCTAGAGGTATGGAACGGAGACAAAATGAAAATGACCAGGTTTGTTGCGGGATAATCCCAATGATCTTTGGGAGTCAATAAGTGAAGCGGGTGGGGTAATCCGTACATCAGTAAGGTTTGGATGTGTATCTCTTAATTTTCCAACGATGTACTTCAAAGGACATGGCTATGCGAATGATGAATGGGGGTCATTGAGGTTATTTCTTCCGTTGCTAGAGCGCCGTTCCATTGGAGTGGGTGTGTTCTGTAGGGCATGTTTGTAATGCAGCCTTCCACTCCGGTATCAATGATACTCATGCTCATGCGGAGCGCGTCGGGCATATGTGTCAATATCAATGACCCCTAAATGAAATCTGCTGTGTGTACAGTGGCCTAGTAAGTTGTCTCTATCTATCTATCTATCTATTGCCAGACGCCTCAATCCCGTTTGGGGTGGCCACAAACAAATCGCCTCCAAGTCGCCCTGTCCCCTGCCATTTCACTGCCCTGCTCCCAACTCACACCCCCCTCTCTCATATACCTCTCCACCCCATCCCTCCATCTCATCCTCGGCCTCCCCCTCCCTCTTCCCCCCTCCACCTCACTCACATACACTCTCTTCGTCAGTCTTTCACCCTCCATCCTCTCCACATGGCCAAACCACCTCAGTGTATTCCTCATAACGTTTCCTATCACATCCACATCCACACCACAACGCTCCTTTATATCCTCATTCGTAAGCCTGTCTCTCCACGTGACTCCACAGGCTCCTCTTAAGTAACTCATTTCCACTGCTCTCACTCTTGACTTGTGTCCTTCCAACAATGTCCAAGCTTCACTTCCGTACGTTAGAGCTGGTATCACAATACTGTCATGAAGTAACTTTTTCACTTCCAGGCTCACTTCCCTGTTTCTTATCACTGCTTTCAAGGAACCAGCAACCTTTCTTCCCTGCTGTACCCTTTCAAGCACTTCACCCTCCAAACCTCCATCCTTACTCATCACACTACCCAAATACTTAAACGTACTCACATTTTCCAATTCCTCACCATCCAACCTCGCTGTACATTCACTAACTTCACCTCTCTCAAAGACCATCACTTTACTCTTCCCTACATTCACCTTTAGGTTCCGTTTCTTACACACTCTCTCAAACTCATCCACCAAGCCTTGCAACTCCCCTTCGTCTTCACTCAACAACACAGTATCATCTGCAAACAACAGTACAGGGAGTTTCCAAACACTATCCTCTCTCACCAGGGCCACTCCAACATCCACTACCCTACCTTGTACCTCTTTTATTACCCCATCCATGTACAGATTGAACAACCACGGAGACATGACACATCCCTGCTTCAAACCAACTCTCAAAGGGAAAAATTCACTCAGTTCACCATCCGCACGCACTGCAGCCCTCGCACCATCGTACATACTCTTCACAGCATTCAACAACTTCCCATCTACTCCATATATTCTTAACACTTTCCACAATCCTTGTCTATCCACCCTGTCATATGCTTTCTCCAAATCCATGAAAGCCGCATACAACTTCTTTCCCTTCTCTAGAAACTTTTCCACTAAAGATCTAAGAATGAATATCTGATCTACACAACCTTTTCCCTTCCTAAAGCCTCCCTGTTCTTCTCCAACTAATTTCTCTGTTCTTTCTCTAACTCTGTCTATAAGTATCCTACCATACACTTTTCCTATTATACTAAGAAGACAAATGCCCCTATGATTACCACACACTTCTTTTTCCCCTTTTCCTTTGTACAAGGGAATAATTATACCTGACTTCCAATCCTCCGGGACTCTACCTTCCTCCCAGGCCAATCTGCACATCTTCCACATCCATTCTACTACCATCTCTACCACATGCTTCAGCATTTCACCACACACTCCATCAATTCCTGGGGCTTTCCCCGATTTAACTTTCTTCATTTCTTCCACAACTTCTATCCTACTGATTTCTTCCTGTCTTCTCACCTCCCTCCTTCTCCCAGCCATTCCCCAGCCACTTATACTCGCATTACTTCCATCCTCTACGTTCAACAATTCCTTAAAGTGTTCTCTCCATCTGCTCACTTTTTCTCCCTTCTCCACTAGTAATCTACCATTTTTATCTTTCACTCCCCTGCTAACTTCACTTCCACCCTGTCTTACTCTTTTCACTTCTCTCCAGAACATTTTCTTACAGTCCCTCCACTTTACACTCAAATTCCTTCCAAATTCCTCATCCACTCTCTTCTTACTCTCTCTTACTAATCTTTTCACCTCTCTCCTCCTTTCCACATATAACTCTCTCTTCCGCCTCTTAACTTCTTCCACGCCCCTATTTCTCATCCATTCATTGTATGCTTTCTTCTTTTGTGCCACAGCCTTTTTCACCTCTTCAGTCCACCACGCTGTTCCTTGCACCCCCCTAGTAAGTTGTAATTTCTATTTTTTAATTGTTAAATCATAGACGAATTGATCTGTTGTTGATAGAAGTGTACACTGGGTCCCTCTCCAGGGTATAACGTTAATTATTAATTATTTAGATGTCCATGTCAATATTTAGCAGTTATATATATATATATATATATATATATATATATATATATATATATATATATATATATATATATATATATATATAATATGTGATATGAGTGTGTATGTGTGTGTGTGTGTGTGTGTGTGTGTGTGTGTGTGTGTGTGTGTGTGTGTGTTTCTCAAGATTTATCATGGGAAGATCATTTTACCTGTCTTGCAAAATCTGCATCCAAGGTATTGGGTGTGCTAGGCCGACTGCGTGCCTTCTTTTCCCATGCACAGTTGTTCACTTTATACTCAAGTTTTATTCGTCCCTGTCTTGTGTACAACACTCATGTTTGAGGAGGCTTTTCGTCTCATTTACTCTCCTCCTCTTACTGGCTCCCTTCAACCTCTATCTTTTCGCCGCACTCTTGAACCTTAATCTCTTTTCTACAGCTACATCAATAGTCACAGCTTCCCTGAACTGTGTGATTGCTTCCCTCCACCACTACGGTGGGTGCGTAGCACCCGTCTAGCAACAAACTCTCATCCCTTCTATGTCCAGCTCTATAATGCAAGAATTTACCGTTACCCCCGGTCCTTCATGTATGCAACCGGTCAGCTTAGGAGCCGTCTTTTTCTGTCAGAATTTCCTACTGCCTATGACGTCCAGTCTTTTAAAGGCAGTGTGTCCAGGCATCTCGAAATGAACGGATCTTGACATTGGTTCTCTACTGTCTAGTTTCTTTGTTTTTACTTGGAGGAATCAATTTGCGGGCGTCTAGCTCTCGCTTCCCTCTTCATTGCATAGTATATATATATGTATATTAGACCAAACTTGGTGGGAAAGTTAAAGATAAGGCGAGAACGAAGAGAATCAAGTTTTAATAACATAACTAAAACATTTCGATATTGCTGGAAGGGTTCAAGGACAATCATAGATTTTACCTGTTGTTTCTTTTTTTTATAGCTCGATAGGTCAAAGGTACGTGAGAATGTAAACTAAATTTGTTTTTATCCCACGTAGACCAAATTTTCTGGAAAAGGTCATGGTAGTGCAAGGACAAAGGTATTCAATTTGCGGAACAATCGTATTCAATTTGCGGAACAATCAATCAAAAGTCATGGTCACAGAAAAAAACTTGAGGTCACTTGACAAGATCTCCTTAGATAGTTTTTCATTTGATAAAACATGATGGAGCTGCTGAGGGTGATGTAAGAATGAAGGGATTAGGTTATTAAAACACTTAGTTAGCGATGGAAGTCGCGCAGTAAGGTCTGAGTTTGAGACATGCCTTAATATATATCAATAAAACAACGAACGAACATTTGATCTGGTTATAACCAAATTTTGTGGGTATGTTCAGCGTAACCCAACGTGTGAATTTATCAGTTTTCAGGAAAAAATTATGAATGATAATTGCTATGTAATAACTGATTGCCTGATTAATTTGGCAAAAAAAAAAAAAAAAAACACATACATTAAGTTTAGGTCTTAAAAGTGTTTAGTTTTTTGTGCATTCATCCAAAGACGTAGATCACAAGTGAAGGTCAAATTTCAGGGTGTCAAAAATATCACACCAATGCCTGAACGGATCTGGATCAACCATGGGAATACGCTGTGTTAGGGTATGGGAAGATTTTATGTGTGTTTTGTTGCATAACGATCAAAGGTCAATGTAACGGGTGTGTGTCACAGTTCTGGAATGATGTCGCAAGTATTCTCTATAAACCGTCTCTATTCATCTTGAGACTCACTTCAAATGCTGAAGAGGTTGCTGAAGTCTCTGCTCAAGCTCTTCTTTTCGAAACGACTCGAATTAAGTGACTAAAATAGTCTGGATGTTTTAAGCTTGAAAAATGAATCGTAGTGAAAGCATTTCGAGATCAGTCATAGATAGACTGAGAATGGCAGTTCCAGAGTCGGTTCACATATAATAACTGTTGAAAGAGCATCAGTGTGTTGAACAAAAATGGGTGTGTGCAGCTAAACATGTACTGCGTGGCCAAAATATTGGGCATGGATGCATGCAGACTCTTCAGACGAGCAGTGACATTTGAAATAGTGATAGTAGTGAGAGAGAAAGACAATACTGCGACATGTTTAAAACTTTCTCACACATCTGCACTCAAGGTAGGCTACAGGTGAATAAGACACCTGTACCATTAATAATAATAATAATAAAAAACATTGTTGAAGAAAGGACGAAACTGGTTAAGCACACAGTTTCGGCGCAGCTGCTTCTGCAGAGAATTATGGTCTTTCCGCGGCTCCTTACGAGTAAAGGAATATAAGGGGATAGTATTGTGGAAGTCTGTGGCGAAGTGAAAGACATAGAAATAAGATTTGTGGCATGAAAAAGGTGATAGTGTACAGTCACCCGTCAAAAACAATGTTAGCGTTTGGTTGTGACACTTTGGTGTTAAATGTGAACGACAAGTCAGGAGGATTGTATGTGGGGTCTGTTGCTTGAGTAAGATAAAAAATCATTTGATTCGTGAAAAATATAGAGTGATACGTCTGCCGAAAATGGGGCTGAGGGAGTGTTCTTAGAGATTTTCCATCTGGAGAGAATGGATGAAAAATAGGGTGATGAAAAGGGTGTATCTGATGATTATGTGGTGGGAGGAGTTGTGCTTAGGCCAAGAAGACTGGATGAGTGTAGTAAAAAAAAAAAAAAAACGAAAGAGTATAGTAAAGAAGTGCGTAAAAGGCGAGAGATGGGGATTGACGAGGCAAATGAATTGACAGTGGATCAAATTGACAGGGTGAACATGACAAGAGTTTCGTACTTTTTTTTTTTTTTACCTGATAGCCGTCATATTGGATTTTGGAGGTAATGTGAAGCCCATGTACGGGTATTGTGTTACCAAAACTTATGTGTGGTTGGTTATGCTTGTGACGTAGAGAAAGGATTTGCTGGGGTTTCAGTGGTGAGTGAATAAGTATGTAAAGACTTTTATCGGGCATGTTGCTCATCTGTTCTCATGTTTTCCCTGTTTCCTGCTTTCTCTTAGTTTCCTCACCCTATCCTTTACTGGGGAAAAAAGGGGTATGATGATGATGATACTGAAGGTATTAAGCATTTCAGAATCTAAATGGACAACCGATTCATACACTGGCCGTTATAGCAGCTGCTGTGATAAGTATGTGAAAAAATGGTGTGAAATCTTCGGTGTATGAATTAATAGAGCTAGATGGGCTGCTCCGAGAGACACTGTTTAATCTAAGGAAGAGATAATGTACTTGCGGGTATGATTATGGGTGTTGGTGTCGGTGTGGGTGTGGTGTGGTAGCAAGTGTGGTGGAGTAGATGTGGGTGGGGTATCAAGTGTGTTGGTGTGGGTGTGAAGCAGATGTGTTGGTGTAGGTGTGGGTGTGATGGCAAGTGTGTTGGTATTAGTGTGGGTGCAAATGTGTTGGTGTAGTTGTGGATGTGGTATCAGATGTGTTGGTGTAGGTGTGGGTATGGTAGCAGGTGTATTGGCGTAGGTATGGGTGTGGCAGCAGGTGTGCTGGTGTACAGGTTGGTATGGTAACAAGTGTGTTGGTATAGTTGTGGGTGTGTTTGTAGATGTATGATGGTTTAAGTTTGGGCGTTGTTACCGATGAGTGCCCAGTTGTAGGTGTTTGAGCGTAAGAGCAGGAGTATCCTAGTAACTGTAATGCTGATGTGTTTGTAGATCACCGAAAACATGAACTAACATATATCCAACTGTACTATGCCAGCGATTCAATCGTAGGCCATCTGATAGTTTCGCAGTTTTTCACTTTTTGCGTGGAAAAAATTAATTTACTCGCGCAAAGTCGCCTACGGCGGCGTGCACTCGTTTCCTCTAACACTTTTGCTTGTTTTTCGGAGCTTTGGAATAAATTAAATGTATAATTATTTGAATGTAGTAAGGCTGGAAGAAAATGGACTTGGATCTGATAGCTTTCTTAGAGAAAACAAATGATGAGGGGTAACTGTAGTGATTTTGCAAATACACTACTTGTCATGACTTTGAAACCAAAAAGGTCTATACACAATTGAGGGTCTTAGGGAGTGTTCCTGCATAGTCTCATCAAAATCGGTACCCCCGTCTAGGAGTAGTAGCTGGATTAACCCTTATACAGGCAAACAACGATCTATTATTGTATGGTTTTCTTTCTTTATTTATTAAAGGAAGCCCAAAAGTACACAAGAAAATTCTTATTCTGTATCACGAAAAGAAATATAGATCAACTGAAAATTTTGTGACAATCGCATACAGCTGCACATGAAGGTGTTTTCTGGTGAGATAGAATACATCAGTGATTGTCCTGGAGTGCATATGCAGTTGTGCCTTAGTGTTCAATTGCTTATAAGTGTGTTAACTGGTTCGTAGCATTTGCCTGCAGTGACAACTACCTGTGAACTAGAAATAGAAAGGAAGTTGCTAGAAATGTGTGGGTGTGGGAGTCATTGTGCTGAAGCGACTAAAAGGTACAGCACAATAAGCCATTAACATGACAGGGGATGATTAGCCACTGTGGAGTAGATATAGAAATTATAGGAGAGTTTATGACAAGGATGTAAGCAATTATACATATTATATGTCTGATATTAAGATCATTAAGCTCGAATCAAGCATGAATGGATATGCGGCTCATTTTCACTGGACACACTCTATAATAGTTTTCCTACTCTTCCAGAGCATTTAGGGAAGATAATGATGATGCAGACTAGCTACCTGACCAGCATATTGTTACTCTAAATAAACCCTAATAATCATCAGTTTGAATCTTAATGGAACAAGCAAGCAGTCCAATTTCCTGTAGTTGCTGGGTATGTCTCGTCTTATGTAATGGATTTCACACGTAAATGGTACTTCTGTCGAACAGTATTGTTACAGCTTCAGTAACAGTGCCATTAGATATAGTGATGTGGGGGAAGTATCGTTTGAGGAAATCCGAGGTTCTGTAAGAGAGAAGGAAGACAGACAGAATAGTTATGCTAAGGCATATAGATTGCTGGGGAGAGCCAAGAGTCTAAAATGAATAGGAAGCAGACAGAGCAAAGTTCGGGAGGAAAGGCGATAAGGAATGAGTGAGGAGCATAATAAAAATTAATAAGAAGAAAAGATAGTGTCATGAAAAGTATTGAAATAGTGTTCCAAATAATGAGGTTCACAGTTTTACAACTGACATATTAGTAAACGCTTGTTCGAAATGCTAGGCAATCAAAGCTGTGCATATAATACAGAAGAAATATCTGCTGAATTACTTCATAAAAGAAGGTAACCCTCCACTTTTGTTTCCTCTGATGTGTACCACCTTTTCGTAAGATCCCTACAAATCAAGTAAATCTAATGCTTCATGAAAAACATCCAAGAATGTAAGGATGATTTTATAGGAATCACTGAACAGTACAACACAATCAGGTTGTTGGCAACATAACTGAGTAAATATCAGGACTTATAAAACCGTTTTGTTTACATTTTTAATGGAAAAATGTTCGATTCGTTTGATAACACGGCACTGTTGAAAGCTATTTGTAGATGAAGTAGTAAAGAATTCTTTTTGAGAGATTAGAAGAAATATATATATAGATACCAATGCCTTAGTGAGTACTGTTTGAGAACACGATTAATAATGTACAGGTAACAATACACCAGTAGAACGTGTGATAACAAGGAAGCATATTAAAAAAAAAAAAAAAATGACCGCGCTGAGAGCACATATTCAGGACATGGGAATGGATATGTAACGTCAGGCTTCAGCACCATAACTGGCGAGAAAGTGAACAGAGCTAGAAATGTTAAACTATTAAATCTACTGACGTTCTTTTTATTTCAATATTGTTATCACGGGATGGTTTTTCTTCAGGCTTGGAGAGACGTTCCAGACTGGAAGACTAGATACAGCCTAGTAGTTTCTAATTTCATCGCAGCAAGAGGTTTTCCTGTTGCTTAGTAAAATCGTCTGGAGGTAGCAGGTATGCAGTGAACATGAAAGATATCTTTTGCAAACAAACTCACGGCATTAAATTTCTCAGGACTTACTTCTAGAAGAGAATCACATTTAGGGTAAGCATGGGGTCCGCTTTCTCTCGTACAATCGTGCTGGTAAGTAGTGCTACAGAGTCCACTTATCTTTATTCATAAAGTGGTTTCTGACAACTCTCGAAGCTAGATTTTTTTTTTTTTTTGTTTGTTTAATCATCCCAGAGTTTCCGAAGCAAGAAGAGGCGTAAACTTTGCTTGAAGAACTCGCGCGCGCGCGAATGTGAGAGAGAGAGAGAGAGAGAGAGAGAGAGAGAGAGAGTGTGTGTGTGTGTGTGCGTGTGTGTGTGTGTGTGTGTGTGTGTGTGTGTGTGTGTGTGTGTGTGTGTGTGTGTGTGAACATAATGCTTCAAACCATCTTTATTCGATTTTAACCTAACCTGGTGGAAATGTTCATGGTTAGGCAAAGGGTTTTAACAAATGTTTTTATGAATAACAATTACAAATTATAATCACAGGTTTAGATCATAATTTGACTTAACAAGGGGGGTTAGACCATAGTTTCACCCAGCAAGGTCAGTTAAACAGTTTTTATCGAGTTCAGAACAAACTTCCTGGATGGTCTGAGGGTAATACAGGAACAAAGGGAGTCGATTTTGAGAACAGTCAAAGAAAGTAGGTCTAATGGCAAGATAAAGTCCTACCCGTGTCTCTATGTATGAGCAAATTATCTTTTAAAGTTTTAATCTGTCTTCTGACAATCCCTGTAGAAGGGTTCGGGCCTGGCCAAGAGGAAGGCTTATCATGTTATAAGAACAATAGGTCAAAGGTCAAAATCACATGACAAGGTGAACTTAAACAGTTTTTATCCGATGTAGACTAAATTTTGTGGAATGGTTCAGGGAAAGGCAAGGACAGAGGGATTTTATTAGGGGAACAGTCAGTCAAGTATCAAGGTCACAAGGAAAGGTCAAATGTCAAGATTGCAGGGCACGAGCAGCTCAAACAGTTTTGATCCGATCTGAAACCAATCTTCGTGAAAGTGGTAAAGGCCAGGCAAGGCTGGAGTAATTTGATATTTGTAGGAATTAGCCACAAGTCAAGTTCATCGGATAAAACCAGATGTTCGGCTATTAGGCCTGTTGTTGGGTGAGGGTGTTGCAGTCTTTGAGTGCCCCTTGTTCTTCATATGATAAAATATTACTTCATGAAATAGTAGCATAAAAAAAAAAATGTGTGGTGCTATAATAGATGTACTCCATTCGTGAGAGAAAATGTTTCAGTTAATATTTTAGGAAATAATGAAAGGAAGTCATACTACAATGCACTATGGAATAATATGTAATGTTATGTAATGTATGTAATATTATTACATGCATTGTTTTCCCTCAAGAAGAATAAAGAATATTTTGTGGATTTATTTACAGACATTATGGTAGGTGGGGGAGCTCACCATCTACTCACTCGATGTAGTGCTGCTTTAGATGTCTCTCTCTCTTCCTTCCTTCCTTTTCTACCTTTCTTTCCTTTAATCTTTCCTCTTCCTTCTGCCTACGGATGACTTTACACTACCTGTTCTGTCTTTCTTTCCTTCATCCTTTCCTCTTTCGTCTGCCTATGGGTTACTCTACACTGAGTGACAAGCCTAATGGTTTCCTGTACACCAGGAAACCATTTACTACCCTGGGTGGTAACCATATAACCAAATTATGGCCCCTGGTGGTTTAGTGGGTACTTAAGGCTCTCCAATCTGTTTGAGCCTGTATAGGTTTATATCCAAGGGGTGGTAGGGGTTTATTGCTCACGTAATGCCACTCAGGGATGAGTGAGGCTCGTCACTCTCATCTTAAATGCGAGGACCAACTTGCCTAGCCCCGGGCTTCTACGCTCCTCATGGGGCGACATAGGATTGGATGATGGATGGATCAATGATTTACAAACCTATTCAATTAACTGCTACCGTGGGAAAAATATAAGCAAAGCATTTCACATATCAAGATTAATCTTTCAGCCGATCTGATATATGAAACCCTAAAATTAAAAAAATAAATATTTATTTCATTCTTTGAAGCCTACATGCACGGAGAAGGAAGACAAGAACACGAGATAGTATCAGAGGCAAGCCATTATAATGCCTGCGTCGATGAAGAAACAGTGGAACAAGGCTTTTTCATGCCCCCATTTTGCATGGAAACACTATGTCCATAGGTTTCTGGCGCTTATTGAACCTCCTTTTAATTATACAGGACATACTCCTGCGGGATGGAGTTCTACCCATCGAATACAAAGTTAAACAAATGGTGCAACCCTTGTCGTTACATTTCCATATATAATTCATCCATACTGTTCATCTCATTACGATTAACTTGTTAGGTGAGACCTTCCCTGTGAATTTCATGAAGTACTTCAGTGTATTTAAGTATCTGTATTTAAATAATATTTGGCATCTCTGAATCCACTGAAAGAGAAGAAGATACGCCATTTTAAGTTCAAATCAAGTCAGCCAGCTAATGGGAGATCACTGCATGTACAGACGTCGGAATAAGTTCGTTTCCTTTTCCATGTTTGTAACACTGCTCGATGGAGAGGTATCCCCTCCTCCTCCCTTCCTCATAGTCTCACACTCCCCCCCCCCCCACTTTTCTCTCCGACTCCATAACCCCATCCGATACCCTCCATACTCTCGCTCACAGTCAGAGAGGGGCTTCTGTACTTCAAGCACCTCTCAGATTATATGTAGTCCGAACAACTAATAAAGGAATAGTACAATATATATCATAAACCAAGTTAGGAAAAGGTTTACTACACAGTTTATGAGAGAGAGAGAGAGAGAGAGAGAGAGAGAGAGAGAGAGAGAGAGAGAGAATATAAAGCAATGATGAAAGACTGAACTGTATGTAAAAGGTAAAATGTTAGTCATGAGGAATATTATGCTAAAGTGAGTGATGAAGGGAGCAAGCTTCTGAGGTATTAAAAAAAGTTTCTCTTCTTTTTTCAGAAAGGACAGAGAAAAATTATAAATACGATGTGTCTGTGCCTCAGACTGTGATTGTTTCCATGGACAGTGAGCAGTGGGTGGAAAACTGAAGGGTGCAATCAGTGTAGGAGTGCTTAATGCTAAAACTGCAAATGCTCCTATGGGAATATTATGTGTATGGTGGTGGGGCCGGGAGGGTGGGGCGAATCATCACTGTGGGAAACATATATGTACACATTTTGGTATTGCACGCTACCTGTCATAAATTTTTAGGGTATTCTTCTATCAAGACACTAAATGTTAAAACTAAAGTAATAGGAGTCTCTTTGAATGAGTGCGGTATAAATTGATACCCGAACTCACCTGTTATTATCTCCTTTATCCTAGCTAGCTCCCCTTGATTTGGACAAATCTTAAAGGATACCTAGCCAGATAGGTCGGACTGACAGATAATGACGGGCTTGCAGTCTTGGTTGGATTGCGTGGCTCTAATCCGAGTGTCCTTAAGTGAGGTACAGTACCTAGAGCCACGCAATCCAACCAAGACTGCAAGCCCGTCATTATCTGTCAGTCCGACCTATCTGGCTAGGTATCCTTTAAGATTTGTCCAAATCAAGGGGAGCTAGCTAGGATAAAGGAGATAATAACAGGTGAGTTCGGGTATCAATTTATACCGCACTCATTCAAAGAGACTCCTATTACTTTAGTTTTAACATTTAGTGTCTTGACAGAAGAATACCCTTAAAATTTATGACAGGTAGCGTGAAATACCAAAATGTGTACATATATGTTTCCCACAGTGATGATTCGCCCCAGCCTCCCGGCCCCACCACCATACACATAATATTCCCATAGGAGCATTTGCAGTTTTAGCATTAAGCACTCCTACACTGATTGCACCCTTCAGTTTTCCACCCACTGCTCACTATGTCCATGGAAACAATCACAGTCTGAGGCACAGACACATCGTATTTATAATTTTTCTCTGTCCTTTCTGAAAAAAGAAGAGGAACTTTTTTTAATACCTCAGAAGCTTGCTCCCTTCATCACTCACTTTAGCATAATATTCCTCATGACTAACATTTTACCTTTTACATACAGTTCAGTCTTTCATCATTGCTTAATATTCTCTCTCTCTCTCTCTCTCTCTCTCTCTCTCTCTCTCTCTCTCTCTCTCTCTCGTAATCGAACTTGGAAAAGTCAAATTACTCTACTTCTCCATACCCGTATATCCCGGTAGAAAGAAAAACAGTTCCACATTCTCTTATCACGTCATAGTAACATATAAACAAGACTGAACTCCATTTTCAACAAGTATACAAGACTCAAGGAACAAGTTTGCCAAATCAAAATATGAAATGATGAGACCATTTCTCATGTTCTCCATATGACTTGTGTTCTCAGAGAGGTGTGGGAGCAAAAGCATTAAGTGGTAGGGGATATTTTGAGTTTTTACCAAATGCTTGTATGGTTATCTGAATGAAGGATGTGGTGTGGATCCACTGAGTGATGTAAAGCTTTGTATTTGCGTAGAAAGCCATGATAAGTAAAGTCGGCTCAAGGAGATGTGCCAAAAAACAAAGCTATGCATATTTAATTCATAATTTAAAGCCAAATAGTCATGCCCATATTCATGGTACAAATTGCAGCCCTTGCAGTTGCTTTCCCTGGGGTTATATACTGACCAATGCCTAGGTGTGTCTTTGTCTGGTACTTTTCCATAGGTAGTTTTCCTTGACGTCAGATAACTGGCTCAAGTTGGTTATACTGCGTGCTCATGACATACCTGTATTGTCTGGCTTAAGGAGTTTGTGACATATAGACATTCTTGAACTAGAATATGTGTTCGATTTTCCCTGTAAATCAGACTTGACTTATTGTGTAAGTGCTACTCATGTTAGTATCTATTTATTAATGTCTATAATTATTAAATATTGTCATAACATATTAATGCCTACACATGCACTCTGAGGGAGATGTCCTAAGTATACGAGAACGGGTGACTGATCATAAATATCCTCATCCAGAAGACCAACAAACGTAGACGCAACATGTATCATTGTTATGTAGAGCAGTTACCCTGTTATACTCTTGTCTTTCTAAAACTATTTTGTACTCCGCAGTTCGTACATAACTATGTAGGCTAAGCCATGAAGATAGTGTTACTCCTACACAATTATAATAATACACATATGGTCCGTGTGATCCAGTTTTTCATTGCCTTGTAACCTCTCGTTCGGTATGTGGTGTTATTTGAGAACGTTAACAAATTTGCTTTAATTCAGTGAACTGGAGTTGAGAAGACAATATAAAATTCTGTTTAGCATCTGGCAAGTCAGAATTACTGAAACAAGAAAAATGTATGCAAGACATTTTTACAGTTGAAGGTCCGTACTATTGTGAAATGAATCGAGGTATTTAAATCCATGGTATTCTTTTATCCACATATCAGCCTTACCTACAGTAGGCTTATACTGAAAATCCACATACATCTACACAGAAGATCCCGAGTAAGTTCGGTGTTACTAGGGATGCCATTGCAATGCAGACACTTAATTTCCCACGAGCATTAAAGGACATGAAGGCAAGCTTGCCTCTCTGTGATGTACGTAGGCAACATTTTTGAGCCGAATGGAATTCTGGTAAATGCATAGCTCGTTTGAAAAGCGCATATACTGTAGAATAGCTGCTTTGCGTATGAGCAAGGAGTAAAAACAATAAAATTTGTGTGTGTGTGTGTGTGTGTGTGTGTGTGTGTGTGTGTGTGTGTGTGTGTGTGTGTTCAGAGAGGTGTGTGATGTATTCAACTGTTTTTTTTTTCTTTTTCTTTTTTTGCCAAGTTCCCATGCCTGTACCCTGGCTGGTCGTAGTGAGGACACCCGTAACACATACTGCATTTTTTCACTACGTCCCAAGCCTCTTCTCCAACACAGAGCAACAATGGTTGGTCATAGAATGTAGTTTTGATATCATTAGTTTGCTGGTAGAAACGATATCTGATTAAGTGCCCTGTGTGATTACTGCTAACTGCAGTAATGTGTCAAAATGAGGGCCTGTTGGTACATACATCCCCAGTTATGAAGAGTGCATGGAGCTCTTACCTATGAACTCAGAACCAGTGAAGTGAAAGAAAGTATTCATCCCTATCTATCTATCTATTGTCAGACGCCTAAATCCCGTAAGGAGTGGCCACTATCAAATCGTCTCCATGTAGCTCTGTCCCCCTCCATTTCACAACCCTGCTCTCAGCTCACACACCCCTCTCTCAATATACCTCTCCACTCCATCCTTCCATCTCATCCTTGGCCTCCCCCTCCCTCTCCCTCCCTCCACCTCACTCACATACACTCTCCTCATGAGTCTCTCACTCCCCATCCTCTCCATATGGCCAAACCACCATAATGTGTTTCTCTTAACGCTTCCTATCATATCCACATCCACATCACACCGCTCCTTCACTTCCTCAGTTGTCAGCCTGTCTCTCCATGTGACTCCACATGCTCCTCTCAAATAACTCATTTCCACTGCTCTCACTCTTGACTTCTGTCCCTCCAACAACGTCCAAGCTTCACTTCCATACGTTAGAGTTGATATCACAATATCTTCGTGTAGTAGCTTTTTCACTACCATGCGCAATTCCCTGTTTCTTATCACTGCTTTAAAGGAGCCAGCAACCTTTCTTCCCTACTGCACCCTTTCAAACATTTCACCCTCTAAACTTCCATCCTTACTCATCACACTACCCAAGTACTTAGATGTACTCACATTCTCCATTTCCTCCCCATCCAATCTCACTGTACTTTCACTAACTTCACTTCTCTCGAAGACTATAATTTTACTCTTCCCTAAATTCACCTTTAGATTTCGTTTCTTGCACACCCTCCCACACTAAGCCTTGCAGCTCCCCTTCGTCTGCACTTAACAACACAGTATCATCTGCGAACAACAGTACAGGGAGTTTCCAAACACTACCCTCTCTCACTAGGGCCACTCCAACATCCACTGCCCTATCTTGTATCTCTTTTATAACCCCATCCATATGCAGATTGAACAACAATGGAGACATGCCACATCCTTGTTTCAATCCAACCTTCAAACAGAAAACTTCACTCAGTTCACCATCCACATGCACTGGAGCCATGGCACCCTCATACATACTCTTCACGGCATTCAACAACTTCCCATCTACTCCATATGTTCTTAATACTTTCCACAGTCCTTGGCTATCCACCCTATCATATGCTTTCTCCAAATCCATTAAGGCTGCATACAACTTCTTTCCCTTCTCTAGAAACTTTTCCACTAAGGATCTAAGAATGAATATCTGATCTACACAACCTCTTCCCTTTCTAAAACCTCCCCGTTCTTCTCCAACTAATTCCTCTGTTATTTCCCTAACTCTATCAGTAAGTATCCTACCATATACTTTTCCCATTACACTAAGAAGGCAAATGCCTCTATGATTACCACACACTTCTTTTTCCCCTTTTCCTTTGTACATGGGAACAATTATTATACCTGACTTCCAATCCTTAAAGGCCAATCTGCACATCTTCCACATCCATTCTACTAGTATCTCTTCCCCATGCTTCAGCATTTCACTACACACTCCATCAATTCCAGGGGCTTTCCCCATTTTAACTCTCTTCATTGCTTCCACAACTTCCATCCTACTGATTTCTTCCTGTTTTCTCACCTTCCCCTCCTTCTCCCAGCCATTCCCACCACTTATACTCGCATTAATTACATATCTATGTTCAGCAATTCCTTAAAGTGTTCTTTCCATCTGCTCACTTTTTCTCCCTTCTCAACTAGTAATCTACCACATTTATCTTTCACTCCCCAGCTAACTTCTTTGGTACCCTAACTCTACCTCTTTCCAGAACATTTTCTTACGTTCCCTCCACATTACACTCAAACTCCTTCCAAATTCCTCATCCACTCTCTTCTTACTCTCTCTCACTAATCTTTTCACCTCTCTCTTTCCTCTTTAAATATAACTCTCTTCTGTCTCTCAACTTCTTCCACGCCCCTGTTTCTCATCCACTCACTATATGTTTTCTTCTTTTGTGCCACAGCTTCTCTCACCTCTTCAGTCCACCATGCTATTCCATGCATATCCTGTCGTCTTCTCTTCAGTCCACACACCACCTCACATGGTGCACAGATTTCTTCCATGAATATCTTACACACACCTTCCACGTCCCCCATCTGCTCCAATCTATACTTACCCAATCGCTCCTCCACTTCCCCCTTATATTCTACATTTTTTCCATCCTCTTTTAACTTTTCTACCCTCCTTGTAAAAACTACTTCCTCCTGTCCTTCCCTTCTTCTATTTCTCCAATTTGTTTGGACACTGATTCTGACCACCACCAAGTGGTGGTCTGAAAGTCCACTCCGTGGTGGTCTGAAAGTCCACTCCCCCAACCTCTATATGCTCTTGCATCCATCACACACCTTATCCTTTCATCCACACACACACACATTATCAATCACTGCCTTGCGTTCATTCAGTTCACCATCCATCCTTCTCATCGCTCGCCATGTATACATGTGGATCATTTTGTGCCTGAAGAGGTTATTAGATATCACGAACCCTCTCCTGGCACACATGTCCACTAAGGCGCTGCCATTCTCATCAACCTCTGCAGGCACACCCCACTCACCAATACCACTCACGTTACCAATATTGTATATATTTTTTTTGTTTACACGTGATTGTCCTTTGGTATTCTCATGTGAATATTTACGTATACACGGTGTCCCGCGATGAAAGAGCATAACTTTGGGAACTGATGGATGAGGGCGAGCAAAAAATGTTACACCAACATTAGTCCAAATCTCAACCGTTCCTCCCGGGACACCTTGTTCCTGAGTGTCGTGTTCTTCAGTGGAAGTGGAAGATTTGGTACTGCAAAAAGTCAAACTGTTTATTATCGGACCCTTAGATTTTTATGGTCTAAAACGGAATTTAAAAAATAATAATAATAATACAACTCACTAAAAAAATCATAGTTTATTTAGTTTGACTAAATTTATAAATAATTATAAGATACTTATTTTAATAATCTATTTCAGGATCTTTGTGAAGATGACTTAGAACCTTGGGAAGCATCGTCTAACATCCAGCTAGACACATAAGGAAGATTGCTGGAGCCAGCCACAGGCCTGGCCCTGATTTCTCCAGGATACAACGAATGACTCCTGGTGACAACATGTGACTCATTAATGCGTTAGTCTCGGCCCCTGTCGCTAGCCTGGCAATAATTTGGGTACATTAATTCCTGCCAACCAGAACAGTAAAAGGTTTCACCGCCCGGTTAGCATGTGCATTTCACCAGGTTGTAATTACAGTTTGCTCAATTTTGAATTACAAATGACTATAACAGCTGCATGGTGAAAATTGAACCACTCGTACATTTACAAACTGACAGGCACGAGGTGAGGTCAAGGCCGGAACTATAAATTTTGATTATCATGGTAATTGGCGCCTATTTCAAATTATCTTCCGTCCGGCACAGCTGCGAGATGATTTGACGAACACGCCGAATATTTACATGAGCTGAACATTGCCCAGCTGAAAGGAGATAAAATAATGTGAGGGCTAAAAGATCGAACGTGTAATGATTCTTGGGTGTAAAGATAACAAGGGAGCCGTGAGGAGTGGGAGTACACGTATATGCAGCCAGTGGGAGAGGTGCGCTGCTTGTTATTCCTATACTATAATTCTTAAACACATTTTCAGTTATTGCAAGAATTGTATCGACATCGAAAACTTGTGTTTGGACCTTTTTCGATACAGATAGAAACGGAGCATATACTTGCCTGTATAGGTACGTGTGTGGAGAGAGAGTGATGGGAGGTAGGAAGGGTGAGGAAGGAGAAGGAAAGGAGGGAGGGAAGCAATGTGGTTATAGTGTATGAAAAACGGGCGAAGAGATATATAGGAGGAGAACTTAAGAGAGGTGGTGACGGTGGTGCTGGGGAAACGGAATAGTTCTTCCTTTGGGGGAAAGAAATCCATCCATCCATCCATCGTCCAATCCTATGTCGTTCCATGAGGAGCTTAGGAGCACGACACTGAAACTGAGACACACAGAGGACTACCAACTTTGGTATGAATGTCGTTTCATGGCACACGACATTATTCTCTCTCCCACTCTCCCTCCCTCTATATGTGTTTGTGACACGCTTCCGAGATATTTTATTATTTTCCACGTCTCATGCAAGGCTTAGCAGGTGTTTTTCTCACCAATGCCCCGTTTATTTCAGTATACTTGCATAGCTCATCAGTTTACCTCACTTTCCTCACTACTTTCTTAAGTAATTTAATCCTTCCGGAGTTGGAATGCTTCTTTTTTTCCGGCGAACGATTGACGATTATATTTAGCTTGGAGCTACCATACGAATCTTAAATTGTTAATATTGTCACTAACAACAATCTCGTTGAGTAGACTGTAGCACCAGTCGAGCAGGGAAGTACTCCCAAGGCGGATGGAAAGCTGATAACAGGGAGAGCTGGAGCTCCCGTTTCATCAGTCCTCGAGACTAGTTCCTGACCATCCCCCTTTGCTGAACTTTTTCAGTGATTCAGTAACACAGAGAGTAGGCCAGCATGCTCTCCAGTACAAGTTTTTCTAACTATCAACACCTATCTACATGCACAGTACACACTACACTTCCTTTCCAAAAGTATAAAAAAAAAAAAGAAAAAAGAAAATGGTGCACCCATACCATGCCTCGGAGTCCCGGGGGGGGGGGGCATAAATGCCCCCACCATCCGCCCCTCTCCTGGTGATGACTACTTGAGCTGCCTGGATCCACTGTCTGACTCACTTCTTCATTTCTTCAACATTTGCGGCCTTTCCTCTAACTTTCTTTCCACTCTCTTCTAAACCTCACCTTCTCGTTCTTACCGAGAGTCAGCTGTCTGAGGCAACTGACAGCAAACCCTTTTCTGTATTCTCCTACTTTCTCTATATTCATTTCAAAGCCAAAGGTAGATGTTGTGTATATGTATGCAACGACCTATCTTGTTCTCATGTTCCTGAACTTGATTCTTCTGAATTCTCTACTCTCTGCCTTCGGTTTTCTTGTCATTCTCTGACTAAATGTATCTGCGTTGTTTACTTATCTCCTAATTCTACTATCAAAAATTCTTCTGCTATCCTACTTCTGTGATGGAACACATTCTGTCAATTTCTCCTTTCTCTGAAATCTCCATTCTAGATTTCAGTGATCACCACCACCTCTGGCTCTCCTCTTATTTCACTGCTCCACCTGGTGAACAAGCCTACATCTTTTCTACCCTTAATGACATAGTGCACCTTGTACAGCACCCTACCTGCATCCCTGACCTCCTTGGAGAAAGCTCCAACATACTTGACCTCTTCCTTATAACTAATCCTTTTGCTTACACTGTTAATCGTTTCCCTCCGGTGGGCTCCTCTGATCATAACCTTATTATCTTAACCTGTCCTGTCACTCCGGTAGGACTGTGGACCCTCCAAAGAAAAGTCGTCTGTGGCACTTTGAAGCTGCGGATTGGGAGGCCCTCATGCAGTACTTCTTAGATTTTCCCTGGAATGATTATTGCTTCCATGGCCGGATGCCATCTGAGTGTGCCTTACGCATTATGGAGGTTATTCTGTCAGGCATGGAAGCATACATTCCTTTCTCATATCCTTTGACTAATGCAAGAAAGCCTTGGTTTTTATAGCACTTCTTCTAATGATGTCCGCAACAAGGAGAGGGCCTATAAAAGGTAATGGAGCCAACCCACCCCTGAATCACATCTTTTTTATGTTTCTTCCTGTAATCATGCTAAGTCTGTTCATCGCAATGCTAAAAATAATTTCATCTGCACTAAATGCTCTCAACTCTCCAACTCATATTCTTCCCGCTCCTTCTGACACTTTGCCAAAAACCTTTCAAACCATTTTACCTCATCATCCTTCCCTCCTCTTTTCTACTCTGACGGTTTTGTGGCTATTTCTTCTACAGATAAAGCATATCTCTTCACTCAGACTTTCTCCTCCAATTCCATCTTAGACGATTCCGGTGCTGTTCCTCCATCACTTCCCCCCACTGACTTCCTCATGGTTGACATTAAAGTTTCTTCAGCTGATGTATTTTCTGCCATCACTGGCCTCAATACTAACAAGTCATATGGGCCTGATGGAGTCCCTCCTGTTGTCCTCAAGAACTCTTTCTTTGCTTTCACCCTGCCTAGGTAAACTCTTTCACCTTTGTCTTTCAACTTGTACCTTTCCTTCTTGCTGGAAGTTTGCTCTCATTCAGCCTGTCCCAAAGATGGGTGACCATTCCCAACCCTCTAACTATCGTCCAATTGCTTTAACATCCTGTATCTCAATAGTTTTCGAGTCTATTCTTAACAGAAAAGTATTAAAGCATCTTTCCTATCACAGCCTTCTTTCTGATCGTCAGTATGGGTTCTGCAGGGACATTCCACTGGCGATCTTCTCACCTACCTTTCAGACCCCTGGTCATCTTCCTTTCGGGACTTTGGCGAAAGCTTTGCCATTGCACTTGACATCTCGAAGGATTTCGATCGAATCTGGCATAAATCTTTTATTTCCAAATTACCCTCTTACGGTTTCTCTACTTCTATCTGTGCCTTCATCAAAAGCTTCCACTCTGGTCATTCTATAGGTTCTGTTGTAGACGGCCTTCGTTCTTCTCCTAGATATATCAACAGTGGTGTTCCTCAGGGCTCTGTCCTATCACCAACTCTCTTCCTTTTTTCCATCAATGATCTTCTAAGCTGTACATCTAATCCTGTCCACTCGTATGCTGATGATTCCACCATTCGCCTTTCCATTCGGTTTCCGCAACGTCTATCTCAGCAGTTGCTTCATAAAACAAGGGATGAGGCTATGGCACACCTAATGTCTGACTTGGCTGGGGTAAAATAATCATGTTTTTAATGCATCAAAGACTCAATTTTTACACCTATCAACCTGTCAAAATCTTCCACAGGAGTACCTACTAATGTTTAATAATATCCACCTCAATCCTGCATCATCCTTGAACATGGTTGGTTTTTCATTCACTTGGGACTTATCTTGGAAAGATAATATTGCATCTCGTGTAAAATCTGCTTTCAAGAGATTAGGTGTGCTATGCCGACTCTGTGCCTTCTTTACCCCTGCACAGTTTTTGACTTTAGACAAGGGTTTTATTCGTCCCTGTTTAGAGTACAACTCTCTTGTGTGGGGAAGCTCTCCACATACAGCTCTTCTCAATAGGGTGGAGTCAAAGGCTAGTCATCTCATCAACTCTCCTCCTCTTACTGGCTTCCTTCAACCTCTGTCTCTTCGCCACACTGTTGCATCTTTATCTCGTTTCTATCGGTACTTCAATGGTCACTGCTCCTTTGAACTGTTTGCTTGCATCCCTCCACCTCTATGACGGGCGCGTAGCACCCGTCTAGCAACAAACTCTCATCCCTTTTCTGTCCAGCTCGCTAATGCAGGAGTTAACCGTTACTCGTAGTCCTTCATTTATGCAATAGGTCAACTCTGGAACTGTCTCCCTTTGTCTGTATTTCCTACCACCTATGATCTCCAGTCTTTCAAACGCATTGTGTCCAGGCATCTCGAAGTGAATGGATCTTGAATTTGGCTCTCTTTTGTATTGTTTTTGTTGTTGTTGTTGTTGTTGTTGGAAGGAACGTTTTGCTGGCTCAGCCTTTGGTTCCTTCTTCCTCGCATAAAAAAAGTCGACTCTAGTAACATATTTCGGCTAATGTCAGGCGATTATGTATTGACAAAAGTGGGTCTTAGGAGCCTGAGAGTGTTAACAAAGATGTAGCGAGGCAGGTTATAGTTACTTCACTCACTTTAGTCACGTCTATTTCTTTTTTTTTATTTTTTCTAACCTCAGACTGTTTTATTCAATTTGTGGTGGACAGCTTTTAGTGAAAAGGATATTGAATAAATAACCCTCCCCAAATAATCAATATAATTATCTGTTTGTAGTAAAAAGGTTACTTCTGCAAATTTTTTGGTAATAACTTATTGCATCCTTTATGGCACAAACAAAGTAGACAGAGAGAATTAGACTGTAATATGGAAGGAAGGTAGAAGTCGCAGAATCATACCTGCTTAGCTCTTATACCAATACTAGTTCTCTGCATTACTCACCCATGTGTAGCTGATAGATGTAAATTTATTATAACTCAAAATAAAAAGTAAATGGTGGTACAGTGGGGAAATGAATTACAGAAAGAATGGACTTAGACCTGAACAAAACTGTGAGGATAATCTTATATTTTTGGTTTTGGTGAGTTTTGGTGAAAGGCTGGAATAAACGAAGTTATTATTTTCGAGCAAGCTGTTAATCGTGATAAGGCTGATATTTTTATGCTCTACGTTCATTTTGAGCATACCAGGATCATCTGTCATTGACTGAATTAAAATGTACAGGAAACTACTTGCAGCCAAGATGACCTTGTGCTTCAGGTTTTCTTAGAGCTGAAAGAAGCTTGTAACTGAGGCAATGTAATATGGAAGATTATAGGGCACAACGAATGTAATAACTGACCTATTCATCATGTGATTTTTCATATTCTTTCTGTCTCCAAACTCTTTTATTTGGCTCTGGGGACACAACTATGTTCCCACAAGGGTACATCGAAGTTGCCAGATGGTAAGAAAATTATAAAGAAAAAATTCTTTTGGCTGAAATGATCAAGGACGGCAGTTGTGCTAAAAAAACTTTCCTAGGATGATATGGCGGACTGCAGTAAGTGCCAGTGAAAGATGGCAGACCTATAGTTTTTATTGGGACTAACACTGGCAGGAAGTAACAGCCATTTATCCAGTGATAGATTGTATAATGAGTTTCATGTTTTATTCTTGCTATTGAGAGTCGATTGTATTCAGTTTAGGAAAGTTCTGTTTTATTGAAGAGGCTAATGAATGCAGTTTGAAAATTTTATTCAGTAACCTCGCCAAGGGATTGTAGGAACTATAGTCTCACCAATCTAAAACCAAGGTTTGGGTAGAGTCCAGCCGGGGATTTCCCGGCGTACAGCGTTGCCTTGTTTCCTATACTCTGATTGGCTAGTGGCTGACCTGACACCGTTAGAGCTCGCCGCTCACATCTCGCCACCTGGCCTGACATGACTTCACCCACTTCTGTGTGTGTGTGTGTGTGTGTGTGTGTGTGTGTGTGTGTGTAAAGACAAACTAATTTAAGTTATAAATATAATCAAAATAATGAATTTAAAAATTTCATTCTCTCTCTCTCTCATATGATTTATGATTCCTAGTATGGGCCCGGATGTTGCCGCTCGTGAGTGTTTTAACTTATTTATTTCTTTTAAGAAAATAGCGTATGTTCTACTGATTCCTTCAAATTATATTATAAACGTAATTGTTACATTACTTACCCAACTTAGAACTTTCGTGAAAGTCGGTAAAAGAAACTACATTTTTTTCAGCAACACTGTAAAATATGAATGCCACGTTTCTTTACTGATGTACAAGAGCCATATGCATTACAAGTTTACCTTCCTTTGATATGCTAGAATACTTACGTTTATATTGTACTAGTATGTGTGTACCTATCTGTGATGCCTATTACATATATAACAGAATCTACTCATCGCTCATTTAGGAAGTATGGCATGGCTGCTACCAGCGCCAGACCCCACCCAAACCTTGGTTTTAGATTGGTGAGACTATAGGTCTGTATGACATAAAGGACAGGACAAACTCCACCTATTTCAGATTTAGTAAAACTGAATCAAATGAAGGCGTCACCTTCAGGCCACCTTTCTCCTTAGTTTTAGGGATATATAAGTTTTAACTTTTTTTAAAATGGGAGTGGCTAGTGTGGGCGAGTATATTCCTATAATACGATTTTGGAACTGTTATGTCAAAGGTCAAGGTCCATGATCAAGGTCAAAATTTTGGGTGTAGCGTCATGGTGTGGCCTTACTATTTCATGACTGAATGACTAGAAGAGGATATGTGAGTGAGGTGGAAAGGCAGAAGCGATGAGAGAAACAAAGGATAAGATGAAAAGATGGGGTTGAAGGATATATTTATATCTATACATAAATATGAATATAAAAATGGCTAACCTCTGATGTTCCTATCGAGAAGTATTTTTGCTGGCAATCTGAAACTCGGGCAGAGGCAACCTATCAAATGGCTCGCCCAACAGTTTATGGGGCGCTGGAACTATCACAGTCACCTCTCGACGAGAAGGGCATATGTTCATCACCTCTTCTTCGCCCGGGTGTCGCAGGAACAGTGGTTTCTGACTGTAGCCTACATAGATTACAGTAAAAAATATGTTGACATTAATGTAAGAGAAAGCTTATGCCTAGCACTACAATCAAAATTTTGGAAAGTGAAAAGAAGAAACCTAGAAGAGTCTACTTGAGGACACTCTGAAAGAAAAAAATCAAATGAAGCCGTCCACGGGATGGAACACTGGTCACTGGAGCGAGGTAACCACCGTCTTACCTTGAAAAATATTTGTGTTGAAGTTTTTCAGTTGGTGGCCGCCTCACTGGTGACCAGCATTCCACACCATGGACGCCTTCACATGACATCCTGAATTTTTTACTTCTGACATTTTCCCATATGTGCCGAGCTTAGAGGAATCTCCAGTTGAAACCCGAGCAAAATTGGTCTACAAAAAAGGATATTGTCACGCTTTTACCTGTAACTTTTCTGAATTTTAACAACCTTTACAAATATCACAGCTGATAGCGCAACCTGGTGGCCTGAATTTTTTACTTTTGACATATCCCACATAAGTGCTCTGGTCAGGGGAATCTCCAGTTAAAATTTAATTAAGATTGGTCCACGAATAAGGATTTTATCCTGCTTTTAACTGTGATTTTTTTTTTTTTTTACAGCTTTACATCTCCTTTATTGAAATTTTACACTCTCATATAACAAGATGGAATTTTCATTTGATCACGTAGTACTATATATGAATGAACCAATGAACCACTCAAATGTACTTTTTTTTTTTTAATGTGTAATAGAAAACTGACCATAAAAGTAAGTGACCACGTCCCATCGCTTCGGTTGCTCTTGTCACCAATAAAGTAAGACAGATGAGAAATTGTGTAATTATGTCATGGGTTCTACCAGAAAAAGGCAAGTCAGCAGTCTTAAAATGAGATGGTGGTGCTTTAGAACCAAGTTTCCACGGCGACACCACTGGAAGCTACAGTGATTTTCCACCATGACTCTTTAGTGGTCTTGGCCTTGGCATTGCATCATTAGAAATCAAAGTGACTCTTCTTTACAATCAAGGGATACTGTATGGTCTGGGTCATTATATGTCAAATGGGTTACCACACTATTCTGTTATTGATGACAGGCATTGGTTTACTTTCTGTTTAAGTTGGTAACAACACTGAGTGGTAACCTTATAACCAACCAACGCTTGTTCCCTACGTGAAAACAAGTGGATTGGCGGAGGGTTAGTGCCTCTCTCCGGAAATCAACTAACTAAAAGTACGAACATGAAGCCTCGGACCGGGACTGACCAAAAGATGACGACTAAGGACCGAACAAAGGACTTGGTACGGATAGCTACATGGAATGTAAGGGGTGCGAATGATGAGGTGAAGGAAAGAGAGATTGCACAGGTGCTTAAGGGCGCGAAAGTGGATGTATGTGGATTAAGTGAAACTAAATGGCGAGGTATGAGTGTGAGAGAATGAGAGTATGGATGGAGTATATGTGCAGGAGTAGGTGAGAATGAGAGGGTAAAAGAAGGAGTGTGTGTTGTTGTGAGTAACAGATGGAAGAAAAACATAAGAGAGTGTGGGTCAGTTGGCTCAAGGATTGTGTGGATAAGAGCAAAAGTTGGACTACAAATGTGGGTGATTATATGTGTGTATGCACCAATGCAAGATCGTGTAAGCAGAGTGAGAGAAGAGTTCTCGACAAATGTGGAAGCGTGCTTGGAAAAGTTTGAAAGGAATGAGAGAGTGTTTTTGATTGGAGATATAAATGGGAAAGTAGGGAATGTGAAGGTGGATGGAGTAGTTGGTGAGTGGGGTGTGCATGCAGAGGTGGATGAGAATGGCAGTGCCTTAGTGGACATTTGTGGGAGGGGGTTGATGATACCTAATACCCTCTTCAGGCACAAAATGATCCTCAGGTTTACATGGCGAGTAATCAGAAGGGTGGGTGGTGATCTAAATGAACGGAAGGAAATGACTGATTATGTGTGTGTGGATGAAAGGATAACAAGGTGTGTGATGGATCCAAGAGTATATAGAGGCCGGGGGAGTGGACTTTCAGACCATCACTTGGTGGTGGTCAGAATCAGTGTTCAAACAAAATTGAGAAATAGAAGAAGGGAAGGAGAAGAGGAAGCAGTATATGCATGGAGGGTAGAAAAGTTACAAGAGGATGGAAAAATGACAGAATATAAGAGAGATCGATTGGGTAAGTATAGATTGGAGCAGATGGGGGACATGAAAGGTGTGTGTAAGATATTCACGGAAGAAATCTGAGCAGATGTGAGGTGGTGTGTGGGCTGAAGAGAAGACGAAAGGGCATGCAGGTAACAGCATGGTGGACTGAAGAGGTGAGAGAGGCTGTGGCACAAAAGAAGAATGCATATATTGAGTGGATGAGAAATAGGGGCGTGGAAGAAGTTGAGAGACGGAGAAGAGAGTTAAATGTAGAGAGGAAGAGAGAGGTGAAAAAATTAGTGAGGGAGAGAGTAAGAAGAGAGTGGATGAGGAATTCGGAAGGAATTTGAGTGTAAAGTGGAGGGAATGTAGGAAAATGTTCTGGAAAGAGGTAAAGAGAGTTAGACAGGGTGGAAGTGAAGTTAGCTGGGGAGTGAAAGATAAAAATGGTAGGTTACTAGTGGAGAAGGGAGAAAAAGTGAGCAGATGGAGAGAACCCTTCAATGAATTGTTGAACATAGAGAATGAAAGTAATGCAAGTATAAGTGGCTGGGGAATGGCTGGGAGAAGGAGGGAGGTGAGAAGACAGGAAGAAATCAGTAGGATGGAAGTTGTGGAAGCACTGAAGAAAGTCAAAGTTGGGAAAGCTCCAGGAATTGATGGAGTGTGTGGTGAAATGTTGAAGCATGGGGAAGAGATAGTAGTAGAATGGATGTGGAAGATATGCAGATTGGTCTGGGAGGAAGGTAGAGTCCAGGATGATTGCAAGTCAGGTATAATTGTTCCCCTGTACAAAGGAAATGGGGAAAAACAAGTGTGTTGTAATCACAGGGGCATTTGTCTTCTTAGTGTAATGGGAAAAGTATATGATAGGATACTTATTGACAGAGTTAGAGAAATAACAGAGGAATTAGTTGGAGAAGAACAGGGAGGTTTTAGGAAGGGTAGAGGTTGTGTAGATCAGATATTCATTCTTAGATCCTTAGTGGAAAAGTTTCTAGAGAAGGGAAGGAAGTTCTATGTGGCCTTCATGGATTTGGAGAAATCATATGACAGGGTGGATAGACAAGGATTGTGGAAAGTGTTAAGAACATATGGAGTAGATGGGAAGTTGTTGAATGCCGTGAAGAGTATGTACGAGGGTGTCCAGGCTGCAGTACGTGTGGATGGTGAACTGAGTGACTTTTTCTATTTGAAGATTGGTATGAAACAAGGATGTGTCATGTATCCATGGTTGTTCAATATGTATATGGATGGGATTATAAAAGAGATACAAGGTAGGGCAGTGGATGTTGGAGTGGCCATAGTGAGAGGGCAGTGTTTGGAAACTCCCTATACTGTTGTTTGCAGATGATACTGTGTTGTTAAGTGAAGATGAAGGGGAGCTGCAAGGCTTGGTGGATGAGTCTGGGAGAGTGTGTAAGAAACGGAATCTAAAGGTGAATTTAGGGAAGAGTAAAATTATGGTCTTCGAGAGAAGTGAAGTTAGTGAATGTACAGTGAGACTGGATGGGGAGGAAATGGAGAATGTGAGTACATTTAAGTACTTGGGTAGTGTGATGAGTAAGGATGGAAGTTTAGAGGGTGAAGTGCTTGAAAGGCTGCAGCAGGGAAGAAAGGTTGCTGGCTCCTTGAACTCAGAGATAAGAAACAGAGAAGTGAGCATGGAAGTGAAAAAGCCACTACACGACAGTATTGTTATACCAACTCTAACGTATGGAAGTGAAGCTTGGACGTTGTTAGAGGGAAAGAAGTCAAGAGTGAGAGCAATGGAAATGAGTTATTTGAGAGGAACATGTGGAGTCACATGGTGAGACAGGCTGAGAAATGAGGAAGTGAAGGAGCGGTGTGGTGTGGATGTGATAGGAAGCGTTAAGAGAAACACATTAAGGTGGTTTGGCCATATGGAGAGGACGGAGAGTGAGAGACTGATGAGAAGAGTGTCTGTGAGTGAGGTGGAGGGAGGGAGAGGAAGGAGGAGGCCGAGGATGAGATGGAGGGATGGAATGGAGGGGTATATGAGAGAGGGGCTGTGTGAGCTGGGAGCAGGGCAGTGAAATGGCCGGGGACAGTGCGACAGGGAGGCGATTTGTTTGTGGCCACCACTTACTGGATTAAGGCGTCTGGCAATATATAGACAGGGATAGAAATTGGTTATATTTCCACCATAGTCATACTATATAACTAGTGTTAATTATCTCCAAGACCTGAATCAGTGACATCTGGACTACATATCTGTCAAGCGATGCTGAAATGTGACTTGTCAGTAACAGTCTCCACTTTTGGTAATGCCACCTCCCCAGGAACACTGATAGAATATATTCTGTTGTGTTTATCAGTGGAATATTGTTTTTATCTCTACCAGTCTATCTATTACCCTTGCGGGGAAGTGGCATAAAGAAAACATCTCAAGGGTTATACGGCAGTATTCGGTATCCAACTTTTCCTTGCTTGTCCTTCTCACCATCTTCACTCCACTCCCCAGTTTACCGTCCCTGTTTACCTCCTTCACCTCCCTCATTCTTCTATTTCCCTTCTTCTTATCCATCCATGTCCCCATCACTCATCCACCTTCAACTTCTAATTGTACCTGTCACCTCCCTCGCTTCGCCATCCAAGTCTCCAGTTATCATCCCAACTTGTTTACCTCATAACCCCCCACCCCTCCGTCAGAGGCGAGTGCTTTAACACGGCCTGGAGTCACTGTGCGTGCTGGGTGTGGGGCCTGGCATCATACAAGGAGCATAGCCCCTTACACTAATGTTTACCATCCTCTTTCTCTCCTAGTTACTTGCACTGCTGGACTCCTTACATTTATCATGTCACTCGTACCACTTCCTGATATGTTGATAGCTTCTCCCAGTTTCATCCCCGAACTTAAACTGTCCACCATTCCAAGAACTTTTGTCACTTACTCTCACACAACTCCATCGTTTGTACTATAGCTACGCTTAATACTCTCCCCTTATCCAATATTTAAAACCAGCTTTCCCATCGTCAGGCAAGCTATCTGTTTCCATTCATCTCTCTCTCTCTCTCTCTCTCTCTCTCTCTCTCTCTCTCTCTCTAAATATATATATATATATATATATATATATATATATATATATATATATATATATATATATATATATATACCTGTCTATATGCAACAGTTCCTGACTTATTGATGGCATGATAGGCGAAAGTGACCTCCCTCGTATTTCACCCACAAAAGACCCAAATATGTTCATGACGGTTGGGATTTGGATCCATAGTTACAAACCATTTTTTTCCCCTCAAAGCTTGCCCAAGACTCACTTCCCGAAACTGGTGTGTCATTTTTTATACGAACAGCGCACAGAAAATCCTGTGTGTGTGTGTGTGTGTGTGTGTGTGTGTGTGTGTGTGTGTGTGTGTGTGTGTGTGTGTGTGTTACTAGATATGAAGGGATACAACACAGCGAATGAAGTGACATGGATTATTTTTAGTATATAATAAAATTTCGAACACAACTGTTTTCATAATTAATTAAAATTTTTGCTGAAGATTTTCTGCTAGGAAACTTGATGCTGGCTACTAAGACGTACAACAGAACTATGGTAGTGAAGATCATACTTATTTATTACAACATCGTTTCGAACTTTTCCATGTTCTTCACCTCACTGGTTCTGTTGTACACCATAGTCGGCATCACGTTTCCTCTTGGAAGGTCGTTTTCATATGTACATCCATATCTGTCTATCAGTCTATCTATTTCTGTGTCTCCATCTGTATATCTAAATATGGATATACATCATTATAATGCAGGGGACTAATGCCTGATCTTGACCTCGTGGCCTCATAATCAAGGCCACATTTTCAAGATCTCGGCTTTGACCTCTACCTCGGCCTGCAAAGCTGGTCCTAACTTTGATCTCGGCCTTGAAGGCAGTTGAAAAATGTAAAGGCCTCGAGATCGTTTCTAGCCAAACCATGGTGACGGATCTAGAGGTGAATTACAACACACACACACACTCACACACACACACACACACACACACACACACACACACACACACACACACACACACACACACACATTAACTTACTTAAATCTGTCCTGCCACAGAAGGCGTCTCCTATTATACCCACAGGGATTGTGTTTCCCATTGTCCTTGGTGCCAACGTCTGTGATTGTGCACACCATTCCTGGATTCGCAGACTTTACCACTTACTGGGCATGTCAAGTGGGTGTTTGCTGAGAGAACTTTGTTTTGGTTGCGCCTTCGTTGTCTACACTTTTCTCTGGCCAGGTTCCGAGCTTCTTTGACATGAATGGTTCCTACGCTGCAGAGGGCTGGCCATTGTTTTCCATCCAAGACACTGGTTTCAATATCTTTTGGTATGATGTTGCGTTTCTTCTTAGTTGTTCCACTATGACCCTAATATCTCTTCTTCTCTCCCTCTCGGTTGCAGCGTGTTTCAGGGAGTTGCCATACAGAAACTGAAGGGGAAGACAGTGCTCTGGCATGTGGACCTCAACCGCTTTTCAGCCATTGAGGTTTGTTTTTATGCTGGTTGACATCACGTGCTGGAGAATTTGTGAGTGAAGGACATTTTTTTCCCATGTGTGTCCTGGGATGCTCTGTAGGCTTCAGATGTGAAACGACACGCAAACACCCCCCTCCCTCCCTCTCTCTCTCTCTCTCTCTCTTAATTCGAAAATAATAACGTTTACAAAACACAGTGCCTACTGACTAAGGCAAAGGTAGGGTTATGCACAGGAAGCTGAAGGTCCGACACAGTTTTATAGGCAATACATCGCAGTCTCCCTTGCTGAAATTAACCCTTTTCAGCAACAATGGGTGTCAGCCATTGCCAAACGAGATGAGGGAACACCAACACGCTACAGACACCACAGGCACAGTTCACAAACTCCCAAGCTGCCAACAGAGAAATTTGCATGTGTTTTGGATCTCAGGTACACAGGCTTAACTCTACAGAACATAGTCAATTAGCATTAGGTGAGATGTGAATCTGTGCTTCTCTTTTGCACCCAAATATTCTAGAATGGTTCAAGTTAGATAAGTATTTCTCAGCTCTTTGTCTTGTTTTACGGTAATCATAGCTTTGACATCCTTAAATCTGTAATACTATCTTCAGATGCTGATTTAGGTTTAGACTTGATGTTCTTACTAAACTCATATGAGTTTACCTTGGTGTTTCGGGGTTCTGTGCTAAACAGCTCTGTCTTCCTCATACTAACCATGGCGGGTCGATCCAGTCAACCCTCCAGCACCTGGTTCTCATAAGGGTCTATAAATAGCGAATAAAGTGGGGGCACCTGGATCGGAATTGCGAGTGGAAGCTTTTACACCGTGATAAAGGCCAAATTACTTTCACATAAATATGATGGCTGCCTACTGCTGGTGGCCATTATAGCAGGAGGGATGGAGGAAATTATGACACGCAGGAGTGTGCGATGCTACACAGATGTAAAACAAGAACTGGAGTATGAATGGTTGGGATGACTGAGGTGGGACTAACGAGGGGATTTGTGTGACGATAATGCAAGGTAAAGTGGGGCAAGAATAAGACGAAGTAAGAAGTAGATAAGGTAGGATGAGTGAGATAAGGAGAATAGAGATAAAAAATATCTGAATGAATATGTACAAGGAAAACAAGGGATTACTAGTAATATGTACTAATAAAGGGACGTATAGCAAGTTTCATCCCGCGGAATTATATGCAAACATGGCAGCCCTAATTCCCTGCATTTACTTAAAAAGTTGAACCAGATAAATTTTCGGCCGATAATCCTGGAGTGTTGAGAAATATGGGCTATGAAGAATCTACAACAAAAGAAAAGACTGTGCAAATACATCACGAATTAAAAAGAAAAAAAATATGAATAATGGGAAACTAACAATTAACATTCTAAGTAAAACTATTATACGATAACAAAAAAGAACTGTACGATGCATAATAGGGAACACCCAAGAGAGTAGGTTAAAAACTAATGAGATGAAAATAAATTAATACAACTCAGAGGTGTTAAGGAAAGAAACAAGTACGTTTAAGGTGGTGGTGTAAGGCATGAAGGTGAGTTGCAGGAAACTTAAAATTTGGCATCTGTTTTACACTTTTGGACTCCTACTTCATCGTGGAAAGAGTAAAGTTAAGGTTTTACGTCCCCTTGGAATGAGTAAAGTTAAGGCTTTACGTCCCCATGGTAAGGGTAAAGTTATGGCTTTACATCCTCGTGGAATGAGTAAAGTTCAAGTTTTAATCATTCTCCTCCACACTCTCCTTCACACCAAAGGTTATTCATTGACAAATTACACAGGCACTTGGGCAGGGCCGTTTGCCGAATTTATGTTCGGCAGGGAATATTGGCCAAGGATTAGCCTTGCGGGCGGACCAATCATCTTCTCTCTTCGAGGTATGCTAAGTTTATAAGGTTATCATCCTCTTCCTACCAAAAGTATTTAGATTTTTGCCTTAGGTCTCAATTGACATTATACCTTTTGCCATATGTCGAAATTAGTTTTATTCAGGATGGTTTTGGCAAGTATTTTGAATTATGGCTGAGTAAACATACATTTTGAATGACAGTCATCCAAGCTGCCCTGGACTAGCGTTCTTCATCTGATGGCTGCTTTTCAATTTTCATAGCCTTCCATAGCATTTTACTTAATTCTCCCAGCTTTGAAGGCAGTCCTCAGCATCTGTATTTTTTTTTTTTTTTTTTTTTTTATGTGTCCGACTCTGGGCAAAGGCTTCATGGCCTATATCTCGGGGGCAGTAGCCTATCCCAAGGCCCAGTAGTCCTCCTACACCTCCACATGTCACCACTTCGGCGCTAACACCCACCGTCCATATTGAATACATGCTAGGGCTGTCTCATACAGGACTGGTGTATTGGTATTAGCGGGGGTACTTTTATGACATGTCGGCGGGTCATCTGGTAGATCAGGAAAGTGTGCTTTTATGAAATTCAAATCCTTAAACTGTTCCCTGCCCCAGCCGGGATTCGAACCTGGGTCCATCAGGACTGCAGATGGGACTGGTTACTTTTATTTTATTATTATTATTATTTTTATTTTTATTTTTTTTTTTTTGAGGAGCAAGCTCGCAACAAGAGTAGAATAAGTTTGCCGCACAGCATCAGCTCAATGAAGAACGATTATTAAAGCCTCTCCCGATTGTTTCACCCGCCTCGCTGTGTTATCAGTTTGTTCCGTTTTTTTCCAGCACACATTCTGGACTTTCTTATCCCTTGTGGTACAGTATATCTGTCTGTCATTTTACCACTCCTATCTCCAACTTGAGGCTCCCTTTTCGTTCTTGTGGCTCAATCGTCTGTTATCATCTCTAGTAAATAATTATACAAAATACTTAAAGCAGTGTCATATTCTGTAAATCAATGAGGATATTCTTGAGTTGGATTTTTCTTGTCTGAAATTGTTACTTTCTCTCTTTTTAAACCACCCATAGTATTATCTTCTCCATAATACCAAAAACAGCTTGGACTGATTTGTATGTATGCAATATATTACCATTTGCGTAAGTCCTCAGGATCTACTGGCGTCACTATGCTAAGATTCGAAAACGTTCATAATACTCTGAATACACTGAAGCTTAGATAATACGTCCCGATTCTTAATACTACGAGTCTGATATTCTTCACTGAAATACCCTCTATGCATTTTTCTCAGCGTAGCCAATATCATCAATGCATTATAGATCGAAATATCCCGCAATAATTTCCTGTAGTCTTGAATGAATCACATCTTTCTTGCACATTGCACAAACATAATTGATAGTATCTAGCAATCTAGCTTTTAAGTCACAACATCTCCTGTCCACATAATTAACACAGACCCTAAATAAAAGAGAATTATTAACAATACATCTACTCCATTTGCCACAAAGCCATTCAGCATTTTCCACTAACGTGCTTTTATTCGCTTTAGTAACCATACTTTTGCCTTTCCTACATATCTTTAAAACTTTTTGACATCATACCCTCCTACTACTTCGAAATTCTCTTCACAGTAATCTCCTCGCTATTACAATTTAGTATCACATCATATTGGATACAGCATCCAGAGCAATGTGCAACCGAATCCCGTGACAGTGCATTGACCGCCATGATATTAACGAGCGTGGATCAACGTAGAATACCGATGTATTTCAACTCCATCTCTAAACTCCTGATCACCTACAACTTGTACATTCTCACGTGTTCTTTAACTATAATATATACTTATTACTTCGCATGCCAACCGTTCTTTCATTCCCAATTTTCTTTTTACCCAGTGGATGATCTCCTGGGTACCCAGTGTTATGCAGTTTCTAACTAAACAACAACAAGGAGAATAATATTCTGTTTTTTTCCTGATAAGTCTCTGCATTTAAACGATCATATAAGCAGCATCTAGTGTACTCGTACTCTACTTTTCCCTATTCCCTAATACTGATCTCAATGCACTTCCGATACACTTTCATTACCTGATCCAAATCTTTATATCCCTATGATTAGGACGCTAAAATCCATCTCCCTTCCCCCCAGACACATACTTAGTCAAACATTTAGACGTCATGTGGAGCAGCGTCCTGTTTTCCAGTTATATTAATTAAGATGTCTGTCACTCTTCTTCATACATCACCCTGAATCTCAAACCATCCCAGCAACTACCCAAGAACTACCAGCTTACAGTACTTGCATGTTTCATTTCATCAGTTCCTCCTTTTACACCTTTAGGCTGAATCAGAGAAGCTGGATTTTAAATTGGTATCGTGGATGCACGTCTCTCACTGTTCGAGACAAAGTTCACATTTAGAAGTCGCTGTAATAGTCCCAGCATGAGTACAACCAAGATTTTGAAAACGTTACCTTCTAACTACAAATTCATGAACGAACTTACTGCTACATTTATTAATGCAAGGAAGAAGAAATCAAAGGCAAGAATCCCGGATATTGTTGCCTCCATGTAGAAGAATGAGAGCAAAGGTCGAGACCCGTTCATTTCGATATGGCTGGACGCACTGTGTATGAAAGACTGGAGTTCACAGACACTAGCAAATACAAACGGAGGAAGACCCAAACTAATATATCCACATGAGTCGCATCAAAACATGAAGCTAGTAATCATTTTAGTAAAAGATTGGGATGATAATGTTGATGACTGGCCACCACCATTACCAGTCATTACAGTGTTAGTACATTGAAGAGTCTGGAATCACGAGATAACGTTTCTTTGGACTGTGTCGGGAAGCTTAATTTCTGCATTTCAGTCTGCCACATTACTGTCTTTTATTTTTTTTTCTTTCTCATCCATTAATGATCGGGAATATTTCTGTTATAACATGATCTTTAGATCGTAATTTTCAACGCTTCTCAATTATTACTTCTACTATTCGAGGTACTCACAACACTGTCCTTTGAAATCTTTCATAGGGTACGATTCCCATAAGGTGGCTGAAAGCATTTCAGTCACTTAATGCCACCAAGGGAAGTCGGCTGGTCATTTAACCTAAATGTACTGAATTTTGGAAGCCTAGTCCCGGGACACTACTTTTCTCCAGGGGTAATGTGGGACGAGAGATAACGCAACATTGAGCAAGTGAACAAAAATGGTCGTACATATTGGCGTTCCACGATATCATCAATACCACAGTCATCACTACCACCATATCACCACAAATGCCATCACTACCACTATAGCCACAACAGTTTACTTCCCAACCACTATCATGACCTCGACTATGGTAATAATGGAAGTAAATGTGAGGGACAAACACACTTTCCAACAGATACAAGTACATTGAGGAGTAGACTATAGCACCAGTCGAGCAGGGCAGTACCCCCAAGGTAGTTGGAAAGCTGATGACGGAGAGCTGGAGTCACGTTTCATCAGCCCTCGGGACTAGGTCCCGACCATCCCCCTTTGCTGAACTTTTTCAGTGTCTCAGTAACACAGAGAGTATTGCAGCATCCTCTCCAATACAAGTTTCTCTAACTATCAACACCAAACTACATGCACAGTACAGACCACACATCCCTTTCAAAATTAAAAAAAAAAAATGGAGTCGAATAACGTAGCCTCGGAGTCCCCAGGGGGGGGGGTCAATAAATGCCCCCACCTTCTGCCCCTCTCCCTGTGACGATTCAAGATGCCTGGAATCACTGTCTGACTCTCTTCTTCTTCATTTATGCAACATTCGTGGCCTTTCCTTTAACTTTCGCTCTGTTGAGCACCACCTCTCTTTCTCTAAACCTCACCTTCTTTTTCTAACGGAGACTCAGCTGTCTGAGGCAACTGACAGCAGACCCATTTCTGTCTCCTCCTACTTTCTCTATATTCATTTCAAAGCCAAAGGTGGCTGTTGAGTATATATATGCAACAACTTATCTTGCTCTCGTGTTCCTGAACTCGATTCTTCTGAATTTTCTACACTCTGGCTTCGGCTTTCCTGTCATTCTCTGACTAAATATATCGGTGCTGTTTACGTATCTCCTAATTCTACTGACTATCAAAAATTCTTTGACTATCTTACTTCTACGATGGAACACATTCTATCCATTTCTCCTTTCTCTGAAATCTTCATTCTTGGAGATTTCAATGTTCACCACCATCTTTGGCTCTCCTCTCCTTTCACAGATCCACCTGGTTAGCAAGCTTACACCTTTTCTATCCTTAATGACGTAGAGCAGCTTGTACAGCACCCTACCTGTATCCCTGACCGCCTTGGAGAGAGCAACAACATACTTGACCTCTTCCTTACAACTATTCCTTCTGTTTACACTGTTAATCTTTTCTCTCCATTGGGCTCCTCCGATCACAACCTTATCACCTTAACCTGTCCTATCACTCCGGTAGGGCCTGCGGACCCTCCAAAGAAACGTCGTCTGTGGCACTTTGGAGCTGCGGATTGGGAGGCCCTCAGGCAGTACATCTTTGATTTTCCCTGGAATGATTATTGCTTCCATGGCTGGGAGCCATCTGGGTGTGCCGTGCGCATTACGGAGGTTATTCTCTCAGTCATGGAAGCATACATTCCTTTCTCATATCCTTTGACAAATGCATGAAGGCCTTGGTTTAATCATGCTTGTTCTAATGCTGTCTGCAACAAGGAGAGGGTCTATAAAAGGTAATGGAGCCAACCCACCCCTGAATCACATCTTTTATACGTTTCTGCCCGAAATCGTGCTAAATCTGTTCTTCGCTCTGCTAAATATAATTTCATCCATACAAAATGCATTCAACTCTCTTACTCAAATTCTTCCCGCTCCTACTCGCACCTTGCCAAAAACCTTTCTAACAACTTTACCTCATCATCCTTCCCTCCTCTTTTCTACTCTGATGGCTCTGTAGCTATTTCTTCTACTGATAAAGCAGATCTCTTCACTCAGACCAATTCCACCTTAGACGATTCCGGTGCTGCTCCTCCATCACTTCCCCCCTCTGACTTCCTCATGGCTACCATTAAAATTTCTTCAGCTGATGTATTTTCTGCCATCACAGGCCTCAATACTAATAAGGCATATGGGCCTGATGGAGTCCCTCCTGTTGTTCTCAAGAACTGTGCTTCTGTGCTTACACCCTGCCTAGGCAAACTCTCGTCTTTTTCTATCAACTTGCGCCTTTCCTTCTTGCTGGAAGTTTGCTTTCATTCAGCCAGTCCCAAAGAAGGGTGACCATTCTCAATCCTCTAACTATCGTCCAATTGCTTTAACATCCTGTATCTCAATAGTTTTCGAGTCTATTATTACTAGAAAAATTTTAAAGCATCTTTCCTATCACAACCTTCTTTCTGATCATCAGTATGGGTTCCGTCAGGCACGCTTCACTGGCGATCTTCTCACCTACCTTTCAGACTCCTGGTCATCCTTCTTTCGGGACTTTGGCGAAAGCTTTGCCATTGCACTAGACATCTGAAAGGCTTTCGATCGAGTCTGGCATAAATCTTTAATTTCCAAACTGCCCTCTTACTGTTTCTCTCCTTCTATCTGTGCCTTCATCTCTAGCTTCCTTTCAGGTCGTTTTATAGCCGCTGTTGTAGACGGCCATCGTTCTTCTCCTAGATCTATTAACAGTGATGTTCCTTAGGGCTCTGTCCTATCACCAACTCACTTCCTTTTATTCATCAATGACCTAAGCTGTACATCTAACCCTATCCACTCATACTTTGATGACTCCACCCTTCACTTTTCCATTCGATTCCCACAACGTCCATCTCAGCAGTTACTTCAACAACCAAGGGATGAGGCTATGGTACACCTAATGTCTGACTTGGCTCGTATCTCTGACTGGGGTAAAAATAATCTGGTTGTTTTTAATGCATCAAAGACTCAGTTTTTGCTCCTATCAACCCGACAAAATCTTCCACAGGTATACACACTAAGGTTTAATACTATTCAGCTTAATCCTGCATCATCGCTGAACATGCTTGGGGTTTCATTTACTCGGGACTTATCTTGGAAAGATCATATTACATCTCTTGCAAAATCTGTTTCCAAGAGATTGGGTGTGCTAAGCCGACTCTGTTCCTTCTTTCCCCCTGCACAATTGTTGACTCTATACAGGGGTTTTATCCGCCCTTGCGTGGAGTACAACTCTCACGTGTGGAGAGGCTCCGCACATACAGCTCTTCTCAATAGGGTGGAGTCAAAGGCTTTTCGTCTCATTAACTCTCCCCCTCTTACTGACTCCCTTCAACCTGTGTCTCTTCGCCGCACTGTTGCATCTTTATTTCTTTTCTATCGCTACTTTAATGGTCACTGTTTCTCTGAACTGTTTGCATGCATTCTTCCACTTCTACGATGGGCGCGTAGCACACCTCTAGCAGTAAACTCTCACCCCTTTTCTGTCCAACTCTCTAATGCAAGAGTTAACCGTTACTCCCAGTCCTTCATTTATGCAACAGGTCAACTCTGGAACTGACTGTCTCCCACTCTCTGTATTTCCTGCTTTCTATGATCTCCAGTCTCTCAAACGCAGTGTGTCCAGGGATCTCAAAATAAATGGATCTTGAAATTGGCTCTCTCATGTATTTTGTTTTTCTCTTGGAAGGAACAGTTTTGCGGGTTCGTTGCCTTTGGCTCCTTCTTCCTCGCATAAAAAATATAAATATAAAAAAATAAAAATAAAAATAAATAAATAAATAAATAAATATATATATATATATATATATATATATATATATATATATATATATATATATATATATATATATATATACCGTATATTGTATATTGTGATATGTGGGGTACTCACCATCCACTCACTCAATGTAGTGCTGCTTTGGGTGTCTGCCCTTTCCTCTCTTCCCTCCTTCCTCCTCTGTCTTTCTTTCCTTCATTCTTTCCTCTTCCTTCGGCCTGCGGGTGACTTTACCTCCCTCTTCTGTCATTCTTACCTTCAGTCTTGCCTCTTCTTTCTCCCTTTAGGTGACTCTACACTGAGAGATATGCCAAATAGTTTCCTGTACACCAGGATACCATTTACTACGCTTAGTGGTAACCATTTAACCAAATTATGGTGCCTGGTTGTGTTGTGAGTAATTAAAGCGCTCCAGTCGAATTGAGCAGATGCCGGTTTATATCCAGTGTGTGGGTGGGGTTTATTCCTCACGTAATGCTTCTCAGGGATGAGTGAGGCTCGTCACTCACATCTTAAATGTCAGGACCAACTTGCCTAGCCCCGGCTTCTAAGCTTCTTATGGGGCAACGTAGGATTGGATGATGGATGGATGGATATATATATATATATATATATATATATATATATATATATATATATATATATATATATATATATATATATATATATATATATATATATATATTTGTGTGTGTGTGTGTGTGTGTGTGTGTGCGTGTATCCGGTGGTAGGTTAAAGGTGTTTTAAACTGTTGCCATTCATCTTGGAAAGCTTGTCATTGTTTCTAGCTCCCACGCCTTGACGGTGTTGCTGCTACAGTCCGCGTATCACCTCTTCAACGGATTTTCGTATACTTTCTGGGATATCACATTCTTTCAGTCTTGCTCCAGCTTCATGGAGGTTTTCTTTACTTTGTGTGAGAGGATGCTGCCTCTCTTGCATTTGGCGCACCACAAGTTTTTTCCTGAAGCTGCCGGTAATCTCTGTGTCACTTGCATCCTCGTCAAGGAGTTTTGTATGTAGATCGGCAGGTAAGATATTCTCTTGTAAGTAAACAAGGTCGAATGCAACTGCTGTTTCTTCCATTAGTTTGTGTCTACTCAGTGCCTTCGATGCGCCGGGCTAAGTTTCACTGATTTTCATTTAGACTTCTGAGTAGCCCTCCAAATGTTGATGTATTTGGTAACTTTTCCTTCCCTCTTGGGAATATCTTCAGACCAATCTGATGGCGGGTGAAGCAAGACCTCATTATACTGTAGGTGCCTATACGTTCTAGCACATAAATGGTCGACCAGGAGTGTGTGATGGCAGGTATGTGGCTGTCTCATTGGTGCAATGAGTTAGCTCACCTATGTTTGTGATCTTCTGCATGTTGGAATAATGTGTAAATCTTTTATTTGTGCATTGATTGCAGGTTTCAGTTAGGATATGTAAAGTGCTTCCAGAAACATGAGTTTACGTGAGTCTTTTTCTCTGCCAATTATTTCAGTAACTTTTGGGGAGTGCTAACGGGTGAGGGAGTGTTGTGACTAGTTCTGTAGTGAAGATTTTTATCGATCCATTCTGTAGGTGACATGTGTGTCAGTTAAGTCCTCGTCATTCCTACTTAGGTATGAGGCCCACAGTCCTCACAAGTACAAGTGTGTCAGTAAATGACGTGATCTTCCATGGACGTACTTTCCACGACAGGGCGGTCCTTGAATAGTAGCTGTGAGGTTCTGCAGGGATTGTAGTATGAGATTAGCACGATGCTTTTGCTAGAATCTGTGCATTTGACATTTTTAGGATTGATATTTTTCATTATTCATTCAACAGTTTTATACTCTGTACACCTGTAATTTCGGCAATAAAAAGTGATTATTTTTTTCGGTACTGAATGAAGGGGGATTGTAGCAAGTGTTCCATTTGTTTAACGAGTTCGTCACTACGTCTTCCACGTCACTCTTCCAATACCCTTTGCTGACGAGAACTTGAGTAAGTCTTTTCATCTCTGAATGAACACTGCTCCATGAGGAACAATGGGTGAAGGCACGGCGGACTTAGGCATTGATCGTGGATTGTAAATATCACTTAGGGCACTCACTTTTGCCGTTGAGACACTATTTTTTATTGGATGATTTAAAGTAGACAGCAGTCGTGAACCTAGAGTAACAGGCGGTCACTAAGACATCGATGAAGGGGAAGTGGCCTTGGGTAGACACTTAAGTGAAATTTAGGCCGGAGGATTGGATGAGGATCTTAAGTTCTTGGATGTCTTTAGTCTAACGAAAATGTCGTCGACATCGTGGTAGTAGACTGAAGGACGGTTGTTAGTCAATATACTGGCCTCGATTGTACTTTATATATATATATATATATATATATATATATATATATATATATATATATATATATATATATATATATATAAAATATATATATATGTAATTTTGCAAAGAGGACTTCTAGAAGGCTGCCCATAGCAGTACCATCTGTCTGGCAATACATCTTTCGAGGGGCAGATGAAGAGGGCCTTTTTAGTATTAAGTTACGAGTAATTAGTTCTAACAGGGTGCAGAGGCAGGTTTTTGGTATGCCGAGGGGTGTAGTTTCTTCACACCTATTTACTCTGTCGAGAATGAAATGTATCGTTGTTCAAGAGTACGTTGGTAAAAAGGCTTTCGACGTCCAAAGAAGCAATGATGTGGTCTTGTGCTGGGGGTGCATGCTTCAGAATCTCGAGGAACCAGGTAGCTAATGTCAGGCAGTAGTCGGAATTACGTAGGGTGTGAGTGTTTCGAAGGCACTGACGAGAAATCAGATAATGAAGAGACAGCAGTTGGATTCAATCTCGTTTGTTATAAGAATATATCCTGTTTAGAGAGAGAGAGAGAGAGAGAGAGAGAGAGGGAGGGAGGGAGAGATTCTATTTTTCCCAGCCTGAACACACGAATAAACTACAGCTTGAAGAGGGCTGAATAAATACAGGGAAGTAAATACCTGTCTTATTTCTTACGACAGTTCTCTCACAGATCCTAACGATAAAAATTTTGTGAATAAATAACTTAGGCGATGATACAGTTCTCTCAACACTGTCTTTTGAATCACCTGCTTTACACTTTATTTCGGCTAACGTCATAATTTTGTACTGTGGTCAACTAAAACCTTGGGCACAGATGTAAAAAGGAAATTTACTCTCAACGTAAAGGCCAAGGATAAGACCTTTATAGATTGCTGCGTGCAACGGACAATTTTATTTAGCTCACAGATACTCATCGCCGTGGGAGAGTTAAGCCAAGTGAATAAGAGGAAAAAAATACATTTTCTTACAACACACACACACACACACACACACATACTACGTTATCCACTTAAAAATTCTTGGATATCAATGAACATTTTTCGTTTTTCATGATGTCGGCTTTTTAAACCATTTCTGCTTTTACTTTCTGCGACTTGTTTCATTACATGGTGCATGGTTATTTTTTCTTGTACTCGTGTGTGTGTGTGTGTGTGTGTGTGTGTGTGTGTGTGTGTGTGTGGTGTGCTTGCATTACAATCTTTTTTTCTAGCCTTTCCGGTCATTATTTAGGCTTTTTCTTTTTCTTTTCATCGCTATTGTTCTATCCATATGTTTTGCTAGGCTCTGCAGATATATAGTATTAGGCAATGCTACCAGTTCGCAAGTCCTTCTACGTCAGCAACAACACAATTCTAATAGTTTTTTTTTATTTTGCTGTTAATTTGTGCATACTAATTCAAAAAAAAAAAAAAAAAAAAAAAAAAAGACTCAAAGGCCGCCTTCGGCAGCCTCCGCTTGATGTCAATAAGCCAGGAATGAGTCATGACCTGGGAAACGATGGCCCGATTGGACTGGAAATTGTTTTATTCTTCAAGTTAGAGCATTTTAATGGTATCTTGCTCTAACAAAATTGCGCTACGTTGCGCCGTTTTTGCTGTTACGGTAACAGACAACCCAACAAACATACAGAAATCGTATCATTATAATATAGATAGATTCTTTCTCTTTTACTTATTCCAGCGTAATCGAAGCCATCGCAATTATCACAGCAATGAAGTTTTCATCACATAATTACCTCTGCCAACCATGTTGGAGGAGGTTGTATTCACCTATGTTTGTCTGTCTGTCTGTTTGTCCAGACGATACCTCCAAAAGTTCTCAATGAATTTCAATGAAATTTTATGGAACGGTGGGCCATGGGCCAAGGAAAAAGTTATTGAATTTTGGGACGGATCTGGTTCCGGATCCGGATCCTTCTCTCCACGGATCTGGGTCCGGAGACTTTTTAATGACAATGGCATTGGCGGAGGTATGCTCTCTCTGAGTGCTTTCTAGTTGGATATATTTTCCATTGAGTTCTCAATAGTTAACTTCATTTTTTCAAACATTTCAGCCTCTTCTTTGTTCTCATATCCATGATCAGCATTATGATCTTGTTTTATAGCATTTCAAAGTCATCTCTTACTTTATTCATCTTACCATATCCAAATATTTTGTTTTTCATATTCCCTACCCTTTCACTCAAGCTACATTTCTCACAACGACCCACAGAGTCGCTTTGTGGTGAATAAAAAGAAGTGGGATTCGAGGTGACTCTAGAGAAGGGAAGGCAGGGGTGTCTACATTGGATCAGAGACGGACGTTGGAGAGACAGCATATCCGGGGATGATGGAACAGCAAAACATGCAAAAATTTATAGCCTATACAGAATTACATGGCGTAGGGCCATATCCTCCACTTGCTCCATAAGCGTCTGTGTCTGGCACATCAATATTCACTTGTATATTAGTCACGCAAGCCAAGTCCGAATCATAATGGCATACAACATTAAGGAGAATAATCAGAAGAAACTGTCAGAGGAAGAGGTACAGCTGCAGATAGTCTCCATAACCAATGAGAATATGGCCCATAGAAATACACATGTATTTTCTTGGCCAATTTCTCATCTCACTAAATAAGGCATTTTGACACTTCTGTGTTTCATATTCTTACTTCCAAGTCGCCTCGAAAGGCATCGACTCCGTTTTCACTTGACAGGAGCGTGTGGGCTTTGTATCAGTGAGCGTTGACTTAAGTGATACGAGTATATCTCATTAAGGGTGATCAAAAGGCCGTTGTCATTATGAAGGGTCATAAAATATATTACTTGCTCTAAGTAAGACACACACAGAGCATCCATGCATTAAATATTTCGACAGTAGTGAGCTCTTGGCAGTTACAGTGGATTTGACTCACTCATTTTGTATGTATCGGGCTCAGCGATGCGAAACAGAGCCTGATCCATTTGGCTGGCCATTTTTGGGTGGTAGTTTTACATGGGTTAGTTTCTTACTAGTAAGATCAGACTGTGCGTGGCGATAACACGTTAGTTAAGTAAGCTACACTAATTTCAAAGTAAACCTGCTTGTGCATATATACATAAGCAATATGAAAGGTGCGATCCAACAGCTTGCAGTATTATACAGTAATGTAACTGTGGGGAATATTTCTTTAGTGAATAACGGACGGGTGGTAAACTAATAACTCATAGTAAGGCATATTTACACTAGAATTAAAGAAGAAAAATGTTAGAATAACAAATTTATGACACAAAATGTTTAGCAACTACAGATATAAAGTTACAAAATAAAAATGAAATAATCACAGTGGTCCTAATGTATTAACTAATAACGTTTTGAAGTTAATCTGAAAAAAAAAGTGTAATAACAATGTGCATCAGAAAGTGTGAGAGATAAGGTGGTTTTTGGTGGGGGAGAACACAGACTGTATGAAACATACTGACAGACATAAAGACCGAAGGCAGGGTCAGGGTAGGAGATTAGAGTGTGAGAATCCAGTCACAGACACTATATCATAAGAATAACCTACCGCAAGCAGTACTGAACCTAGAAACAACGGCGTGTCTTACAGTGAGACAGACAGACAGACAATAAGACCAAATGTAGGAGAGAGAGAGAGAGAGAGAGAGAGAGAGAGAGAGAGAGAGAGAGAGAGAGAGAGAGAGAGAGAGAGAGAGGTAATGTGAAGTGTATGACTTCAACTGGTATGATGATGCATAGCTGTTGAATGATACAGCTGCTGGGAGAGTTTCTGTTTCAAATGTACACTGTAGTTGCTGAGAGAGTTCCTTCGTTGTACAGATTAGAGTATTTGCAAGTTCAGCATAATGTGCCTGTCATATGGAACACGTGATCACCCCTTGGTCCTCTCCCAGCGACTTAATAAGTCAGAGGGAAACTAGAGACCACGGGAGTAGGACACACTTTACCTAAAATCAATTAATTGTCGAGACGTCGTTGGAGGAGCTTTATTACCCGAGTTCCTATGTGTCTGTCATCACTCAACTTCTTCTAGACTTAACCAGGCTGAAAGTCTAAATTTAATGGTCGCAGCAAGGTGAAGAACCCGCCTTCTCTTCCTGCAGGTTGCCAAACTTATTCCTCCTTTTTCCAAGTTTAATGCAGTTAATGCAGTTTTCAAGTTTAATGCCAGCCCGCCTAACTCAATCATAGCGGCGTGTGAAGTAACAAGGCTGCGACGTCGCCGACCCAGTTTGCCGACCGCTCCGGCTGCCTGCCTGCCTCGTGCCAGCCTGCCGGCCTGCCTGCTTGCCTGCCTGCTGCATTTGGCCTTGACATTAACCCCAAGTGACCCGCTCCCGCCCTTTCACCCCGACCATGGGTGATGCCTTTTACCCAGCTGCGGTGAGCGAGAAAGTGTGTTTGTTTGTTACCAGTCCAGCACATCTTTCAACCCTACAATGTTTTTGAGCTAGCCAGCTATTGTGTTACGAGTGTTGTGTTATTCTTTTCGTCAGAAAGCATGAGGATGTTTCTACCCAGCAATACGCCCCCATATTCCCTGCACTACAATTATCATAATATGGGAATATACTTTTAGAAGTAACATTAGGTGGTAAGTCTGAACTAATCAGTGCAAAAGTTTATACTATTCACCATCTGAGTATTTTATCCCCAGACTAATAATATTTATAGATTCATTTTAAGGGCGTGTCTGCGCAATTAGTGCATCACTGTACTTAAAACAACTTTTTCATATCATTGCTCATACTCGCAATTTTCTTTTTCTTACCTTCCCATTCGTATGAACTAATCATTTGTAAGCAATTTAGTGCATCACTGTACTTAAAACATGTTTCTCATATCATTTTTCATACTCATATTTTATTTTCTTGCATTTTCATTCACATGAACTCATTTGTAAATATTCTGTATATAAATGCACCCTTCGTTATTTGTTATTGTACGTAATAGTTTATTTTTGGTAAGAAAATTATCCTTTCATTTTGTACTCACTTGCTTTAATATCTTCGTAGTGCCTATTTCTCCTAATTTATTTCTTCATGATAAATCCTTGCTAGAAGTTTAACTTATATGAAGATGATACACCTTTGTACGGAGATGGAATATTGTACTCGCCACCATTCTGTACTGATGGAAAAATGTCCACCAAAACCCACTTCCAAATAATAATAAAATTCAGGAGAGTTTATAGAATATATGTGAAATATTTGAGGAACTGTTATTAGTACATTCTAAAATAAAATAATAAATGGACCTAACATAAAGGGTGTCCATACTATGACTTGAAGAGGGATAAAAGATACACCTAAATCACTCTCCCAATTTAAAATTGCTAGAAATCATGCAAAAGCTGTATTAAATCTATCTAAACCAAACTTTCTTCAAAAGGAAGCATCAAAACTACTTAACAACCCTAATGACAATAGAATATTCTGGTCAACTCTTAATTCTTTCGATAATAACTTTAACAAGTCATCTTCCATTCCCCCACTAAAATCTTCAGATGGCAATATTACAAATGACCCACGTGGGAAAGCAGATATCTTTGCTAGTACCTTTGCAAGAATCTCTACCATAGATGATACCAGCCAGAATGTCTCAGTACTGGAACTTGATTCTCCCGAAATTGCCCCACTTAAAATACAGACAAGATACGTAAAATCCATCCTAGACAATTTACCTACCAACAAAGCTCCAGGCCCAGATGGAATTCCGCCAATTGTTTTGAAAAAGTGTTCCCCTGAACTTGCCTCTGTCCTTGCTAAATTATTCAGACTATGCATACGTACTTCTTTATTCCCAAATTCATGGAAAGAAGCAAATATCCACCCAGTTCCGAACAAAGGAAGTTCGTCTGACCCCTCCAATTACAGACCAATAGCTGTCACATCTTCTCTTGGTAAGGTATTTGAAACTTTAATTAATAAGCATATTGTTAAACATCTTGAATCCAACAACTTAATTAGTGATAGACAATACGGTTTTCGCCACGAAAGATCCACCATTGACATACTCAATCTCTTAACTCATACCATCCATCAATCAATTGATCTTTTTGGAGAAACTCATGCAGTAGCTCTTGATATCTCTAAAGCTTTCGACAGAGTATGGCACCGTTCCCTGCTGTCCAAACTCCCTTGCTATGGACTAACGTCTTTTGTTCCTTTGATTTCTTCTTATCTTAGTGACAGGAAAATAAGAGTAAAAGTAGATGATGTATATTCGAATTTCCACTCAATTAACGCCGGCGTGCTGCAGGGATCAGTTCTGGCGCCAACCCTATTTCTGGTTCATATTAATGATCTCTTATCTGTCACTCACAATCCCATTCACTCATATGCAGATGACTCAACACTACATAGTTCATTCACACTCAGACATCCATTTACAAAGTCTAATATCTCTACCTCTCAACTCAGTACAGCCATCTCCATAAATCAAGATCTATCTACAATCAGTGAATGGGGACAAAACAACCTTGTCTCTTTTAATGCTAGTAAAACTAAATATATAGTTTACTAATAGACAGATATTGCCAGATTCGTACATTACCTTCAATGCTACTAATATTCCCATCTCCAAAAGTATTGAAATTCTTGGTGTCTCACTTAACAGTGCCCTCAGCTGGACCTCTCATGTCAGATGACTTGCTAAAACCGCCTCAAAGAAACTTGGATTATTGTACAGAGTCCGTAACTTCTTCGCCGATGAGCAGTTAGCTATAATTTATAAGAGTCATGTGTGCTCTCAGCTTGAATATTGCTCACCCTTGTGGAATGGTTGTCAAGAGGTTGCATTAAGACAACTAGGCAAAATTCAGAATAAAGCCGTTAGAATCATTAACAACCCTGCCATTACATATAAACTGCCTCCCCTGCAAGTAAGAAGGAATGTTGCCTCCCTTGCATTATATTATAGATATTTTTTTGGCAAATGCTCAGACGAAGTTGCGTCCATGGTGCCACCTCTCCATGCCTTCCCTCGTGCTACACGGGCATCTGGTAGCGCTCATGACTGGAATGTCACTCAACCATATTGCAGAACTTCTGCCTATCAGAATTCTTTCATTCCCTGAACTGCATCTCTCTGGATCTCGCTTCACCAGAGTTGTTTTCCTCCAAATTTCAACCCACAACTGTTCAAGTCTAACAGTTACAGATATTTTATGAACAGAGGACTCCAGTAATCTGGTGTATGGATTATTTTTTTTTACCCATTTGTTTTTCCTTCCTCCGTTCTGTTATATATATATACATATATATATATATATATATATATATATATATATATATATATATATATATATATATATATATATATATATATATATATATATATATATACCTGGTAGCGCTGAAACTTCCGTTTTCTGGGAAGGAGAATAGGGTAATGCAGGAGGCTGACGAAACACCCTGACTGTAGGCGTTGATCCATTATTTATGTACAGCTTCTCCATTCATGCTAGATGACAACAGGGAGGATGGACTTGTTCCAGCTCTGGGCGAAACTTGAAAACTGCTTAAAAACCAGATGATGGCCATGTTGGACCCAGTGTCAGAAGTAAAATACTCTGCCAGAACTAAGTTAAAGTCCACTCCAAGACTGGTTCCCCTGAAAGTGCTAGAACTTTCAGGTAGTTTCAGGCAAAATAATAAGATAAAAGTACTATACTCTGAGGTGAAAAAATAAAACTTTTCATAGGAATATTTCAAGGAATTAGATAATGCAGCCGTCCTTTGACCACCCTAACCTCTAAGTGTTAGGATGATACTGCATAGGATAAGGATTCGTCACCTTATTCTATAATTATAACACACATTTTAGTATCACGGAGGTATACGTGACTACCTAGCCTCACCCAAGGGCGGCAAAATGCTGACTACAGGTATTTTCATGCAGCTGTTCTATATTCTTCTGATATCTAACAGTTTCCAGGGCAGATTTCACTTTCAAATCATTACCAATATAGGCAAAACACAACTAAAATACCTTTTAGGGGAGTGGAAGTCGATGCTCTAACTCATAATGGAGGTAGAAGAAATAAAACCTTCAGCAGGAGGCCGTGACCTTGCTCCCGAGAAATCAAAACACATAGAGGACAAACATATCCTTCAGGCATCCCTTCCTCTCTCCTTTACCGTGTTGCCAAGTCTTCCCTTAGGGATTCTTTTGATAAAAGAACTTTTAAACTTCCTATGATATATTCTTTTAGAAGTGTGGATAAATATAACAAAATATATAGGAACTCAAGAGTACTCCAACTGAAAATAATAAATACTGAATCAATGTAGATAGTACACAACACTATCGTAAAAATGTATAAAAATATGGGATATTACAGTGCAAGGTGGAAAAAATATTACTGGCATTTATTTCCAACCTGTACAATAGAGTCAGATTTCACTGAAGGTGAGCACTCTCATGACAATCGTACTCGTTTGAAAAGAGGTAAAATCTACAAATAAGAAATTGTTGCATCAGACAAGCCACAATCCTGTGTGTCAAATCAAATACCTGACTCTTCTTTCAACTAATACTTCCAGTGTAGATTTCTCATACCCTACCGCCAATATTCCACATATTTCTCATTTAACTTTTGACAGAGATTCACCTACATCATCCTCTCTCACCACTTTCAATCCTTGTATTACGGTCGTACCAGAAATTAAATGTTCTTAACACCTTATCTCATTCTACTTTTGTCACCATGGGAACTCAGTCTAATACAGATCCCGTCTCTCAGACTATCATCTTGAAAGACGCATTACGCCCAAAATCCAAGGAAATAAATCCTGCTGTTAGTGTTTATGATTGCATTAGTGATATTCATCCTGAAATTACCAACAAAAGCCTTACAACAGACCATGATAAGCATTGCATGCATTAGAAGCAGGCAAGATAATTGTTCTTCAAGAGCAGGTTCTCTCGTAAGATCTAAATTCCCGGATAAATTTATCTCATTTGTTGAATACTATGTCAAATTTAGTTGTTTTTAATTTCCATACTAAAGGCGGATGTTTGATGAACATTTACAGACTGTTACAAAGTATGAGGCAGATTAAATTCACCTCTCTTGAACAATATAGACTCCTGGAAGCAGGCCAGACAGAGATATTGAGCTTTCTGAGGTACTGGGAAACAGTCACTGGGCGGATACTGATGCTGTGGGTAAATCCACTCAATAATTAGATAATGCAGTGACCCTACTTACTTATCTAAGGTTCCTAAATTGTGCAAGAAAGAATTAGATGGTGCATTAGAAATTCAGTTATCTCCTATGACTGACTTAACCATGTTAGCTGTAGAGACAGAAGAGAAACTTGGTATCATACCTACTTAGCCGGTTCATATGATTCAACCAATTATACCCCTGCTCCTGCTTATTGGCCTCAAGGTCAAGGACTCGTTTCACGTCCACTCAACATACAATATGTAATACCACATTACATTTACCGTCCACATCGCGTGCAAGACCTGCACCACAAAATAGATAGGCTTAATAGTCTTCGGAGCTTTATCATTTCGCGTGGGCATAGTTGTGATTTTAGCTATTTTCACCATTTTTGCATTTGATGACCTTTGACTCCTGACCTGGCCAATGTAGCACATAGGTGTACAAAGAAAATTGTAGTACTAATCATTGTCTATAAGCATGTAAACTTTCATTCAATTCAATCAAACCACTGGGGAACTAGGGGAGCATTTTTGAGAACCAGTACTGGTTGCTAGGGAAGCTGAGGCCAACTTCCACAGGGTTGCCACTCAATAACTAGAGGAGAGAGCGGATAAGTGGATGGCACACTTCCAATGGGGAATGACCTCAAGATTACGCCTAAAGAATTCAGAGCTATCTACACCCACTAATAATGCTTCTACAAATCAGAACGCGAAAAGTATGAAAAAGCGGGTTTTCGGTCATTGCTAGGCAACCAAAACCGATTGCAGACACACCTAGGTCGTGGGCTGGTCAATATTACCAGGTTTGGTTGGAATTAGTTTTTTCTATGCGAGGAAGAAGGAACCAAAGGCCACAAGCCCACAATTACTGTTCCATCCGAGAGAAAAACAAAATACAAAAGAGAGCCAAATTCAAGATCCGATCATTTCGAGATGCGTGGACACACTGCTTTTGAAAGACTGGAGATCATAGGAAGCAGCAAGTACAGACAGAGGGAGACAGTTCCAGAGTTGACCTGTTGCATAAATGAAGGACCGGGAGTAACGGTTAACTCTTGCATTAGAGAGTTGGACAGAAAAGGGATGAGAGTTTGCCTCTAGACGGTGCTACTCGCCCGTCGTAGAGGTGGAGGAATGCATGCACACAGTTCAGAGGAGCAGTGACATTGAAGTAGTGATAGAAAAGAGATAAAGATGCAATGCGACAAAGAGACAGAGGTTGAAGGGAGTCAGTAAGAGGAGGAGAGTTAATGAGACAAAAAGCCTTTGACTCCACCCTGTTGAGAAGAACTGTATGTGAGGAGCCTCCCCACACATGAGAGTTGTAATCCACACAGGGGCGGATAAAACCCGTGAATAGAGTCAACAATTGTGATGGGGTAAAGAAGAAATGGAGTCGGCTTAGCACACATAATCTCTTGGAAGCAGATTTTACAAGAGATGTAATATGATCTTTCCAAGATAAATCCTGAGTAAATGAAACCCCAAGCATGTTCAAGGATGATGCAGGATTAAGCTGAATATTATTAAACATTAGTGGGTATACCTGTGGAAGATTTTGTCGGGTTGATAGGTGTAAAAACTGAGTCTTTGATGCATTAAAGACAACCAGATTATTTTTACCCCAGTCAGAGATACGAGCCAAGTCAGACATTAGGTGTGCCATAGCCTCATCCCTTGTCTGTTGAAGTAACTGCTGAGATGGACGTTGCAGGAACCGAATGGAAAGGTGAAGGGTGGAGTCATCAGCATAAAAGTGGATAGGGTTAGATGTAAAGCTTAGAAGGTAATTGATAAATAAAAGGAAGAGAGCTGGTGATAGGACAGAGCCGTGAGGAACACCACTGTTGATAGATCTAGGAGAAGAACGATTCCCGTGTACAACAGAGGCAATAGAACGACCAGAAAGGAAGCTAAAGATGAAGGCACATAGAGAAGGATAGAAACCGTAAGAGGGCAGTTTGGAAATTAAAGATTGATGCCAGACTCGATCGAAAGCCTTCGAGATGTCAAATGCAATGGCAATGCTTTCGCCAAAGTCCCGAAAGGAGGATGACCAGGAGCCTGAAAGGTAGGTGAGAAGATCGCCAGTGGAACGTCCCTGACGGAACCCATACTGACGATCAGAAAGAAGGTTGTGACAGGAAAGATGCTTTAAAATTTTTGTATTAAGAATTGACTCGAAAACTTTTGAAATACAGGATGTTAAAGCAACTGGACGATAGTTAGAGGGTTGGGAATGGTCATCCTTCTTTGGGTCTGGCTGAATGAGAGCAAACTTTCAGCAAGAAGGAAAGGTACAAGTTGATAGACAAAGGCGAAAGAGCTTGCCTAGGCAGGGTGTAAGCACAGAAGCACAGTTCTTGAGAACAACAGGAGGGACTCCATCAGGCCCATATGCCTTATTAGTACTGAGGCCAGCAATGGCAGAAAATACATCAGCTGAGGAAATTTTAATGTCAGCGATGAGGAAGTCAGAGGGGGGGAAGTGATGAAGGAACAGTACCGGAATCGTCTAAGGTGGAATTGGAGGAGAAAGATTGAGTGAAGAGATCTTTATCAATAGAAGAAATAGCTACAGAACCATCAGAGTAGAAAAGAGAAGGGAAGGATGATGAGATAAAGTTGTTAGAAAGGTTTCTGGCAAGGTGCCAGAAGGAGTGGGAAGAATTCAATCTAGAGAGTTGAGATCATTTAGTATGGATGAAATTATTTTTAGCAGAACGAAGAACAGACTTAGCATGATTCTGGGCAGAAACGTACAAAAGATGTGATTCAGGGGTGGGTTGGCTCTGGTTCCTTTTATAGGCCCTCTCCTTCTTGCAGACAGCATTAGAACAAGCATGATTACACCAAGGCTTTCATGCATTAGTCAGAGGATATGAGAAAGGAATGTATGCTTCCATGACCGAGTGAATAACCTCTGCAATGCGCAAGGCAAACCCAGATGGCTCCCGGTCATGGAAGCAATAATAATTCCGGGGAAAATAAAAGAAGTACTGCCTCAGGGCCTCCCAATCTGCAGCTCCAAAGTGCCACAGATGACATTTCTTTGGAAGGTCCACAGGCCGTACCGAAGCAATAGGACAGGTTCAGATGATAAGGTTGTGATCGGAATGCCCCATTGGAGAGAACAGATTAACAGTGTAAGCAGAAGCATTAGTAGTAAGGAAGAGGTCAAGTATGTTGGAGCTCTCCCCAAAGCGGTCAGGGATATGGGTAGGGTACTGTACAAGCTGCTCTAGGTCATTAAGGATAGAAAAGGTGTAGGCTAGTTCACCAGGTGGATCAGTGAAAGGATAGGAGAGCCAAAGGTGGTGGTGAACATTGAAATCTCCTAGAATGGAGATTTCAGAGAAAGGAGAAATGGGTAGAATGTGTTCCATCGTAGAAGTAAGAGAGTCATAGAATTTTATTTAGTCAGTAAAATTAGGGGATAAGTAAACAGCACAGATATATTAAGTCAGAGAATGACAGGAAAGCCGAAGACAGAGTGTAGAGAATTCAGAAGAATCGAGTTCAGGAACACGAGAACAATATAAGTCATTGCGTACATATATGCAAAATCCACCTTTGGTTTTGAAATGAGTATAGAGAAAGTAGGAGGATACAGAAAAAGGTTTGCTGTCAGTTGCCTCAGGCAGCTGAGTCTCAGTTAGAAAAAGAAGGTGAGGTTTAACCCGCCCCGTCCAGACCACTTTTTCACCACTGGTACCCCCCAATCCCGACCATTTTTGGACCCAAATTTTTTTTGCTAAAACTTTCGCTTTTGGTCAGTCACGAAGAAATTGTTCCCCGGGGTCCATAAGTGCCCTAAACAGGTGTACCTTGGTCACACCTGGTACCGTGTTCTCTGTAGGCAGGAATTTGGTTTTTCCTTACCACACCCATCAAGAGAACCAGGGCAAAAAATAAGAACATCTCTGAAATTGTAACGGGATAGTCATATTGTTGGGAATGCCTGCTCGTGGTTCCCAAACGTTCACTTTCACGGCGCTGTGTTCGTGAAAATATATTGGTCTGTTCCACTATGCGCCCCACAAACGCCTCCCCAAAGAACAAGTGGAAAAAATCCACCCTAGATGAACCCGCATGCACACCTGGAGCCGTGCAACCAGACCGCCACTCCGCAGTGAAAGGGTGAATGATGGGAGTAAAATTACTCCCATCTTCCCAGTTCCACGAGACACCACCATCTCCAGCCACATCCCCATCGTCCCCTTCGTCAGGGTGGGGAGGTGAGGGTGGTGGGGGAGGTTGGGGAGGTGGAGAGTGGCGCCTCTCATCACTCGCACTTCTCTTCCCTCTCCCTTTTCCTTTACCCTTTCCCTTCCCTTTCCTTCCTTTCCCCACATCCTGGGGCTGTGGGGAGGAAGTTTGGGAATATTGTGGGACGAAAGATGTGCTGGGGAGTGGCTCCACCTCCTCTCCCCTAGGCCTACGTGCACCACGTGCTCGTGCTGCCTCCCTCACACCACTTTCCCCTTCACCCCGCACTCCTGCCACACCACTTTCCCTTTCACCTCGCGCTGCCGCCACACCACTTTCCCTTTCACCCAGCACTCCCACCACACCACTTTCCACTTCCCCAGACAAAAGACTTGCACCATACCTGATATGTCTTCTCGCCCCACCTTCTGATCCTTGGGGTGATATTTGTTCTTTTCCCAACCACGAGGCGATATCACGTCCTAAGCCGCCATCATCCTCATCGTCCTCATCCTCGTCCTCATCAGATTCGGGATGGAGAGATACCCGTGCACGTGGTTGGGAAGCAGGCTGGCCTTCCCTTGCCTTACGGTATGTCACATACCGCTTTTTCCGGGGCGAAGGGACCTCTTCATCACTGCTTGTTATTTCTTCCTCTGGCTGGACGTAATCGTGATTCATCACATCATCGTCAAGTGGAGAATCACTATCTCCAGTGAAGGCTTCCAGGGCAGATGCAATTTCGTCGTCTGAGAGACCTTTCCGCGCCATGTCTGACCTGGGTCACTGCTAACAGGTGAGTGACCGAGACAAGGGCGAGCACGGGTCACGCGGGGTTTGGGACGCTGCCCGCCTGGCGGCAGGTAGGGGAGGCTTGGGTACGTGGGCGAATCGAAAATCTCGCGCGAATTTTGAAAATTGTGGAAATTATGAACCTTGCAATTGCAGGACGTTGAAGTACGTCAACGGGATTGGCAGTGACAAAACGTGAGGACGTGGAAGTACGTCTACGGGACGCCGCGGGTTAATGAAGGAGAGGTGGTGCTCAACAGAGAGAAAGTTAGAGGAAAGGCCACGAATGTTGCAAAAATGAAGAAGAAGTGAGTCAGACAGTGGTTCCGGGCAGCTCGAGTCGTCACCGGGAGAGGGGCAGAAGGTGGGGGCATTTATGGTCCACCCCCTGGGGACTCCGAGGCCACATGCAGTGCTGCCATGATTTTTTAATTTTGGGAAAGGAAGTGAAGTGTGTAATGTGCATGTAGGCTGATTGTGAGGTTAAAGGCAAATAACCAAAGGCTGCCTGATTACTGAAATACCGTGTCCACAATATGTAATGTGCTGGGTGTGTAGGAGGGGGATTTTTGACATGAAAGTGATAAATACCGTACTGGTTTTGTGTCTGAAATCCTTGTTTGTCTTTTTTTTTTTTTTTTTCCCAAGAGATGGAGTGTATGGTGGCATTAGCTCAGAAGGAACTGTGACATCCTTGAGCTGTGACACAAAGGGGGTTGGGTGTTGGAAGGGAGAGGATGACTAGAGCCCTGAAGATCAATTGGTTTTTACCACAGCTGAAGGCATCTAAGCTGCAATGAGCAAGAAAACTGGGTTTATGGTGGGGGAACGTACAGGGAATATCTTTGAAATTAAATTGTTTTACCTTAACCTTACTCCTACTGTATGTGTAAAGTTGGCAACATAAAGTTTCCTTTTTACTCTGATGTGGCATTCACAGTCTGCAATTTGCAGGACGGCAAATATGCCAGTAAGACCATAGTGATTTTCCTTTTACGGGGGAATTCATTTAGACAGAAGGAAATACAGAACTGATAGTATCGATGAAGGAAGTGTTGAGGCAAATAGAGATATAAAGATGGAAAAAAAAAATAAAGACCTGTAGGTAAACGCAAAGAAAGAGCCTGGAAGAAGAAAGAGAAAGGGCAGCTAGAAAATGGAATGGTTCAGCAGTGGAAAATATCAGAGAAAAAAAAAAAATGCAGGAGATGAAGGAATAGGAAACGACGAGACTGAGGCCTGGATATAACAAATTTTTAGGATAATGGGGCAGATGCAGAGAAGAACGAAAATAAAAGTAAAAGAATGTGGTAGAGAAACCAGAGTAATAGGCGCATGTGAAGAAAATAATGAGTTGAGGCAATGAGCAAACCAGGATGAGTGTTATTAAGGGAGATCAAGAAAAGTTAAGAAAATTATGTAGTATTAGTGGAGGAAGAAAAGCATTTGGTAGGAGGAGGTAATTGTGACGGAGACATTCTTGAACTATCTAACTATTGCCAGACGCCTCAATCCCGTTTGGGGTGGCCACAAACAAATCGCCTCCAAGTCGCCCTGTCCCCCGCCATTTCACTCCCCTGCTCCCAACTCACACCCCCCTCTCTCATATACCTCTCCACCCCATCTCTCCATCTCATCCTCGGCCTCCCCCTCCCTCTTTCCCACTCCACCTCACTCACATACACTCTCTTCGTCAGTCTTTCACCCTCTTGAACTCACTATCATAATTTTCTCCAGTAACTTGCTGATGGCGTAAATAGGCATATGACAGCTGCAAAGGGAGTGTTGTGAGAATAATGGAAAAAATGGAGACAGAGTAAGTTGTTAGACCATCAAAGAATTAAGATTTCAGGTAACGGGATCCGGAGGGATACCTCAGATCATAGCTCATTGCAAGAATAGTGTGCCACATACACACAAACACACAAACACACACACACACACACACACACACACACACACACACACACACACACACACACACACACACACACACAACTAATGCAAGTTTTGTGAAATATATGAAGATGTAAAGAAGGCAATATACAAAAGGAAAAAAAATAAACAAGAACAAGCTCGATGAAGTAAAAGGACATGCAGCCTAATACCTACATCCATGGGGGCAAAATTTCATGCATTATTGGTTGGTTAATCGTACGCTATATCATAATCATGTTACTTTTCTAGTGCACTTATGCTTATATACTGGCTCTAGCCTACTATCAGGACACTTACTGAGGGAAAAAAATAGATGCAGGGATGAAGTTACATATGCTAATATTGCCCGAATCTTGTTCCTGTGGTTTATAATACACTGCCATCCCTACATCGACACACATTTTATAAAATTTATTTCTTCTGCTTGGTCCATTGATGTTCTTAAATCTCTGTATTAGAAAGTTATGAAGGTTTTTGTGTATAGGTCAACAGTGTATAGAACTAACGTTGCGTGGCCTCCAGCTCCCAGATCCGGTGTCCCCAGGTGTGGTACAGGAGACTTAGGATCCATGAGACGCTTGTGCCCCTTAATGCCCAGGCGACGTTATCTCTACTCTGGTGTAAAGATCATCAAGTCTGTGATTCACTTAGGAATGGGTTAGGAGAGGTTAGATTTACTTTGGTTAAGTTAGTTGCTAGGGTACGCTTTGATTTGGTTAGGGTAGCTGAGGCCGGATAAGATTAGGTTATGTTATGTTAGATTAAGTTAGGTTACGCTAGGCTAAGTTAGATTAGGTTAGGTTAGTTTTGGTTAGGTTTGGTTTTATTCGGTTAATTTATGTTAG